>NC_064854.1:3169076-3503242 GCF_024139225.1 Suncus etruscus
ATGAATCACAAAAATCTCAATTACTAAAGTGACCATCTATTTATAAATATAATACGATCCCTGCTCAAATTCAAACAATATTTTTCAAGAACTTAACAGAGTCAATTATAAAGTTTATATGGAATCATAAAAATTTTAATATAGTCAAAAATCATGCTAAGAAACAAGAAACTGGAAGTAGTCTTTATTTATTTATTTATTTATTTATTTTTGGGTTTTGGTTTTTGGGTCACACTAGAAGTAATCTTATATCCTAATATTAACATAAACTTTTAACTAAAATACTTGATAAAGAGAAGGAATAATATATCTTTACATGTTATACATTTCAGAGGGAAAATATTCTGACTTAAATTTCTGAAAACTTTCCAAATTATTTCTTACAAAATTTGAGATTGCAATTAGATTTCCTTTGGTTTTACTAAAAAAATAAATTTTCTACAGGTTTTTTTTTTTTTTTTGGTTTTTTGGGCCATACCCGTTTGATGCTCAGGGGTTACTCCTGGCTAAGCGCTCCGAAATTGCCCCAGGCTTTGGGGAACCATATGGGACGCCAGGGGATCGAACCGGGATC
Organism: Suncus etruscus; assembly: GCF_024139225.1. NCBI lineage: Eukaryota > Metazoa > Chordata > Mammalia > Eulipotyphla > Soricidae > Suncus > Suncus etruscus. The sequence goes on from NC_064854.1 coordinate 3,169,651, forward strand.
AAACCACGGTCCCGATCTTTCCTTGGCTAGCACTTGCAAGACAGACACCTTACCTCTAGCGCCACCTCGCCGGACCCTCTACAGTTATTTTTGATCAAGTAAATATATATATATATATGTATATATATTATATACGACATAATATATCTTATTACAAATATTATACACAGGAATATTTCTTCAGCCAATTGAGAAATAAATTAATAAATGAAAATTTTGTCACAATAGGGAAGTCATTAAAACAGGTGTTATATGCTTCTAAGCATATTCATAAATGGGATTATATTTTGTATAAGTGTAGTTTTTATATCAGTAAAAATATTTCAAAACTGATAGTTATAAATTATTACATAAAAAGTAAAAGATCAGTTTCTTAATTAAAATCTATGAGCCAAGTACAAATTTCCCTTGTATAAGAGAGTAGCCATTAAAAGATAAGATTTTGCATATAGCTGATGATGTTGTATTTCATTCAAGTATAACATACTCTGGTCTTCCTCAGTAATTTAATGATTATTACAAAATAATGGCAGTAAATTGAAGATAGACCAAACTGAGGAGGGGTCGTTGATACTCGTACTATAATCTCTTTTTTATTAATAATTTTTATTTTGACCAAAGTGGATTACATATCATTCACAGTGATATTTTAGATATATATTAACATTGAATCAGGGAATTCCCATCACCAAAGTTGTCCTCCTTCCACCCCTGTTTCCAGCTTGCATCCCATATCCCTCTCCCTTAACCCCCTGGGCTGCTAGCATAAATGGTCCCCTCTGTGTCTAGCTTGTAGATTGGGCATCGAGTCTTTTGTAGTTGGCTTTGGGTTTGGTGTTAAAATCCAATAATTTTTATTACTACTTAGTGATCATACAACTGCTTGGTCTTAGTCCATTATTTCCCCCTCAATTTGAGAGTCGGAGCAAGATGGTTCAAGTTATGTGATTCGTTTGAAGAGAAGAAAAGCAATAAAATGGGTAAAAACTCAAGCAAGCCAAAAATGGATGAAGTCCTTAGAGGCTCTCAACATCAGTTTGAGAGAAGAAAGAGAAAAGGAAGAGAAACACCACAGCAATGCAAAAAAAAAAAAAATCAAACAAAAAATCCAATGAGCACTACAGCAATAAAGACAAGCACAGTATAATAACCATGGTCCTGAAATAAAAACAAAACGGAGCACAGAAAAAATTGAAAACAACAACAATGATAACAAATACAAACACAAAAATAAATAAAAAATAAATAAATATTTAATGCTTCTTCTCCCCCCCCCCACCCTCCGCATAGGCACAGTAAAAATTGGGGAAATTAGAGGGAGGATTCCCTTGGCCTAAGATACAGGGTTTCTCCCCCCTTGAAGTATACTGTCATGGGAATAACTACAGAACCCTTGCATGTTCATTTAGTTTCTCCTAGATACATTTGTGATGTATGGAAGATACCGGCTCTGTCATGGGTGATAAAATCAGACCTCTGTATCTAGAGATCTTGGTATCTTCACAGGTCAAGGACTGGAGCTTTTTTATTTATTTTTTATTTATTTATTGCTGTTTATTTGTTTGTGGTTACATACAGCTATGTTCAGAACGTAATCTTGGCTCTTCCCATAGGAATCGCTTCTATAGAGGCACAGTGTCATATATGGTGCTGAATATCAAAACAGGGTTGACCATGAGCATGGTAACATCCTATGTACTGTTCATTTTCATACTAACAGTGTCTCGGGACTTAAGTTACCATGTCCATTGACTCTTGATTAATATTTGCTTTGTTAAAGGTTATCATGCACCCATCAGGAAAGATGAAATTATGAAATGTTTTCTATACATGGATTCTATTATGTTGAGTGAAATTAGTCAGAGGGGGACAGAGAAACAGAATAATCTCACTCATCTATGAGTTTTAAGAAAAAATTAAAGACATTGAAATAATTCCCAGAGACGAGGGCTGGAAGGACTAACTCAAGATATGAAGCTCAGCACAAAGAGATATAACTATACTGAGAATTATCATAACAATGTACTGAGAGAGGGATGTAGAAAGCCTGTCTAATACAAGTCAGGGGGTGGGAAGGGAAGAGATGGGAGCATTGGTGATGAGAAGGTAGCATGGTGAAAGGGGTGTTTGTTTTGTGACTGAAACCCAACTACAAATATGTTCTTAATCATGGTATTTAAATATTTTTAAATGTTAAATCTTTCTCTGTCTCTGTCTCTTTCACACACACACACACACACACACACACACACACACACACACACACACACACACACACACTGGCTCCCTGAATTATTACTAATACTCATAGAAAGCTCAAATTTCAGTTAATGTTAAATCAGTAAAAGCCCCAAAATAGATAAATCTGGATTTCAGATAACTCTACTAAGCTGGTTTTATATTAATTTTATAATTAATAAGATGGTTGTTTTATATTTTGATTAATATTCGTTTAATAATTTTGAAATGTAGGAGCCAGAGAGATAGCATGGTGATAGGGTACTTGCCTTGCATGCAGAAGGATGGTGGTTCGAATCCCTGCATCCCATATGATTCCCTGTGCCTGTCAGGAGCGATTTCTGAGCGTGGAGCCAGGAGTGACCCCTGAGCGCTGACCGGTGTGACCCAAAAAACAAAACAAAAACAATACTTTTGAAATGTATATTAAAATATAATGCTTGATTAATCATATAGAAAACATTTTAAAGACATGATCTCATTTATTAACTAAAATTTTTCTCTGAAAAGAAAATTAATGAAAGATTACATAATCCCTGAGGTATAGTGATGAAGTTTTATTTATTATTTTTATTTTGGGCAACACCTGGTAATGTTCAGACATTTCTCCTGGCTATGCACTCAGAAATTGCTCCTGGCTTGGTGGACCATATGGGACCATATGGAGATTGAACCTTGGTCCATTCAGCCGTGTATAAGGCAAACGCCCTACCTCTGTACCATCGCTCTGGCGCTGAAGATCTTATTATTATGAAGAACTTATTAATTATGCTCCCTGAGTGTAGCTTTATTCTATGGAATAGAACTATTAATGCCATTTACCGATAATAGCCTTATTTATAAACTCTCAAGTATAAAAATAGCTAGTGATGTTGCCATGAAACAGAAATGTTCATATAGGATTCAGAGGATATATATAAATCTGTTAAGTTCCTGACCAAAATAAGAATATAATTCTAATCAGTTATAAAAGAAAAAAAAACAAATTTTTGATTCCCAACTCCAAATAGATTGTTCTGTGCTTCTGCTATTTTAATAAAAGAAACCATTATGATACTTTAGATATTTGAATTTTAAGGACACAATAGAATGGTAATTTAAAAGTTATAGACATACATATTCATATATTAGATTTCTTTATAATTAACACATCTTGTGATGCATCATTCAAACCGAATTACTCTACAATGAAAGCATCTTGAGCTAGTGAGTATTTTCATTAACTTTGTTAATGACCATGCCCCTAAATTTCTACAGAGAATGCAGGCTTGATGAGAAGTGATTTCATCCTGCTAATAAAGATGATTCGAGATGAGGCTGTTAGATTTCGAGGTCATTCAATGTCTTTTTATTTAACCTACTTTTTGTTTGTTAATTACAAGTATTTCCAAAAACTCATTTAAACAACAATTTATAACTCTGACATTTCTTAGAATTACAATTTGGTTTGATGTGAGACTCTTTTGAATAAAGTGGTTTTAGGCTACTTCATGCATATTCATAAATATCTTCTATCTTTATGAATATCTAATGAAAACTATTTACAGTCCCTGCTTTATATATGGCAGTGTATTTATGTGTCTTTCCTTTAATATTTCCACAAGCATTATTTAGAAAATACAATGATTCCATTAGTTTAAAAAATGATCTTTGCTTACAGAGACTTAGAAAAAATAGGTTTTTTTTTTCTTTTTTTTTTCACAATGACACTGGGTAATAAAATTGAGATTCTTTAAGAATAAAGCATTCACAATTTGGTGTTTTAATATGGCCTAGAAAGAAGTTGGAAGGTATTTTTAAAACTCATTTGAAGTCCACAGCATCCAAAGTAGTCTTAATTAAATTGGATTTACATTCAGAAAATGGAAGTAATTTTTACACACTGCATTATTCAACACTTTATTCAACACTATCCTGTTATTTCTGAACATATTGGCTTGAAATTACCATGCAATTTATTGTGTATGTATATATATCCATGAAGAATGCTTATCAGTCATTTTAAACAGACTAGAAAGATGATACTTCTGAAATATTTCCTTCTTAGTGTGCAATATTTTCTTTTTCATTATATATATTTTAAGAGCAACAATTGCAAATTTAATGCAGCAGGACAAATCAAAGGTAGTTTGTTTTTTAAGTAGGCAGGTAGAAAGTGGGTCCTTGGCATTGAGCTTCTCAGGAAAGAATAAAACTGAGATATGGTCTAAAAAATATGCTTAGTAGAGTCTAAAATCAGCCCCAAAGTATGAAACTGTGTTACTGAGGGTAAAACTATTGAATACTGAAGACTAGAAGCAGGAGATGAAATGAAAAAGTTGCATGTAAGTAGTTTAATATGAGTAGAGGAAAGCTTCAAAGAAGTGGGGGCCCTCAGAGTGGGTTGCCAATGAGTAGACAGAATCCCTTTTCTTTATGACTTTGTAACCAAGCTTAAGTGTTTTATCTTCTTAAACTTGGTGAATTCAGGCATTTTAAACTGAGATAGGCAAGATTTGAGATGACCATCATTTTGTGAATTTATTAGATTTGACCCAATATATTCCATTCAATTTTTATTTTAAGAAAAAAAGTACTCCCTTAACTATAGACTTCCAATTTCCTTTATATTTAGTTATTGTCTATATCAGCTGGTAAGATATTTTATAAATATGACAACTATAATCTGATAATAAAACATGTGATAGTGCAGGCTGAACCTAGTCAGAAGTTTTAGCAGGAACAAATGAAAAATAAAAAAGAAAATTTTAGACCAAGTTCTTTGATTAACATCAAAGTAGAAATCCTTTACTAAGACTTAGCATACCTAATCCAACAGCAGAAAAAAATATCATGCACTATGATTAAGTGGGATTGATTCCAAGAATATAAAAATGATTCAATAGGTATAAATAATTAAAATGATACAGCACATCAGAAAAAAAGAAAGGTAAAATAATTTCACCATATAAATCAATGCAGATAAAGCTTTAGACAAGATACAACACCTAATTATGACAAAACTTTTAATATAATAGAGATAGAAGGAAGCTTAATGGAGATAATAGCTGTTACAATGATATGGCCATAGCCAATATTGTTCTTAATGCTGCAAAATAAAAGCATCCTATCAGGAAGGAGCCACAAGACAAGATATACACTGTTTCTTCTTTATTAAACATTGCATTATTTGATCCATCAACAGCAGTGAGGCAAGAAAAGGAAATGAATTTGATCTAAATTGGATAAGAGAAGGCTTAATCAGCTCTCTTTGCAAACTGAAAACTTCAGCACATAAGAAATGAATTGAAGAAGAAATTATAATATGTGAAAAACCATGCTCATAGATTGGAAAAATTAATATTGTCAAAATGACCATATGAAGCTACTATATAGATTCATTGCTATTCCTATGCAAAACTCAGAAAATTCTTCAAGGACTTTGGGAGGTCAATTAGAAACTAAGTGTGGAGTTATAAAGACCCAGTTCAACCAAAACCATATCCAAAACTAAGAAATTGGAAGGTATTTTATTACTTAATTTAAAGCCATTTTGAGCATGGTACTCAAATCAGGACAGACCTTTTTTTAAATTTTGAATGGAAATTTCTGTTTTTAAATTTTTTATTAATTATTTTATTTAAAGACCACATATTACATAGTCCCTAAAAATACATTTGGTCAAAGACCAGTCCAACCACCAGTGTAAAATTACTTCCACCAATGTCTCTGAATTCTCACCCATAACCCTTTTACAAATTAGTCAGAATAGAATACCCAAGGAAAAACCAAATATACATTTTCAGTTTACTTTTCCCAAAGGAGCTAAGAGCAGTAAACATTGCTAAGTGAATTGGATAACCACCTGTATAAAATTAAAGCTGTAGTCATATTTTATACCTTATGTTAAAGTCAAATCAAAGAGGAAGACTTTTTGTTTCTTTTTTTTTTTTTTTCGGGCCACACACGTTTGATGCTCAGTGGGTACTCCTGGCTACGCGCTCAGAAATTGCCCCTGGCTTGGGGAACGGACCATATGGGATGTCGCAGGATCTAAACGCGGTCCTTCCTTGGCTAGCGCTTGCAAGGCAGACACCTTACCTCTAGCGCCACCTCGCCGGCCCCAAGAGTAAGATTTTTTAATGATAAAATGCCTTCAGCAAAACCTACATAAACTACATAAACATAAAAAACTCCATCAAATAAAAAGTTTCTTGTATGTCATAAGGAACACGTTCTAAAATTACAAGATAGCTTTGTGGGAGAATACATTTGCACATGACACATAAGATAAAAGGCTGATATATGGGATATAGAAATTAGTCACATGGGCCCGGAGAGATAGCACAGCGGCGTTTGCCTTGCAAGCAGCCAATCCAGGACCAAAAGTGGTTGGTTCGAATCCCGGTGTCCCATAGGGTCCCCCGTGCCTGCCAGGAGCTATTTCTGAGCAGACAGCCAGGAGTAACCCCTGAGTAACGCCGGGTGTGGCCCAAAAACAAAAACAGAAACAAAAACAAAAGAAATTAGTCACAGATGTCAAAAATATTCTAAAAGCCCCATCCAAACTTAGCAAGAAGAAATAACAAAAAACTTCTTATCAGAAAAACAATGGAGTCCAACCGGCACATGAACATGTGTTCATTACATACTACTAGGAAAATTCTAGTCAAGACAATTACATATCACCAAATATCATTGCACCAGAGATTAGCACACATCAAATATATTGGGGACATTTTTTGTTGGTGGGATATGGCAAAAGAGGAACTCATTCATTGCTGATGGAAATGTTTTCTGATTCAACCTCAACCCATTCAAGAAGTAGTATGAAGGGTTCTCAGTAAACTCAGATATGAGCTGACTCATAAAAACAAAATTCTACTTTTGGGTCTGTATCTCAGGACAGAACAACTTTTACTAAGAAAATGTATTTCTGCTTTATTCACTGTAACAAAACCTAGTAAAATAGCTAAAATAAGCATATCTTAAAGATGTGGAGACTGCACAGCTGTAAAGGATTATGTGATCATGTAATTATTTGCAACATGATAGAACTGCAAGATATGTTAAATGAAGTAAGCATCAGAATAAAAAATAAACACAGGGTGATATCAGTTAAAAGTGGTATTTAGTAAAAATGAATGAAAACATAAAGTGGTTTAAAGGGCAGATTCCTAGAATATCGTTGATTCCAGAGTACAGGGTGGAGAAGGAAAGACAAGAATGGAGGGGAAGTGAGAAGAGACAGATGAGAAGCAATATCAAGAGACAATTCGATTAACATACATGTTATGCTAAGAAATGCTAGAGCTAAATATCTTAACAACATATTCAACACTTAGAACATTAGACTAAAGCTCCAGAAAATAGGGCAGATTTCAGGGAGGAAATTGCAAATATTTATGATGGGAAACTAAAACTGGTAGTGAGATCAATGAACAAAACATGTCTAAAACCCAACTATGTAGAACTGTATATAATACATAGTACTTAAATAAAATAAAATTTAAAAGGTAAATCCAATGGGTAGCCGATCCTCAAATTTGTTAACTAAATTTTATGTAGAATGCTTAACTCTTACAAAATAGTCAATATAAAAAAGTAGAATGAGAGCCTGCTTGGACTCCAAGAAAATACCTTGTCTAGCCAGAAATAATCCACACATCCCATTAGAAACAACTCCAGAAGTAAAAACATGAGACATTAGGGAGGAAAGATTGTTGTTAGACATACTTTGGTGCAGCTGGCCATGCCTGGACAGGTCACTGAAGGTACAGGAGAGAAAAAATCACAAAGGCAGGCTAGAAAAACAATGAAGGGGATGTTGCAGATGATGATTCAGATTGATGATGCATATATCTGGGAGAAACTGGGATTATAAGGTTTTCTCTAATTCTTCTAATCCTCTAACAAACCTGAAATCAAAGCAAGAGAATTCAATCTCCGGTTCCAATAGCATAACATCAATACCAAAGACCAAATTTAATGCAAAAGAATTAACATCAAGGCAACATTAGCATGTGTGAGTATTTAAGGATCTAGAATGACATATTGGAAGGTCGAAAAAATGCCAGCCTGACTCTCAAAGATATCCATAATTTTAGAAAAGGACAATTAGAATTTAACTCAAATGTACGTTTGTTGTTAGCTTAAAATATAAGATGAAATATCTTTTACCAAAATACCATTATAAATACTAGAATTTCTACACATTCTAAGGTACTTAGTAAACAGAAAGCAGAATTTACATATTTTGCAAACCAAGGCCTCATGTTTACTTCCTGATTTCAATGGATGCCAGTGCAAACCTAAGCTTTTAGGGGGGCTCAGCCCACGAGATGTATCCTCAGATTTTCCTGGTGGGTAGAACTAATTTAATCCCCATGGGGTCCCTCAAAAGGCCCACTGTGGACGCCTTTTTCCCCTGCATGGATGGTTGAGGAATTTCCAAAGAAATGCCTGGCATTATATTTTCAGCCAGTATTTGACTATCTCTCCTTGGTATACATCAGGCAAAATAATAGCCTCTTTCAAATAATTTGGCTCAAAAATTCCAGCACCAAAGTTTATTTGAGAACCCCCTTTTCTGGATATAGTCAGCCCTAAAAGCAAAGACAAGTTTTCCTCTTCGCAACTGCAGTTTCTGTTAATCAAGGGCATAACCAGAATGCAGATCTTGACTATTGACCCTCCTTTAGAAATAGGGAAACTCATTCTTGAGGATTTGGTTCCTCCCTTCCCTAAACTTCTAAAATTATAAAGTTAGCCTAGAAAGATCAAGTTTCTATATATTTCCTACTTCCTCCTAATCCTGATTTTGCATTTAAAGTAAGCTTGCAAGGAGTTACCTTGAGTTGTGACCTTCTCTCTTGTAACTTAGAATTCTTACAGTCACACCCATTGCTTATGTATTGTTATTGTTATAGTAGACTTTGTGATTACAATTATTCTTCACCTGTGGCTAATTTTACCCCTATCACTTCCCCTGCTCAAAAAATTAAACTTGTCGCACTCCTGCCAGAAACGTGTTGACCCCACATTCTCTGTGTGGTTTCATTTATTTCATATTTCATATTCGGCCACAGGTGTTATCTGTTTTTCTCCTGTGAAATGACTATGACCCACGAGAATTGCTGAGACGCAAGATGCCTACAGCAATCGGAATCTTTCTAGAAATAGGAGAGGAAAAAAGACTAGAGAGAAAATGAACATTCATAACAAAATTAAGCAACTTTGAGTTAGCAGTTTTCAATGAGTTTCATGATACTCTTGAGTGTCTCTGTAAATTATCTCCTTAATGTATGTGACAGTATTTTAAAAAAGAGACTATAATTTTAATCTTTATAATTTAATGTTACAGTTATAAATGTTTTATAGTTTTGTATTTTATTTCTGGTGTCATACCTACATGCATAACTGAATATTAGATTGTTCTTGTTTTCATTATTCTGAGTCTGATGGTTCTTTGTATTTGCTTGGAGTTCCTTTCAGTCCTGGTGAAAACTTTCAATTTGCCTGTGATCATCAACACCAATTTTACTTAAAGTTCCAATTGCCCAGATTTTTCCATTTCCTCCATACTTCTTGGTTTTACTTGTGTCCTATCATGACCCAAAAGAGCTATATAATAATACATAACCAAAATTAATAAAGGAATTAAAGATATGCTCCTTATCCATTTTGAACTATTTTACAGTTGTATTATGTTTCTATCTCCTCTTTAGTTCTTTGTCCTATGTCATATGTGGTTCTGGGTTCTAATAATTTCCTGCCTAATATTTATTTTAGCAACATAGAATAATATAGCAGTACCCATGCTGCTACAGGCTTGGGTCTAAAAGGTGAGATTTTTGTTCTTTTTAATTTATTATAAAGGTGTTTAATTCCCAGGTAAGATCACATTCTCCAGATCCAGATGTATTTAAAATAGGGGGCCAAATTAGAAATACAATTTATCTGTTTTTTTCATATTTTATTTCTATAATTTGAGTGATCATTCATGTTTGTTTTATTAATTTTCCCTAATATTTTCATTTTTGTATTATTATTTTATTGATTTATGAGTGGCTTATAATGTTATAAGTACAGCATCACAATTCTAGTGTATTTCCCTTGCTACATCTTATATCAGATTCAGTAGTTTCTTATTCCTAAATTGATTCCTAATAAATTTTATCCCCTTTTCACTTCCATTATGTTGACATCAAGTTTTTTCTTTGTCTACAAAATAGTTTCCATTTTTATTATATTTGATGTAGTCATTTGAATTCATATGTGATAGTCAATCCAGAAGTTATTTTATTCTTCTTTCCTCCTTTTCTCACTAAAAAATAAAGCACCATGTTTAAAAAATTATTCATAGTTGAATTTTAAATATACAATGTTTTAGCAACAATCCTAGCATCAGTGTCTGCTTTTCTCTAAAAAATGTCTTCAACAGTCCAAATCAAAACTCCCTCTCCCAACCTGCCAAGTTAGCAGTTAAGTTTTCATGTTAGGTGAATAAAGTTTGGATCTCAATATTTCAGGGATGTTCGCTCCATAGCTTGGATTATTTAGTTTTGTTCTTCATTAGCATCACTATGTAGCTCAATCCTCTAGAGCCCTGTACCTTGATTATAAATCTGTTGTTTCCTGACTCCACTATTTTTTCCCTTTTCTGACTAGACTCTGGGGCCAAAAGGGTTCTAGGCAACAACCATTTAAACTATTCTATTTCTAAATGCAAGTTTTTTTTTGGTTGTTGGGCCAAACCCAGCTGCACTCAGGGGTTACTCCTGGCTCTGTGCTCTATATCAGTCCTAAAAGGCTCAGGGGACTATATGGAATGCTGGAAATAGAACCTGAGTCCATCCTGTGTCAGCAATGACATGCATTGTTTTCATGTTTGTTTGTTTGTTTGGTTGGTTGGTTGGTTGGGCCATACCTAGTGGTACTCAGGTTACTGGGCCTGTACACAGGAATCATTCCTGGAGATATTGGGGTCTATATGGGATGTCAGGGTTCAAATTCAAGTTGGCCATATGCTAGGCAAATACCATAACTGCTGTGCTATTATTACTCTGTCCATTGTGATATGTATTGGTGACAAAAGCAGCCTTCAGTATTTCTTTAGTGAAATATTGTCTCTTGATAACCAGTCCTATAATTTTAACAACATATAATTCCCATCATAAATTAAGAGACCACCAGGACCTTTTCATTGTACTGCTAGATAGCAGAACTTTTCTCCAGGTATTTTTCCATAGAGAGCAAATATAATATAATAATTATATAATGAATATCAAAATGATCAACTCAGATTCTTAGGGGCATTTAATAACATAGTGGGTAGGACCCTTGCTTTGCATGCAGCAGACACAGATTTGATTTCCATATACTGGATATTCCATATATTTGATATATATATAATATATAATATAGATATATATTATATATATTTGATCCATATATTGGCCTTTGAGCTCTGCCAGGAATGGTTACATAGTGAAAAGTAAGGAGTAATCTCTTAGTACTATAAAGTGTGTCCTCAAAACAAAACAAAACAAAAATCAAAGCTCAAACACTTTTAATATACTTTGTTTGTGCATGAAACTATACTTAATGCTAAACTATAATTAGTGAAACATTATTCAAGGTATTATGTAGCAAAGCTTGACAGATAGATAAATAGATGTTAGATATATTGATAGATAAATAGATATATTGTATCATAATGATTTCAGGATGAGTATAGAGAAATGAAAAGACAGTTTTATTTAAAGAAAAATAGCCAAGAATTCCCTAAGCTTCAGAATAAAATAGATATTAAGATCCAGAAAATTCAAAGAGTTCTATACCAATAAACTAACAGAAAAACACAAAGCATACTGTCATTTTAACAAAAGTTAAAAATGAAATACAAAGACATTATAACTATGTCAAAAGAAAGATAAAGTATATGTACTAAAAGCAACATGACAACTATTAAATGACTAAAAGGAAACTGTCAAAGGACTATCTACTACACAGAAACCACAGAGTAGAGGTATGCAAAGGATATTGTATTCCAAGTGCCAAATTGCTGCAGAGGTGCTAGAGCTCAGCAGAACCTTCCTGGGGTCCGGGAACCTTTCACAGGGAGAGAAGCGTGAGCACGAGTGGAGGAATATGAAATAATGAAATAAATGAGACCACACAAAATGCATTATATGGGGACCCTCGCCCAATGGACGAGAGACAAATTTACTTTTCAGCAGATGACTTTTTATAAGCACAGACTCTGGTATGCAAGGTGTCCTCAGAGAGCAGGAGAGCAGTACAATGGGGAAACAAGCCTTAAATTTACATATTAAAAGACCGTTCTTCAGGTGAGAAAGAACTCTGCTGGAAGGCAGGGAAACCAGAGCCAGAGATGTTTTTGGTTTAGCAAAAAGCAGGGTTTTCAAAAAACCAGGAGGAGAGAGACAGAGATAATTATGATGTCCATGTAGTAGCCCAAAGTAGATTTTAGGCGGGGACAGAAATAACTGTTTACCATCATAGAGCTAGACTTAGAAAAACAAGCTGTTGGAGCCAGGTTATACGAACTAGCCAGCAGGGAACTTTTGGCAGGCTTTGGTACTGACATTTCTTTGACTGTAGGAAAGCTGAGGCTGGATTTCTATAGTGGCCAAATAGAGAGAAAATGTAATGTTACAGCCATGTTGGAATTACCGCCAATGATCCACGCAAAGGGTCAAATGATTGACTTCGCTAAGCGGGCCTTTTGGCAAATAATTCTTTTGGAGGAAGGCATTGCACCAGGGAAGGAAAAAACCACATCTGGTGCATGCTTTCCTTAAATGGGAGGTAACACCAAATCAAAAAGACTTTCACCCAAAAATAGGCTATTCACCTAGAGTTGAGAAACTATAAAGAACTTTATATACAAATGTTAGTGTAAATGTACATCTTCATTGAAATAGTCTTGGGAAATTTGCTAAATGGAATCTATTAAAGAAAAGGAAACAAGAGCATTAAGAATCAGGGGCCAGAACTATAGGAACTATAGTTCAGATAAGTGTACAGATAAGTTCAGATAAGTACAGAACTACTATAGCAGTAGGGCATTTGCCTTACATGTGGCTCATCTGGGATGGACCTGGGTTCACTCTCTGACATCCCATATAGTCCCCTGAGCCTTCCAGGAATGATTTCTGAAAGCAGAGCCACGAGTAATCCCTGAGTACAACAGGTATGCCCCCTCAAAAGAAAACAGAATACATAAAAAGTATAATTGGATAATAATATTAATAATTGTAGAATAAATTTAATTTGTTTTATTTCAGAATATGTTAATATTAGAACCTTATCTGTAAGTTTCATAATAGCTTCAAAATAAAATGGATTAGCAGAAAAAATCAATTTCTTCTAAGATGAAACAGAACATAATCAATACAAAGTAGGTGAGTAGTAAGACACAAAGAAAGTGAAAAAGAGAATAATGTACATTGATAAAAATATCACTAAGTCATTAAATTTTAAAAATGTTTCTAAATGTCTTTAACGCTTAACAATCAAAACAATGAGAGTACTTAGATGGTTTAGAACACAAAATAGCAATTCTTCAGATCGCCAGAAGAATCATTTGAGATCCAGTGATAGAGACTAAAAGGACAGTTGTAAAATGATGTCCAAAAATATAGGTAATATATATTCTATAATATAATATAGTATATAATACATAGTTATATAATAACATATTATATAAAACAAAATGTGCTGTTAAAAACAAAAACATACACACACATATATATGTATGTATGTATATACTTAATTCAGGCTAAAATTGGTGGCAGAAGATAAAATGTCATGATATAATGATTAAGATTGTGGTCTCTATATCAGGTTTTTTTTTTTTGACAATTATTAGAATATACAAATCAAAGAAGCAACAGAACACATGAAGAAATAGAATCAAGGGACCTAAACTTCAACAATCTAAACTCAAAGGGGCTTGTTACACTGGCAGGTCAGGGGCAATGGGTGGTGGTAGGGGATGCACTCTGGGTCCAGGGGTCGAGGGAGATTGACACTGGTGGTGGTAAGAACCTTGATTCACTCTATAGCTGAAATTCAACTACGAAGGACTCTGTTGATCACAATTACTTCAATAAAATAAAATTTAAATAATGAAAAATAAGAAGTAAAGTTTCAAGAGCTTAATCACAAAACCAAAATAGTTGTTAGTAAGCAGACTTTCATCAATGTATGTCAGAAAAATAAAAAATATATCTTATATACACAGTCATAATCCTAGTAGATTAATATAACTACAACTACAAATTTTAGTTACCAATTATAGGACACTTATCTGAAATTGTTGGGGTACACATTTTCCAAAAATTAAATGTGCACCTGGAACGTACTTGAGGCTAAAACCCAAGCTGGACATAGAGAAAATTATAATAAATTAATGATAATTGGAATTATAGCAAGCATAATAAAAAAAGAAATAAATCACTAAAAGAAAGTTAAAAACAAATATATTTAATAGAAATAAATATAAACAACTTATTTCTGTAACTATTAGGTCAATTAATATAATTGAAGACTTAAAAATTACATGAAAGTGAAAACATGATCTTTTGAAAAATATGGATGCAGCAAAAGCAATAAAAGGAGTGAAATTTATGCAATGCAAATTTAATTAAGTAATTATTCATATTTATATTCATCTTCACAAAAATATCGTTAATCAATATCACATTATACCTAGAAAAATAAAAACATGAAAACTGCAATCACATGATCTTTGAACTAATTTTACTAAGTGAATAGTCAGGAGAAAGAAAGGGGCTGGTGACCTCACTTATCATGAGAGATAGAGAAGTAAAGCTAAGGGAGTAAACCCCTGGACTTAAACTTTAGAACGGATTCTATGCAGCTGCCAGAAAAAAAATGAAGTCATGAAATTTTTCTATACTTGGATGGACATGGAAATTCTTATACTGAGTGAAATAAGTCAGAGCGAGAGATAGATACAGAATAATCCCATTCATCTGTGAAATTTAAGAAAAATAAAAGACATTATTGTAATAATGCCCAGAGACAATTGAGATGAGGACCGGCAAGACCAGCCCATGCTATGAAGCTCACCATAAAGAGTGTGAGTTCAGTTGGAGAAATAAATGCACTGACAAAGGTCGTGAGTGAGAGAAGTAAAATGCTTGTCTTGAGTACAGGCAGGGAGCGGGAGAGGAGAGATGAGGGGCACTGATGGTGGGAAGGTTCCACTGGTAAAGGGGGGTGTTCTTTTTATTACTGAAATCCAACTACAAATATGATTGTAATCATGGTGCTTAACTAAATATATCATTATGAAAAATAAAGAACTGATGCTACCAAAGTAGAAGAGAGGGTAGATTTAACTACCCAAAGGACTATGTGCTTTGTACATAGATATGGCATGAGAATGAACCTTGAATAAATGTGATATTTTACTTTGAAAACTTGTGTGATGTTGAAAATTTATGCAACCTAAATAAATGCCTAACTAAATAAACATATTAGCAATGGCAAGCTGAAATTATGTAATTTACATAGGAGGACATATATCTTATCAAAATTATTTGCAATGCAATGATATATAAGCATAAGGCAAAATAGTATTAATAGCAAATTAAACTGAAATGTTATTAAGTCTGTGAGGAGATATTCTCACTGGTAAAAATTAAATGAAGAATTATGATTTTTTTCCTTATTACAGTGACCCCCAAAATTACCCAGAGTAATAAGTCTAGTCTGAATGTAATAGAATGAAAAATGTTTATGAACCAGAAACATCCCAAAAGCTGTAAATTAGATTTTTTTCTTTTGACCACATTCCCAAAATTCTGTTGCTTTCAGATTTTCTTAACAGAATCCCTTTTCACTAACATGAGATTTTGATTTATTTTCCCCTGATAATGTTTCTGGATCATTTATCACATGCTTTATGAATATCTGAACAATGGCTTCATCTTCCTTAGCTTTGTAAGTGTTGTAAGTATGTTGAATATAACCCTGTATATGATCTAATATATATATATATATGTATATATATATACATATATATATACATTTATTCTTCCATTAGGCAGAATATATTTTAATTTTAATATGAATGTCTTTGCCATATATAAACTTTTTATTGGACATTATCTGATTTGTTTATAAATTTGTAATTTTGTATTTTTTATAATTTGTTTATATTTGTATTTGTTTATGATTTACTTATAATTTTATAATATTTGCCAGTATGATCAAATAATTAAAATATTTTGAAGTCTAGATTCTGAAGAATTCTTCCTAATTTCCTATGACATATTTTACATATCTTGTTATAGTAATAAGGACATTAGGACAATTATAATTTTCCTTAAATGTTAATACCTACGGGGCCAGGCGGTGGCGCTGGAGGTAAGGTGCCTGCCTTGCCTACGCTAGCCTAGGACAGACCGCGGTTCGATCCCCCGGCGTCCCATATGGTCTCCCAAGAAGCCAGGAGCAACTTCTGAGCGCATAGCCAGGAGGAACCCCTGAGCGTCACAGGGTGTGGCCCAAAAACCAAAAAAAAAAAAAAATGTTAATACCTACATTAAGAGTCAAAAATGTAGTAAGTGGATTACTAGTTAAGGTTGGGATATTTACATAACTGTCAATAGAATGATAGATATTCAGCAAATTATTTTGAAGTATAACACGATGTCATAGCAATTTCTTCTAGCATACTTTAACTGATTGGTTCAAATTTGCTTTCATTGTAGAAGCTAATTTTTTTACACAAAGGACTGTCCCAATATTTCTCAGAAAAATCTCGAAGTTAATGTGGAATTGACTTTTTCTTCATAGTGTGAGATACAGATTGTTTATTTTTATTTTAATACAGTATTCCAGTTTCCCAGCATCATTTGACAAAGAAATGTTCCCTTGCACAATTTGTGAATACAGCTTTGTCAAAGATAAAAAGCTATTCAGAGATACTAGGGCTCATATCTGGATTCTCAATGCTAAGCCATTAATCTAGCATACTATCCTTCTATTATCATGCTTTTAGATAATTATAGCTTTGTAGTACAATTTAAAGACCACAAATATAATACCACTAACTTAATTTTTTAAATAATTGAAATATTTTGGGATTTTAATGTTTTCATAGAATTTGCATTAGTATTATTTTTCTAGTTCATTGAGTATAGTATCAGACTTTTCATGGAAATTGTATTGAATCTGTAAAATACTCTGGATTTGATGGCCATTTTGGAAGTACTAGTTTCTCCATAAATAAACAGAATTAATCGCACCCAAACAGAAAAATCGACCAAAATAGATAAATAAATCAAAAATAATAATAACAATAATAAATAAAGGTAATATATATATTTATATTAAAAATAACCAAGATTTTGTGCTTTTTGTATTTGTTTTTTCCCTCCTGCCCTGGCACAGTAAATATTGGGGTCATTCGAAAAGGAATTCACTTGGCCTAAGAGATATGGGGTTTCTCTGTCCTTGGAGCATACTGTCATGGGATCAACTCTAGACTTTGCTCATGATCAGGATCCTTTACTTTCCCGATGGTGTTTTTTTTTTTTTTTTTTTTGGTGTGTGGAAGACTTCTGCTCTATGTTTAGAGGTCTCAGTATCTGCACAGATCCTGAGGTGGGACTTATGATGAAGTCAGTCTTTGTGGTTCTAGAGGTTCTGTTCCCTCAGTGTCATTTTAATCCATCTTCTGTGGTTGGTGATCTTGGTCTTTGCACTGAACCTAGGGTGGCACCTAGGATAGCGTCTTTCTTTGTGCTTCCAAAAGCCCCATTCCGTTACAATTGTCTCTGCCGGACCTTTGGGACTGGGGATCATGATTATTGTGCAGGTCATAGTTCAAGCCCTAAACTAGGGCTTTTTTATTGGTCCCAAGATGTATACAGTCTGGTCGTGGTTCTTGCAGCCAGTCATCTGCAAATCCCGATCTTGGTTTTTGGACCTACCAAAGGGTGCCAAGACTTCTGGTTTTGTCTTGTCGTTAGTTGGTAAGGTAGGCTAATCTGCTCTAAGGTCAAGATGTTCGCATTTTCCTCGTTGTCAGGATAACATGTTAGAGCTGGGCCTTGTTGTTAGTCCCGCCGTATCAAGGCTGTCCCGGATAAAGTTTGTTTCCTGCAGCTGTTGTGAAGAGCTGTGCCGTTTCTATGTCGGGGATCAAGGGTTCAAGGCTGAATGAATGGTATCTAATCACCTGAGGTCTAAGTTGATTCCACATGACATATTTTCAAGGCAGGAGATATCCCCATATTGTAAACAACTATGAGTTCCTATCTCTAGTAGATAGGAGCTCTTTTTTTTTTTTTATATGTAAGATTTCCCCTTTACTTAGTGTGCCTTTGCAGGGGGAAGTGGTGCTACATTATAATGTCTGTATATTTGTGGGTGGATTGATGGGATAACCGAAACAGGTCACATACCCAAAAACGAGGGGAAAAAAAAAAAGGAAATTAAAAAAGTATGTGCTCACCAATATATAAGTAGGACAATCATTTAAAAAGATAAATAAATAAATTAAAAACAAAACAAAACAAAAACAAAAAAACAAAAAATAAATAAAAAAATAAAAATAAAAATAAAATAAGTTAGCGAAGTTTTTAAGGAACCAAAGTGGTGCAGAGGACTACCTTACATTTGGGGGAGAGCAGGTAAAGAGGTGGTGTATTACAGGTTTTATGCCTATGTTGGAAGTACAGTTTTTCCCATTGTCTTTTGGGTTTTTCTTGTGGTGTGTGGGTTCCCAGGCGTCTTCCTAACCCACCCCCTGACCTTCTTCAGATTGGTAAAAATTTGCGGCAGGGAGGTCTTGGAAGAGTTCTTGCATTGGGGATACTTTTGGACCTAGGCCCAGTTTCAAGGAACAGTCCGCGTTAGGGAGAGTTAGTAGGGAGGGCCTCGCAGCATGAGTCCACATGGGAGTTGGCTGTCTTTTCTTTCAGGAGACGAGGTGTGGGTTTATCTGGGTGTCCCCTCGCCTGGGTGCAGGGTACTGGTTCGTTGGGTAGAAGGTCGATCTTGATGCCTAATAGAATAAGGACTGAGGGTGAAGAGTTTGAATATGGTGGGAGATCTGGATGGGATTGAGGGGTAAAGGGATAGTTGGATTTCCGGAGGGGAGAAAGGGGAAGGTATATGGGAAGGGTATGAAGGAAGAGAAAAGAGAAAATACCTTAGAGAGAAAAGGGGAAGAGAAAGGGAAAAAAGTAATGAGCAGTATAGAGAAAAAAAAAGTAGTGAGAAGAGAGGAGAGAATAGCAAGGGAATGCTGGTTTGATTAAAAGTGTTCGAAGAATAGAGCCTGTGGTTTAAGTCTGTACGTCTCAGGTACTGCTTCGATGGTCTGACTGATCACGTGCTTCAATTCCTAAATGGAGGTATTACCTAGAGATAAAGTGTATGTTAAAGAGTTTTCTCGTGGCCATCTCGTAGTGCATGCAAGGTATGGTATCCCGTGTGGTATCCCGAGTTGCCACCTTAGTTTGTCCGCCCTTTGTATCCAAGGGCGCCTGTGGACAGAAAAGCTGAGAGGTTATTTAAGATATAGTAAGATAAAGGCATTAAAAGGTAGTGTTATGGTATGTTGCCATTGCAGTCCGTGATTTCCCTTGGTGTTCTATACTTGTGTTCCTGTATACGAACTCCAAGGGATTATTGTGGGCCTTTGTTGTAGAAGTCTGATTACATACCTGTTCTCTCTATGCTGCCGTTTCTGTTGTTATTGTTTTCTTTATGGTATATTGTGTAATCAAAAATTTGCATAATTCCTTTTTCATGTATTTTGGACACTGCTCCCACGTATATGTTGACTATTACAGTGTTCGGAGTTTCTACCATGTTAAACCCTGTTATTTGATTGTTAAGTACTAGTTGTGTATAAAATATGTGTTCTAGGTGTTTCAGAATAGTGCTACCATTCTGTGTTTTTCTTTTGTCTTCTGACTTACTTTGTTTAACATAACATGATCTAGGTCCATCCACATTGCTGCAAAGTCTGTGATTGTATCATTTCTAACTGCCATGTAATATTCCATTGTATATATGTACCACATCTTAATGATCCATTCATCTGTTGTTGGACATCGAGGTTGGTTCCAAGATTTGGCTATTATACTGAGTGCTGCAATAAATAGTGGGGTGCATACGTATTTTGGAATGAATGTCCTTCCATCTTGGGGGTATATGCCTAGGAGAGCAATTGCTGGGTCAAATGGCAGATCAATTCTGAGTTCTTTGAGCACTCTCCAGACTTTTCTCCATAGATGTTGGACTAGGGGGCATTCCCACCAGCAGTGGATGAGAGTTCCTTTCATACCGCATCCTCGCCAACAAAGGTTGTTTCCATTATTTTTGATGTGAGCCAACCTCACTAGTGTGAGGTGGTATCTCATTGTTGTCTTGATTTGGATCTCCCTGATGATGAGTGAAGGTGAGCATGTTTTCATGTGTTTGTTGGCCATCCTTCTGTCTTCCTCAGAGAAGTGTCTATTCATTTCATCTCCCCATTTTTTTATGGCTTTATTTGGTTTTGAGGGGCTCAGCTTTCTGAGCGCTTTGTATGTTCTAGATATCAGCCCTTTATCTGATATGTCAAGTGAAAAGATTTTTTCCCATTCTGTTTGCTGTCTTCTTGCGTTAAGTAGGGTTTCTTTTGCCATGCAGAAGCTTTTTAGTTTGATGTAGTCCCATTTGTTTATATTTGATGCTAACGTTCTTGCCATTGGTGCTCCATTCTCAAAGACCCTTTTGATATAAAGGTCTTCGAGTGTTCTGCCTATTTTATTCTCGATAAACTTTATAGATTTAGGTCTGATTTCCAGGTCTTTGATCCATTTTGAGTTGGTCGATTTTTCTGTTTGGGTGTGATTATTGTAAGTGTTGTCCCCAATTATATTTATTTTTTTTTTCTTTCTTCCTTTCTTCTCTTTCGTTATGTGCTATACCATGTTTCTTAATTCAAGACCATGGCGTGATTTTTGTTTGTTTGTTTTAGGTTTTGTTTTTGTTTTTTTGTTGTTGGTTTGTTTGTTTTGTCTGTTCTTTGAGGTGCTTATCGATATAGCTGGAGCCCTCACTGGATATTTGATACTTCTTTTGGTACTAGTGGAGTGTTTCACCTTCTTTTTCTCCATCTCCCAAATTGATGATGAGAGCCTTTAGAAGGACTCCGCCCATTTTCGGGGTATTAGATTCTTACCCCAGTTTATTATTTTTCTTTTTTTCAAACAAAACCACGCAACTTGAACTAACTAGTCCTGCCTCCAGTTAGAGGGGGAAATAAGGGAGGCATCAAGACCAAACAGGTGCAAGACTACTAAGTAGTGGGTTGGATACAGAGGGGACCACATATTCTAGCCGCCCTGGGGTGAGGAAAAAGGAAATGGGAGGTAGGACAGAAACGGAGGTGTAGGGAGGACAATTTGGCGATGGGAATCCCCCCTGATTTTATGTAAATATGTACCTAAAGTATTATTGTCAACAATATGTATGCCACTATGATCAAAAGAAAAAAAAAGAAAAAAAGAAAAAAAAATAAACAGAATTATTTTTTATTTCCTAGTATCCTCTTCAATTTAATTTCTAATTGACTTATTTTAGCCGGTGTGAAATGACAAAGTGATATGAGATTGCATTTAAAGTATACATATATAATGTTCCAACACTAATTCTTTCAGCAATATTTTCTTCCCTCCAACAATGCCTGCCTCCATTTGCCTCTCCTTAACAATTTGCTTCTACAAAAGATGTTACATATATGTATATATGTATGCATGCATAAAGTCACATTAAGCAATTTAGCATATTATGCAATGAAATAAATATTGAGAAATTTCTATATTCTGATTCTATAATATTACGTTATAAGCTGCATTCAATTGTTTGCCCTTTATAAACAGAATAAAATGTCTTAGCCTCATAATATAATGAGGAAAGAAAAATTTAGTGGACAAAAAAGACAGATGTAAACAACAGAGAACAGAGGCCAAACTTTAACAAGCAAACTTTCACAACCAAACATAAAAAAATGCCTGTTTTGTTGGCAGACTGGGGCAGGGTGGTCTTTGTAAGGGACAAAATCTGGGAATATCAGTGGAGGGAGGTGAAATTTGTGCTGAAAAATGTATTTCTAAAATTTAAGTATGAATAACTGCAAATTGTCCAGTAAAAAATAAAATACCACATCATACAGCAAGGATTAAATACAAAGCAATATGAAATTGTTTAAAATGAAGATAAAAATATGTTCAATGGAGATAATTGTGTATTGCTAACAATATATGATTGTAAAATGTATCTACATTGTTCTATTAGAGTTGAATTATAATTTAATAAATGTATTCAGTATATTTTATTTATTCAACCTTAATTTATGATTTGTCTCATGATGACTTTTTATTATACTCTGTTCTTCCATATTTTACTGTCTATAAAATGTCAAAACACATTGTATTCTATTTTTGATCACTTTTTTTCTCTTAGTCTCCTGAAAGGTTATATAATGTGTTAGTTTATAAATCAAGTTGTTATAACAGAAAATAATAATTCAGAAAACTTTCAGATTTTAAAATATGTCCAAAATCATTATTTAAATCATCACTTAATTGACCACAATGGCTCATCTTTGTATTCCCGAGGACAACTCAAACATGGGACTCAAGATGGCAAAAAGCCAGCAAATTAGTTAACATAAACCATAACTGTTATAACCAAGGTAGACATGTAATTTTGAATGTGAAAGAAAATTCCACTATGTTGAGTTGAAATAACCTACAATACACTGCACGTATATTTCCAACTGTTAATTTTAAATGATAAAAACAATGATACACAGAACAAGCAGCATGTCTCCCAATAGCCTTGGGATTTCAGAGATGATTTAAAAGTAGTGTAATTGTTGGCTTGAAGGTTACACTAAACAGATAACAATACTTAACAGATTATAGCTGTCTATGACTATAATATATATAGAACAGAGGTTAACATTCTTGCATATCGCTGACTTTGGTTCCATTCAGATAGAGCAAAGAGTAAATCCCAAGCACAACTGGGTGTGACCCCCAAAACACTGCACCTCATGTTATCCTTTAACACATGGAATTAAAATTATAAACGATAACTACATGTTTGATATTCTTTGGAGACATAATTATGAATGATTTAACCCACTCTAATTTAATGAAGAGCAGAAATAACAACTGATTTTTTAAATAATATTTTATTTAAACACCTTGGTTAAAAACATGATTGTGGTTGGGATTCAGTCATATAAGAGGACACCCCCCATCACCAGTGAAACATTCCCACCACCAATGTCCCAGATCTCCCTCCTCCCCACCCCACCCCCATCTGTACTCTAGACAGGCTTTCTATTTCCCTCATACATTCTCATTGTTAGGATAGTTCACAATGTAGTTATTTATCTAACTAAACTCATCACTCTTTGTAGTGAAGTTCATGAAGTGGGCTGTAACTTCCAGCCCTCCTCTCTTTTGTCTCTAAAAATTATTGCAAGAATGTCTTTCATTTTTCTTAAAACCATAGATGAGTGAGACCATTCTGTCTCTCTCTCTCTCTCTCTCTCTCTCTCTCTCTCTCTCTCTGACATATATCACTCAGCATAATAGATTCCATGTACATCCATGTATAGGAAAATTTCATGACTTCATCTCTCCTTATGGCTGCATAATACCCCATTGTGTATATGTACCACAGTTACACAATTGATTTTTTAATAAAAAGTGGACTTCAGAGACTGGAGTGATAGCACAGCAGGTAGGTCATTTTCCTTGCAAGTGTTCAACCTGGGTTTGATCCCCAGTATCTCAGAGGGTCCACCAAGTCTGCCAGGAGTGTTTTCTGAGTGCAGAGTCAGGAGTAAGCTCTGATTGCCACTGGGTGTGGCAGATAGATGATAGATAGATAGATAGATAGATAGATAGATAGATAGATAGATAGATAGATAGATAGATAGATAGATAGATAGATAGATAGATTGATTGATACATAGATGATAGATAGATGATAGATAGATAGATGATAGATAGATAGATAGATAGATAGATAGATAGATAGATAGATAGATAGATAGATAGATAGATAGATAGATAGATAGATAGATAGATAGATGATTGATAGATAGATAGATAGACAGATAGATAGATGATAGATAGATAGATAGATGATAGATAGATAGATAGATAGATAGATAGATAGATAGATAGATAGATAGATAGATAGATAGATAGATAGATAGATAGATAGATAGATAGATTTGATAGATATACAGACAGGTAGATAAATAGATGATAGATAAAATGAATTGATTAATATAAGTAGTAGTCAAATTCAGGATCATTATCATGACAATAAATATTTTATAGCACCAGGGTGATGTAGAACATATCAAATATACTGAGGACAATTTGTGTTGGCGGGGATGTGGTAAACAAGAAACTCATCCATTGCTGCTTAAAATGTTTCTGATTTAACCCCTTTGGGAAGTAGTAAGAAGGGTTTTCAGTAAACTCAGAAATGAGGAAATTCCCTTGGCCTATGAGATACAGGGTGTCTCCACCCTTGAAGCATAGTGTCATGGGACTGACTACAGGCTCCATACATGTTCATTATCATAACCCAAGGTCTTTTTTATGGTGTCAGGAAACGCTCTTCTCAGTCATAGTTGTCCAAGTTACTCTTTACTTCTCTTCACAATACTATAGGGCCAAGAGTGTTACAGGGAATAGTCATTGAAACATTGTGCTCTCTCATGAGTTATTCTGAATGCAATATATCTGTGATATTATTCTGCATTATCCTCCTTCTGACTTACCAAATTTAAGAAGATATGTCCCCGTTTGATTGACTTTGCAGCAAATTGCATGGTTGCCTTATTCCTTGCATTTATGAAATAGTTCACGTTATATATGCACCACATATTCATGATCTACTTATCTGTATTTGAACATCTGGTTGATTCCATCTCTTAGATAGTGTATGAAGTACTGTGATAAATGGTGGTATGCATATGTCCCATTGGATGAATAATTTTCATACGGAAGACAGATACCCAAATTGGAGTATCTGGTTATATATGGAAGCTCTATTTTGAATTAAATGAGTACTCTCTAGATCAGTGGCCTTCACTGATCACTTAAAAATAAAAGCAATTCAGGGGCCTGAGAGGTAGCACAGTGGTAGGTAGTATCTTGCATTGCATGCGGCTGACCCTAGACAAACGTGGTGTCCCATATGGACCCCAAGCCAGGAGCGATTTCTGAGGGTATAGCCAGAAGTAACCCCTGAGTGTCTCTGACTGTGGCCCAAGAAACCAAAAAACAAACAAACAGAGAACAAACAAAAAGGCAAAGAAACAAACAGTTCATTCTCTCAGACCATTGGAGGAATGGACTAGAGATAAAATAAAATTAACAAATTCCTATGCACACTGCACATATCTTATTTTGAAATAAAACAAAATGGAAACAAATACAATATTTACAATTAATAATAAGTAGATTTAAATCAACAGACTTACTAGTATATCAATGGGAACTACAGGCCTGCTTTTGGTGAGCCCTACCTTATGAAGTCTTGTCCAAGACTCCTTTCCATGCTGTCTCATGTTGTCCTTGGACCATAATTTGTTCCCCCATGCTATACACTGTTTTCCACAGGACTTGAAGCAGACAATATTCCACGAGCAGTATATGAGAGTTCCTTTTTCACAGTATGCCTGCCAACACAGATTGCTCCCATTATTTTTGATATGTACCATTCTCGCTAATGTAAGTAACTCATTGATTTCTGGACAGTCTCTGAACAAATGATGTTGGGACAACTAAAGAACCACCTCTAAGAAATTAAAGCTAGATTCATATCTCACACATTAAACAAAAGTCCATTCCAAATAAATCAGACCTGAATCTACAAATTACACTGAGGAAAACATAGGCAGAATGCTCCAAGACCTAGCTAGACCTATAATGCCAATGTCAAAGACTAAAGAATCAAATCTGAATAAATGGGACTACATCATGGGATAAAACTTGTAAGACAGTTAACTAAGTGTTAGAAAATATGTGCACTCAACACATCAGATAAATTGTTATTATCTAGGATACACTAAGTACTCCAAAATCTATAAACCCCATCAAAAATGCAGAGAGGAAATGAACAGACTCTCTCCAAGGGGGCAAACAGTGGCAAACAGGTACATGAAAAATGCTCATTATCACTTATCATTACAGAATTCCAAGTCAAAATGAAAATGAGATAATTCACAATTTTTAAATACTAAACTTCAATTATTGCTAGTACAGAACTTAAATCTCTCATAGATCGGCTCAGCGTGGAATTGTGGTTTTAAAGTGTACTCTGTAATTGGTTGCACATCATAAAATAAAACTCCGAGAAAATGTTGTTTTAAGTATCTTTCACAATGCTAATGTGGGAGTATATCTATGTTTCAATATTTAGTTTTAATGTTGTGTTTTTTTAATGACAGTCTTAGTGCTCACACTGAGGACAATAAATTACCAGAAAAGCAAAATAAAAGTCTATCTTCTGGAGTTCTATAAAATAACATTACCCATTATCTCTACTCCTAAAAAAGTCTTTGGAGTTTGTTTTAAGCATCAAGACATTTTCACATATACTTTTAAAACAGGAGCTAGAGGATATGAATGATAGAAAACATTAGAGGGGAATGACTAGTTAGATAGACATTGTAATTTATGGAATCTTGTTTGCCAAAATAAATATATCTGAGGAAAACATGATTTGCTAAAAATATACCTTCTATTTAAGGATAGGTATTTCAGAACAAAATTAAGGAGAAAAAAGTGAAGCAAATGCTTTGCTTTAAACAATGCCCTTAGAACATTTTTCAGATGACTTTTATAAAGTAAATAGTTTATTTGCTAGGAATGTCAATCAAGGGTCTGATTGGGAATCACATTATAATTACAAAATCATTAAAGGCTTTATTATTTGAAAAAGTTTATATATAAGAAGTTTATATATATATAATATATATAAAATATATGTATATGTAAACACACCTAGTGGCACTCAGGGGTTACTCCTAACTTTGCACTCAGAAATAACTCCTAGGTGCCAGAGAGCACAGCGGTAGGACATTTGCTTTGAATGTAGGTAACCTCGGAAAGACCTGGGTTCAATTCCGGGCATCCCAGGTGGTCTCACAAGCCTTCCAGGAGAAATTCTGAGAGCAGCCTCATGAATAACCCCTGAGCTCCACCAGGTGTGGCCCTAAAACCAAAAGGGGGGGAGAGAAAGAGAGAGAGAGAAGAGAGAGAGAGAGAGAGAGAGAGAGAGAGAGAGAGAGAAGAGAGAGAGGAGGGAGAGAGAGTACTCCTAGCAGGCTCAGGTGACCATGTGGGTTAGAGAGAGAGAGAGGAGAGAGAAAGAAAAGAGAGAGAGGGAGAGGAGGGAGAGAGAGGAGAGACAGAGAGAGTGGTCCTAGCAGGCTCAGGTGACCATGTGGGTGAGAGAGAGAGGAGAGAGAAAGAGAAGAGAGAGAGAGAGGGAGAGGAGGGAGAGGAGAGAGAGAGAGGAGAGAGAGAGAGAGAGAGAGAGAGAGAGAGAGAGAGAGAGAGAGAGAGAGGAGGGAGAGGAGAGAGAGAGAGAGGAGGGAGAGGAGAGAGAGAGAGAGGAGGGAGAGGAGAGAGAGGAGAGAGAGAGAGAGAGAGGAGGGAGAGGAGAGAGAGAGAGAGAGAGAGAGAGAGAGAGAGAGAGAGAGAGAGAGAGAGTACTCCTAGCAGGCTCAGGTGACCATGTGGAATGTCAGAGATTGAATTGAACCTGAATCAGCCACATCCAAGACAAATGTTGTAATTGTTGTGCTATTATTCCAGCCAGTGATATTCATAAAATTTTTACTGATGAATTTATTTTAAATCTAAAAAGATATTATGATAGAATCAAATAAATTTGACACTATAAATTAAGTTTCATTTTTTTGTATATGAAAGCTCTATTAGTATGGGAAAACACAGGTTAGTTTTTGGACTATCTGCAACTAGGCTCATTGCTTACGACTGATGGTGTTTGGGGAACAATCTACGGTGACATGGATCAAAGCAATATTGGCTACAATAAATCTATATTGTTTCACATATCCAACATGTTTATTTATTTTACACAGGAAAGGAAATATTTATAAATTAAGTTTTAAGCATCACTTATACTAGATATTTATCTAGAAAAGGTTAGGGATTTTCCAAGGTAAACTTTTCTGGTAAATACTTTTATGTACTCTAGCCACCTTGATTTTCTATGTTTGTACCCGATGATAGACTTTGCCCAGACTTAGTATGCAATGTACACTTGACAAAAATAAAGCACTTAGCATATTTTTCGCTCTATAAGATGCACCTGACCATAAGATGCAAGTAGTTTTTAAATGAGGAAAACAAGAAAAAATAAAAGTCGCAGCAGCCATCACATAGTCGTAAATGAAAGCTCTATATGTGATGGTGAAATTGTGTCAACTTGATTACCCGTACTCTGTGGTATATCCACACAATAAAGCATTTTAACATTTTCCTTTATCTTTTTGTAGTGCAAGTGTGTCATATGGTACCAAAAATATGGTATATTTTTGTTTTCATATGGATGGATTACATTACATATGGATATGTAATGTTTGTGTTCAGTAGACTATAGGAACGCCTCCTTCCTCCTGGGCCAACTGAGATGGTGATTTATTGAAGGTGGATGAGTTTTGCTGCTACCTATATTTGCCATGTCAGGAATTATCCAGGTTACTCCAGCAGTGCTTGTTGACCTCATGCAACCACCAGTGGAACTTAGGGACATGCAGGGTTAGAGCAGAGATTCCTGGGTAATCAGGAAGTAGACTCAAAGCATGGTAAACTGAATGTAAGTCTTGTGCCTTCACCTATATTTTATCTGTAGAAGGATATAGTCTCATTCTCTTCC
Organism: Suncus etruscus; assembly: GCF_024139225.1. Lineage (NCBI taxonomy): Eukaryota > Metazoa > Chordata > Mammalia > Eulipotyphla > Soricidae > Suncus > Suncus etruscus. Next base: position 3,198,877 of record NC_064854.1, read on the forward strand.
GCTACCAATTTTTTTCACTGGAGCAAGGTCATTTTTATTAAATAGCATTTGCTGAAAAATGTGAGGTGAGAAAAGTATAAGGATATATGTCCACGAGGGAACATGAGCTTGAAAGAACGAGCTGTGCACATCTTTTATTGGTATTTGTTAGGACACTCTTACCAAATTCTAAAATGAGTAGATGTTGTATTCTAAGCACCCGTTTTTAATTTTCAAAAGGCATCAATAACCCCAGTCATAGAAATGTGTAAATAAGTGGCATGATGATTTTAATAGCATTGTACTGATGGTGAATTGAATAAGGATTAAATTAATATCAATTTTGGACCATAAAAATGTTTTATTATTATTTACACATTTGGGGGGTTTGAGCCACAACCACTAGCACTCAGGGTTTGCTCTAGGCTCTGCACTCAGAAATCATTCCTGGCAGGCATGGGGGACCATGTGATATGCCGTAGATAAAACTGAGGTCGGTCCCAGGTAGACCACATTCAAGACAAACACCCTACTGATGAGTTATCTCTCTGCTCCCTTTTTATTATTTTTCCCCTCTCTTCTCTTAAATTGATATTTATAACCATTAGATGGACTCCTCCCAGTATTCTGTTTGCATTTTGTCCCCCCCCCATTTTTTCTTTTTCTTTTCTTCAAACAGAACCACAAAACTTGAATCATCTTGTTCTTTCTCATAACTTGAGGGGAAAAATGGATGGCACCAAGACCAAACAGGCATATGAAAATTGAGTAAAAATAAAGAAATAATCAAACTTAAACACCAAATCTAAAACCAATGACAACAGAATCGATACCCAATCTACAACAAGCTAGACACAGAGGGGACCACTTATTCTAGCGGTTTGGAGGACAAAGGAGGAGATATAGAATGCATGCTGGGAACAGGGGTGGAGGGAGGACAGCATTGGTGGTGGGAATGCTCCTGATTCAATGTCACTATGTACCTAAAAGTTTACTATGAAAGATTTGTAATTCACTTTGGTCAAAATAAAAATTATTTGGAAAAAAAAAGAATTCTCTATGTCCTTTCATAGAAATTTAAATGAATGACTTTGCTATGAACAGAGAATAATTTTTCTTTCGTTTCACTTTTAGTCCTGAAAACTCTAATTGATACAATCACTAATACAATATCTGTAACTTATTCTTGTTTGAACTGACTGCAATATCACTTTCATTTTTCTTAAAAAATATATATCCTAATTTGTCTCCTTTACTCATTGTTTTGTTTGTATTCTAGCTCCAATTAGACATTTTCTCACCACAGTGGTTAACTATTAACAAACTTTCTTCTTGCCATCATTCTTTGTCAAATGTGGACTTAACTATATTTTTATTGCAACTTATACTATGCAATTTTGTATTATTTAAAGTATATAATTTTTTCACTCAAAATATTAACTTTGAGTCCAGCAGGTGTAGAATTTAAATGTCCAAGCTACACATTTTTTCTTTTATTCTTTGTGGAATTTGCATGGGTTTTCTTCACTAATATAATGTGAGCATGACAACTACAGCTCAAATAAGTAATATCCTTGAATTAATCTACTCTACAATTTCTATCTAGGTTGGTTACTCTTTCATGTACTCTCATAAATTGTAATGTATATCTCTAAAATGGCTGATATAGTGTTTTCTAAATAATTTTACTCTTTAAGTAAGTGGTATGACAAAGTTTAATATTATATAAATATTGCTGTATTTATTTTATAACTATATATAATATATAAAACTATAACTATTACTATATATAAGTATGTATTCAGATTCTACCATAGCTATTTATATCTGAGTTAATATAACTAAATATTTAAGTAACTATTTTTAAATAAGTTATTCATTTGAAGAAACATACTCTTTACTTATTCATAGTAGTGAATTATTTGTACATGTTACTTCCAATAAGTACTACTTGATATCTCTTTTTAAGTGACTCGGTGGAAAATTACTATAGTATTTTTTTAGTGATTTACTATACAAAATATGTTTTCTTTATTTTCTGGGAGCAAATATATTAAATGAATTTAGTGACAAAAACAATATCATGATTTTTTCTCTTACTTTTTCTCTCTCTTTCTCCTTCTTCACACACACACACACAAACACACACACACCAGAGACAAATATATTGAAATAGAGAACTGCTGAGGAAGATAATGTGAAAATGTTCCCAATATTTTTACTTGTTCTCACTCCTGTGAAAAGTTATACCAGAATTCATCCAAAGGTTATATGCATAATTTAATTTATTGCAGCACAGAGAAGTAAAGCTGGACAATGGAATTAACCTAGGTATCCATGGACAGATGAGTATATATGAAGTTTTGATACATATGTGAAATTAAATGTTATGCAACTGTAAGAGATAATTAAATACTGCAATTTGCTTCGACTTGGGTGGAAGTGGAAAATATAATATTATGTGAAATAATATGTGGATAAATCAACATGCTGTAATTCCATGGGAAAGGGGTGAGTAGGTATAAAGTAGGGAAGCAGCAGGAAATAATCTAAACTAGGTGGAAGAGAGATGAAACACTTGTCCAGGTACCTATCCACCACATAGATCAAGTGGAAAAGGCTGGGTGGCCTTGCAACATTTATTAGAAAGTTAGGATCACCCCATGAGCTTAGGGGAACTAAGCCAAAGAAACTATCTCGAAGTTCTTCCCGCCAGGTGGCTCTTTGACACATAAAAGAGGAAACCATAATTATTAAGGTTAAAGGCCAACTAGGTGATAATAGTTTAGGATAAAGGCCAGTTAACCTACAATAAGACACAGGGTGATGTCATATATACTAATGGTATATAAAATATCCAGATGCCCTTAGAGTCTTACTGAGTGTAAGAGGGAAACTGGGGAGCCATTAGTGGAGAAAATTGAACACTGATTAATGGATATGAGTAAACATTCTATTCCTGGAACCTAATCATGAGTGCAATTTTATGATAATTCAATAAAAAATATTCAGGGGAAGGAACCCAATGTATTAAACAATCAAAGAGGGTATGACAGATAAAATCTGACTACCTAGTATAGAAAAATAAATGAATAAATTGAGGGGACAAGGTAAGAACGTAAGTATGGGATGGGCAGTAAGGGTTGGAGAAGTCAAGTACCTCAGATACATAGTAGTTAGAGAGAAGTAGAATAGCTATATAGTAAATGTATAAGGAACATTAAATAGGTTCTTTACAAATGACAACAATCAACCTCTCCACTGTAATTGTTAAAGTGACAGTTGGGTAAAAGGTGTGAGAGGGGATACTGCAAATATGACGAGAGTATTTGGCACTGGGGTTAGGACTAGTAATAGAACAAACTATGTCTAATATTCAACTATCAATAACTTTGTAATTCATGATCGTTTATTGAAATATTAAAAATAATTCAATAAAAATATAGTTGCACTGTATTTTTAATATAATTTTACCTCAGTTTCCATATTCATTGATTCACAAATGCTATTTCTCAAGCAAATTTACATTTCTGTGTTTTTAAATGTAGTCTTTGTGCTTAATTTTAAATATGTAATGGTATTAAATTTAATTAAATTACTATGAAATGCAGTTAAAAATGTGTTAATAGTTGAGTTTCAGTCATACAATGTTCCAACAGCTATCCCTTCATCTGTGTTCATTTCTCATCACCAATATCCCCAGTGACCCTCCCATTTTAGACTTTTTAAAACCAGGTAAATGTCTTCATTTATTCAGTATAAATTTATGTTTACATTTAATGTGACTGCTGCTCTTATGACATTACATTTAGAACCTCATAACCCTCTCTTTTTCAGAATAGAAAATGTCAAGGATGAAATGCTCTGAGCCTAAAATTACCTTCAAGCATTCCTGGCAGTTATTTTTCAATAGTAAAAAGTAGGACATCTACCTTAATCAGTTCAAATAAAATCTGTATCTCAAATAAAGAAAGGAAAAAAATGCCACTTACAAGTTGCAATTTGATATCAGACATATATAAAAAAAACACTATTCGTTTGTCATCACACATAATAGGGTGTTTTGCAAATTAAAGGAATTTTTAAGGGGAAAATTTGATATTTATGCTTTAAAAATATGATTATTTGGAGGCTGGAGCAATGGTGCAGAGGTAGGGCATTTGCCTTGCGTGCGGCTGATCCAGAATGGACTTTAGTTTAATCCCCTGGTGTCCCATATGGTCTCCCAATCCAGGAGCAATTTCTGAGCAGATAGCCAGGAGTTACACCTGAGTGTTACCAGGTGTGGCACAAAAAATAAAATAAAATAAAATATAAATAAAAAATAATATGATTATTTTATATCATTGTGTGAATAATGTTTGGGTTTGAATTGCATAATAAGCAATGTGGGGTGGGTTCCCTTGATTGTCTTTATATGGATTTGTTCTCAAGAAATATTAAAACATTAGAGAATTGTAAATTCTTTTCTATCCCATGACAAGTAGAGGTGAGATTTCAGATAGAACTCTAAACTATAGCACAAAATTTGATGAATTTTGGAATTGTTCAATATCTTAACATGTTGGGATGGTGGCTCAACTGAATTATACAAGGACAAAAACGCCAGATTTCAGGATCTTTAATTATCCTTACATTATCATATATACTTTATTATCTATTCATTCACTAGTACCATTGAGAATACTCTCATAACAAACTGATAAGTGTAATTAAGTATTTATCTGATCTGTGACAGTCACTGTAGTAAATTAAGAGAACCGGTGGAAGGGGATAAGGTCTGCAATTAATAATTAGAAACACAATTAACATTTGGGGCTCGAGATTGGAATCTAAACAGAATTTTCTATTTTCAGATAATGGTAAAATAAGTTTATATTCTGGTATAGAACTAGTGAACATTTCATACAAAGTCCCATTACTAATGTTTGAATTCCTTATTAGATATCATATCCAATTAAATAATGCTATCTTGATAAAATAATTTTAAATTACATAAGTAGATTGCATAAGAATAGCTTTCTCATTCTTATTTGAAATACTGTTTTCAGGAAAATGTAAATTATGAGTAATGAAGTAATTTATAATAACAGAAAACCTAGTTTTAATGAGTGAATATATAGGATTTCTAATCAGATAAAATTATTTAGAATAATCAACAGCAAAACTTAAGACTGAAAAATATAATAACTTTACTGAAAAAAAACACTGAATTTTTGCAGAAGGATATAATTTGGTAGATGGAGAAAATTTCATAAGAAAAGTCAAGTAACAGGTTGTTGGAGGCTGTTAGAGCTAGAGAGCAAAATGGAGTCTCTGATGCCTGAGAAACCAAAGGCCTGTGTACCTGACAGGCGGCCACTGTGGCATTTACCCCCTGGACCTAAAAGAAATGTTAACCAAACAAGTCAGATGTCCCAGTAAACCGCCCGAGTTGCTAAGATAAGATCACATCCTGTTAAGCTACCATTGTGAAAGAATGTCTGTGCGATATAAGTCTATGCGATATAAGGGTATGTTGTAAAACTGGAAAGTCCATCCTGTACGACCCCCCTACTTTTCTATACCATGGAAAAGTACTGAAAGCTACTTCCTTATGCTGTAGAACTATATAAGCTTGTCTTGCCTTAATAAATTCAGCTCTTGATCAGCCAGCTTGACTTGAGCTCATTTCTTTCTCAGCCTCTTTCCTCCTTTTTAGGTCGGATCCCGCTCGTGACCCACGAATTACTTCGTGATCCTCATTCTCACACCCCCGCGGGTCGGGGGTCCCCCATCGGGGGTCACAACAGGTGAGATTTAACAAGAAAGCACAGAGGTTGGTAGGCAGGGTATTTTAAGTAAGACTTGAAATTAATACCAATAGAAAGGAAGAAAAGAAAGAAAAGAAAACTATGTTTGGCATAGAAGGGAAAAAAGAATAATATTTAGTTTACACAGATGGTGGACCCTGGAGAGTAGTAAGGAACTGGAATATTTCTGAGTTTAAGAAATATGAGATGGGGGCCAGAACGGTGACACAAGTGGTAGGGCATTTTCCTTGCAAGCACTGACCTAGGACTGGCCTCGGTTAGATTCCCCTGGTGTCCCATATGGTCCCCAAAGCCAGGGGCAATTCTGAGGGCATAGCTAGGAGGAACTCCTGAGCATCACTGGGTGTGGCCCCAAAACAAACAAACAAAAATATGAGATAGCTTAGTCTTTATTTAAGTAAGTTGCTTAATGGTTGAATTATAGTTAACTTGGAAAGAGTAATAACTTTGAATACAATACTGTGAAGAAAACTATTGTATTCAAAGTTATATATTGGCATATATATAGGCTTAAATTTGAGTACTAATCTTTTTATTACTTTTATTTATTTTACTTCTAAAGACATACTTAGTTTTTATAAATAAAGTATAAATTAAATCATCATGAAATACTGTTACAAACTTGTTCATGATTGAGTTTCAGTCCTAAAATGTACAATATCCTTTACCAGTGTATATTTCACCACCAATGTCCTCGGTTTATCTCCTAAATTTCCCCTTCCCTTTCTCCTTCCTCCCATGTGATAATAATAACATTACTATTATTAATATCAACATTATTATTCCTCCTCTCGTTTCTGTTCCTCTTTTTCTTCTTCTTTCTCTCTCCCTTTCCTTTCTATACTACTTGTGATAAGGATGCTGAAGTGGTATCATGCTTATCACTTTATTTCCTTTCAGCAATTAGTTCCTGTTAAGAGTGATCATTTTCAACAGTCATTGTCATAGTGGTCCCTTGTCTGTCCTAATTGCACAAATGAGTGTTATCAGTCTATATTTATCCCTCTCCTCTAACTCATTTTGCTCAGCATAATACTTTCCATATCCATAATGTATAAGCAAATTTCATGACTTCAATTTTTCTAAAATCTGCATGGTAGATATGCCATACTGACTTTATCTATTCATGTCTTCTCAGGTATTTGAGTTTTATCCAGATTTTAGCTACTATAAACAGTAATACAATAATGTATTATTATACTCCATGATATTGCATAACTTAAGGAAAAACTTTTAACTCTATCCAAAATGGGAAGAGATAAACATAAACTCCCTCAAACTAGAAACGGATGACCTAGACACATGAAAAAGTATTCCACGTAACTTAATCATCAGACAGGTTCAAATCAAAACAGAAATGATATATTTCACACCACAGAGTGAGGCACACATAAAGCAGCAAAATAATAATCATTTCTGGCACAGATGTGGGGAGAAATGGACTTACATTCACTACTGCTGATGAGAATGCCAACTGGTCTAGCCTTTTTTGGAAAAGATATGAATATTACACCAAAAACTTGAAATTGAGCTTCCATATGACTAATACCACTCCTAAGTACATACTCTATGAGCCCAAGAACACAATAAGTACTAATTTTCAATAGCACTTGGGTATATAAATAAAGAAGTCCTGAAGAGAGCTTTGGGTGGCAAATTACACCACTCTAACATATATAACATGGTAAGATTTCTATGAATTAGAAATTAAAGAGAACTAACTGTATTTGCATTTCTTCCCTATTCTCTTTAAGGATTCCAATCCAAGGTTACTTTGTTGAGTCGAACTACAGAACTTATCTCTGCATGAACTGTCAAGATTTCAATGGAGTCTAATTGGCATATTTCTCTCTTTTCATCTCGTTTGTTCATTTGTGAATGAATATCTAGGGCTTAATACTTTGTTTACTGTAAAACCAGGTAAGAAATATCAAGGATCCAAAATAAATCACTTACATTCTGGATGGACTCCTCCCTACCAAATCACAGTCTTCTTTATCCTTATAATCAGACATTAGCTCTATAACAATGGTGACTTGGCCCTCACTATTTTCTTAGTAAAATAATGGGGTTTTCAGAATGTAACTATAACTTACCATTTAAGGTTGCTTATTTCAAAATTTTGTGGATTATTTGTCTTGTTTAACAAAGATTTCTTAGTAGCTCATAGTGTATCCTCCATTGTGTCTCTAATCAGATCATGCCATTATTTTGTCAAGCAATAGCTGTTGTCATTTGATATAAGCAGCGGCCCTAAGTTCTTGAACACAGCCCATAAACTATTTTACTGTTTTGCATATTTATCTTTTGCCAGAGATTCAAACTGAATGTCATTGACAGATATGGGTGCTAATAAAAGTCCTATAGAGAGGGGCCGGGCGGTGGCGCTGGAGGTAAGGTGCCTGCCTTACCTGCGCTAGCCTTGGACGGACCGCGGTTCGATCCCCCGGCGTCCCATATGGTCCCCCAAGCCAGGAGCGACTTCTGAGCGCATAGCCAGGAGTAACCCCTGAGCGTCACCGGGTGTGGCCCAAAAACCAAAAAAAAAAAAAAAAAAAAAAAAAAAAAAAAAAAAAAAAAAAAAAAAAAAAAGTCCTATAGAGAAGAAAGTTAAGTCACTCAGAATTCAAGAATTTTCATTGAAATATGAATGAGCACCTCAAACCTGGAAAGAAACCACTATTACAATTTACCACACTGTGACAAGTTGAGAATTTTAATTAATTGTAACACTCTTGCAAGTCAACATTGATCTCTTCTATATACTTAATATTCTTCCCCATCTGGTCAGATTTATTGTCTATCTCAGCTCTTCTATACAGTGACAACTGTACAGTGCCTATTTTATCTGTGCTGAGGAAGGGTAGAAGAAGGATTTGCTGTCAATTTAATCTATTCATTTTGTATGATTGTTTATATCTTGACTTATCTTTACAGGATGTGAAGTTCCTGATGAATTTCCCCATAGTTAATAAAAAATACTTATGACATTTTTGTATTACTTTGCTAAATTATGCATTTCTTAGGCTTTCTTGTGAGAGTCTATGAGATCTTTTTTTTTTCCACTTATCCTACATCCAGAAAAAGTTTAGTACTCCTAAATCGGCCATCTTTCTTCCTACCAACTGTCAGATAATGGTATCTCTATATCCATTGGTCTGGTTAGCATTCAATCAGTTTATCTGAAAATCTTTCAGAGCAGCAAGTTTTTACCACGTTTTTGTTAGTGTTCAAACATGTTTCTAAGGGAAATACTTCTATGTCAACAAGCTAGTTTATAGATATTTCCAGTTGATGTCAATTGACCCAGAGTTTTCAGAATCTATCCTCCTATACCTTTCTGCCAAAATGTCAATAATAGGTCCTCCACATCATATCTATTGTTTTAATATGTTTTAATTATATCTATTGTTTTAAATGAGAGAAGGAAATATGGAGGAGTCCTCACAAAGTGCACATACTCTCTTGTAAGACAGAAGTCACACCAAGCAACATAGATCCTTGGCTCTATTAGAGTTATTTATCCATGAATTATGTTGGATATTTAAGATGTAGGACTATGAATACAAATGCTCTCATTTGTTGAGTCAGTATCATCTCTTTTGTAGTCATGGTTCATGTACATGGCATGGTTACATAGAAAGAATTTTTCTTCTTTAAGTTCAAAAGCTTTTAGGATTTACCTCTAGCTCCCGGATTTTTGAGGAAAGAAAATTCTTTATGTGAAATTAGTGAGGCTCTCTTGTTTCCATATGTAGTGTTTAATTTACTATCACCACAGTAAAGCCTGCAATGCCCACAAATTCTGTTGTTTACTCTTTATTTTTGAAACACTAGTTCTTACTAACAAAGTCCTTGTCCACAGTAAAACAACACAGCTCATAAACCATGGAAGTTTTGAGAGTGATTTTATGGCAGGAGCATTCTGTTTTGTACTTTCTGTCCATAAAATTTTCATTGTCCACTAGGTGACATATGTTACAGGTTTCAAATTCCATTTTAATCTCTTCATTAGAAAAAATTTCTGGAGCAAAGTACCATATTGCAGGTCCCAAAGGGAGAGGAAATTATCTTACATTTTAATTCGGAAAATTGATTGGAATCAATACCTTAGTAGGGTTATAATGTGTTGTCAGAGTTATGGTGCAAAAATGAACAATTATGCATACCCTTGACAACCTTTAATGTGACATCTCATTTGGAATTGTCTTCAGCTGCATTGGAGAGTATAGACTGCATTGTTATTTTCCATATTGGTCCCACATGGAGTAGAAAATGCTCATACACTGATTTGTGACATTGGTTTTATAATCTTCAAGGAAAGCCATATCATAGTTCTGATAAGTGGCAGCAGATGTAAAAGCTGAAGAGATAAGATGTGTTCATAAAGTCAGGTATGAATAGCATCCATTGAATTTCCACAGTGTATAAAGCAAATCTCTTATGTAGTTTATGTGCAAATTAATGCAAATACCTTTAAATGATGTATTTTCCATAGCATTAAAAAAGCATGGTAGCCAAATCCAGCTTGGGGAATTGGAGAGAGTGATATAGAATGATGTTTGTTTATCATGTGGCTCACCCATGTTTGTTTTTAGCAACCTACAGTGTGTTAAGCCCTGTCAGGAGTGTTTGTTGCAAGAATAACAAAGCTAAGTTCTGAACAGCATCAGGTATTCACCACTTTACAGAAAAACCCTCATCTTAGGTCTCTCATCTCCTTTACCTAATAGAATTCACTGATTTCTGACTTAACATAACTCCACAATGTGGAAGTGAGGAGATTGTTCTATAGGTCTCCATTTTTATTTTTATAAAGTCATCATCAGTGAAAGACCATGATAATAATGATATCTTCATAATTATATACCAAAATAAAAACAGAAATGAAAAAAATCAAAGACCAATTCATATTAAAGGTGATGTTATTAGGGGCTGGAACAGTGGTGCTAGAAGTAAAGCGTCTGCCTTGTGCACGATAGCCTAGGATGGACCACAGCTTGATCCCCGTGAATCCTATATAGTCCCCCAAGCCAGGAGCTATTTCTGAGTATACATCCAGGAGTAACCCTAAGCGTCGATGGGTGTGACCCCAAAACAAAACAAAAAACACAACAAAAGATTATGTGATTAAATTAAGTTTGTGTGTTGATATTTATTTACGATAAAATAAGATCCAAAACAATGATATAATTTAATATATATGATATATAAAATATATTATTTAATTTATATATATTTTTATATTTATATAATTTATATATTATGTAATTTAGTATATATTATTTAATATATAAAATAATATTTTATATTTATGCTAATTGGAAAAACATCTACTTCAAAGAAAAATATAAATTTTGATTTTTTCTTTTAAAGCAATATTTTTCTTAGTTCATTGTGATTAGCACACATAGTAATAGTGTTCAGAAAATAATATTTCTAATATTACCAACCTTCACTTATCAATATACCAATCAGTGAAATTAAAGAATACATTATCACTCTAGCATGTACCAGTACAAAATCCCAATTTCATAAAGCTATCATAACTTCAAAATCTTTCAAATGAATCCTGCATTTAGAAACAGTACCAAGAAGCAATATTTGATTTGTGTAAATAGAAACTTTGGAGAATAATTTAACTTGTACTATACCAAAAAGTAAATAGTATCTTATATAGTAGAACTTTTCTAAGTGTATTTGATTTCAAACTTCCTAACCAGAGCTTGAAAGATTCCAATATATCCAAACTTTTATCTTTGATTTCCTTTTTTTCTTTTTTATGGTCCCATGGACACCCTGCCATTGATTTCAAGGAGAAATAGCCCAGAGGTGTGGAACTGAAGGCTTGGTATTCTGACCCAGTGAAGCGGATCTGCTGAGCTCAGCAGTGCTTCAGGATAAGAGATGGCAGCAGTGTGCTTGGTCTCAAGTGCCTGACCTCCTCAATCTGAGCCATGCACTCCCTTCCTTTGAATTTTCTCCCCTGGTCCTCCAACACTTTGTTGAGAGCTGTCATACGTTAACTTTGAAATACCAAAAAAAAAAAAAATACTTGTCTGGAGTCTGTTTTTATGTGTCTTTCAAGTCAGCTTCAATCTATTCCGTTTCAAGGAAAATGCAAGAAAAAATGATGCATATTGGAATCTCTAAATTTACAGAAAATTCAGGTGCCCAGAATAGCTGTCTTCCTGGGGGAAACCTAGTGTTATAGTTTGTAAGGTTTCCCTTCCTCCAATGCCCTAAACTTCCTGTTGAAATATTTTACACCTGGATTACAGGGCCACCCCACCACCACCCTATATAGAAAAGATTCTGGCTTGTGGGAAGGGAGGAAGAAAGAGGTTGAGAGCCAGAGGAGAAGCAGCTGAGAAGAAGCTGCTTGGAATAAGCTGTGTATAGAAGCCATGTGAGGAAATGCATATGGCAGATAGGGCCACAGAATAAACTGAGCTGTCTCTAAAGAAATTTTAATTTATTGTTTGTGAATTAATTTCTCTGCCATTACCCTGCATTCTTCAGACCCACGGACCAAAGGACCTAGACCCTAGAGTTTCTGTGCCTTACTAAAGAATTTAGACTTTATATCTTATATTAAACCAGCAATAGTTTTTATTTATTAATATATTTATTTAAGCACCATGATTACAAACATATTTGTAGTTGGGTTTCAGTCATAAAAACGTACAACCCCTAACCAGTGCAATCTTCCCACCACCAAAACCCCATCTCCCTCCTATCACATTCCCTGCCTGTCTTTGAGACAGGCATTCTACTTCTCTCACTCTTTAACATTGTCATGATAGTTGTTAATGTAGTTATTATTTTGACAGCACTCACCACTCTTTGTGGTGAGCTTCATAGCATGAGCCAGTCCTTCTGATCCTCATTTTTATCATCTCTGGGCATTATTACAATAATGTCTTTTTTTTCTTAAAACTCATAGATGAGTAAGACTATTCAGTGTCTATCTCTCTCCCTCTGACTTATTTCACTCTGTATTATTGCTTCCATGTCCATCCATGTGTAAGAAACTTTCCTGAAATTTTATTTTTCCTGACAGCTTCATAGTATTTCATTGTGTATATGTATCACTGTTTCTTTCGCCATGCATCTGTTGTCAGGCATCTGGATTGTTTCCAGATTCTGGTTATTGTAAGTAGAACTGCAATGAACAAAGGTGTGCAGAGAGCATTTTGGCATTATTGTGTTTTTGTGTTCCTAGGCTACATACTAGTGTTATAGTTTTCTCAGAACAGTTCGGATGCTTTGTGTATCTTGTATGCATAAAATAGAACATCTGTCAATCAGTGATGCAGTCTCCTCCTCTCACACGCTGCAACCCTCCTGAAAATGAAAGGTTTGCTCTGAATCCTCACTACATTTGTACTATAAACGCTGGCAGCTACAAACAGGGCAGTGGTCTAACAGGAAGGTCAAGAACTGAAAATGTGTTTATTTGCTTGTTGTATTTGGAAGTCAGATTGAGTGAGGCTTAAGGACTAATCTCATGAATATATACTTTATAAAACCCTCAAATTGCCTTCAAAAATTATTTGTTATTTTTTCTTTCTACTTTTTTCTTAATCTCAAGAAAGAAAAATAACTATATAATCAAGTTTATGTGGGTTGATATTTATAAATCAAAATGATAAATTTTGTGTCTTCTTTCATTCTACTTATATATATATCAAATTTATTAGTTCACACAGCATGTATTTATAATATAATTTTAAATAATGCATTTAAATCAAGACGTCTTTTTACTTTAATATTTGTATAATATTCTCTATAAGGCTAGAGTAACATATAGCACCTTATTCTTATAAACTAATATAACTTAAACTAACTTAAATTTTCTTTAAATAGCCAGGGAATTAATAGAAGATGACAGTGTAAAACAATTGTAAAACAAATGGAGTAAGAGCTTAATAATAAAAGCATTAGTCTGAAAGGAGAGAGTTTAATAGATTGCTTGAATGATTTCATACAAATCTTGCCTTCTCTAACTATCAGGTAAGATTCACAATGTTCGGTCTGAGCCAATTTCAGAAAAGATAATGACTAACTCCCAGAAAATTTACAAAATTAAATATAAAAAACCTGAATGACCAAATCCCCATATTATTAAGAAGTCTTTTCTCATACCTGTAGGTCTTGCGGTTCATTAGCCAAAATCACCATAAAGATTATAATTATAGGGAGACAGACTCATTAAATATTTATATTAAATAATATGTATTTAATCATAATGATAAAGCTCTCAGGGCTTGTCCACAATGGGGCTTGATGCCTTTTTACTTTTTGAGTAAGTGCTGCATCAATACATCCCAGACCTCGTGACAATTTATCAATAATGTTATAGAGAGGTCTTCTATATTAGGATCAATTGATATCCCCCAGGTCTACACAAACAAAATGTTCTATGATTCTATATCTTGTCAAGGGCATGTCGTGATTAAAGAGAAACTAAAGTTGTATAATATCTAACTAGGAAAAAAAAAGACCTTGGCAGTAAAAGAACCATTGCTTTTGAAAGTTCCTCTGAGGGATTTTTTTCTCCCACAGTGTAACTCCTGATGTAAGACAAAAGTGAACACATGTCATTCAAGATGAAGGGAAACATAGAGACCCAAAGTAGAAATATGATACTGAAAAACAAAAAGCACAAAAAGAAGGGATGTTCTGGGGTATGCTGGCTGACTTCTAATTAGGAATTCTCTCCTCTCTATACCTTACAAAAGAAACATTTACTGGAAATAATGTGACCAGAGTCAGGGTTGGGAAATTTGGTATTAGGCACCTCTGTTTGGTAGATACCAAATGTGACCCATCCACATTCAAAGAATTGTTGCATATAGTTTATGTAATATTCATCTACTGAGTAGGGATGTAAAATAATGCCAAAAGCTTCTGTTCAATACCTGGATTTACTACAGATATTTCCATTATTATTAGCTCCAGAAATCATAAGAATTGCACTAACTAAAAATAGGTGTAATGACCTATGAGCTAGAGACATAATAATAACTCAAATGTTGTGAGCACATGCTTACCTTCAGTGAAACAGATAGAAATATGAGCTTTAAAAACATCGAATAATTTCCCAATAGCTCCCTGAATTGGGTACTATTAATTTTCTTCTTACATGGGGGTTTATTGAAATGAGTTTCACAGTGTTGTGAAGTAGAAATGGGGAAAGTGAAGGCTGAGTGGTCTGATTTCAAAGCGTGTTCTGCGTTACGTTTCAGAGATTTTCAGTTACAACTAGCCTGTGAAATTTTAATGTCGTAACAAATAATATTTTTATTAGTGCACTTTATATTGTTGTATATTCTTCCTATTAGATCTAGGTTTATCTTTTATATCATCTTCCTCCATTTTTATTATGTTTGTATTTTATTTTTAATGATTTCTTATTTGGTCACCATAAAGTTGTTCATGATTGACTGTTAGTAATACAATGTCCAACACTTATCCTTCACCAGTGCACATTATCCCACTATCCCTCCCACCTGCCCTCTCTTTCTATCTTTTTTCCTCTTTTAAAAACTATGATTTGAAATATTTACTAAAAGTGTATCATGTATATTACTTTATCTCTTTTCAGAACCCAGTTCTTGTCCACAGTATTCATTTACAACTATTATGTCATTGTGGCTCTCCCTTCTATGCCCTGAGTTCATTTCTCTGCTTTTTGTGACAAGCATCCTACCATGGAACATTCCTTCTGGATTTCATCTTTATTATCTTTATTATCTTGGGGTATTGTGGTAATGCTAATTTTATATATGTCCCCAGATGAGTGTAATGTCTATGTCTATTCCTCTCACATTGATCTAATTTTGTTCAGCATATACATTCACGTGAAAGGCAATTTCATGACCAGTTTTCCTGACAGTTCAGTAGTTTTCAATTGAGTGTATATACCACAGTGTAGATTAAAAGTATAAAATGCAAAGATTCAAGGTTGTGTGAGTGCCAGAGACCAAACCCTAATGTGGAATTCTGCAGGACAAGCTACTCTGTGTGGCCTGAATACGTAACCTAAGGCATTAGCTATTAACTAGCCCAAGAGCTCAAAGAAATGCCGCAGCATCCTATCAGTCGCAAATTCCAGGAAGCTTGAGACATCTTTGAAGCTTCACTAGCTTGGGGTGAAATGGTTCCTGGATCAAGATAGCATGTAAAGATTACCCACAGGATGCTCCTTGTAGAGATTGTAATACAGGCTGTTTCATCATGCTTTCTCTCCACAAACTGTCTAATTGTGCTTAAAAAGAGACTGTACCTATCAATAAACCGAGGCCTTGATAAGACAATTTACTTGGTCTCCTTGTTTTCTTTCTCCCATTCTCTTTTCAGGCTGGGCTCCCTCTACACCCGAGAATAACCTGTCCTGGGGACCAGGATAGCTGAGACCACCCCAGGCACCGTGTTTCTAACCCCTCAGGCATACAGGTCTGATGAAGCAGGGTAACAGCAGAGAAATAATTCGCAAGCAGTCAGTTATAGTTTCATCAAGAGTCAGCTGGATTTACTTCTCAGGCTTTTCTCCTGCCATGAATCTCTCGCCATGTGTTCAACTTTGCTGAGCTCTACTTGTGCTCCCTATTCCATCTCTTCTGGTGAGCTCTGTCTCCCCCCCGAAAGCCAGAACATTTTTATTCTTTATTTTAAAACAGTCTGCTCTGTCCCAGGTGTGGGCGGTCTGATCATCCAGGTGGGATAAACATCTCAAAAGAAAGCTTAGATAAAAGGACATTGGGGGAAGAGCTTCAACACAATTCCTATATTTTCTCTTTTGTTCTCAGACATTTGTGTTGTTACCAAGTTTCTGTTACTGTGCATAGTGCTGCAAAGAACCTAGGAATGCAGAGGGCTTTTCTACATCATGTTTTGGGGCTCCTAAGATATATTGCTGGGACTATGAAAGTTCAATTTCTAGTTTTTTAAGGAATATTCATCTTGTTTTTCAAATTGGCTGAGCCATTTTACAATCTGCTAACAGTGAATGGGAGTCCAATTCCACCTGTATCCATACAAGCCCTGGTTCTTGTACTTTGTTATGTGTACCATACTCTGCGGTGTAAGATGATAGCTCATTGCTTTTTAATATGTTGTCTGTAATTGTTTTATTTAAACACTATGATCACAAGGTTTTGCATAATACAGTTTCTTTTCCCACAGTAAAGATGTTCATAATTGAATTACAGTCAAACAATGTACAACATTCACCAGTGCGCCTTTTCCACCACCAAAGTCCCTAGTTTCCCTCTCACGTTCCTTGATGCCCTCTCCCCTCCCCGTCACCTTTCCCTGACTGATTCTGGGGCAAGCATTCTACTTCACTCTGTCTGTCTCCTTTTTCTTCTTTTATAACACTGTGGTGTGTGCTACTGTTAATAAAGAGATGTCATGCATGTGATTTTATCCCCTTTCAGCACCAGCGCTCAGTTCTTGTCCTGAGTGATCAGTCCTAAATATCACTTTTATAATAGATCATTCTCTATTCTAAATGGAATCTCCACTACTTGTGGAAGATTAACTACATAGACTAGTCCTTCTAATTCTCATCTATAGTCTCTGGATATCATCCCCACAATGCATTTCATTTTCCATATTTCTCACAGATGAGTGAGATTATTTTATATTTATACCTATGATTTCGTTCACTCAACATAATGATCTCCATGTTGGTCCATGAAGAAGCAAATTTCATGACTTCATTTCCTAATGGCTGCATAGTATTACATCACGGGAATGTATCACAGATTTTAGCCACTCAGCCATTATAGGGCAGTTCAGTTGCTTTCAAATTCTGACTATTTTAAATACTGCTGAGATAAATACAGAAATTCAGAGAACATCATTGGATTATATTTTTGTTTTCCTAGAGTATATCCCTAGT
Source organism: Suncus etruscus (assembly GCF_024139225.1). NCBI lineage: Eukaryota > Metazoa > Chordata > Mammalia > Eulipotyphla > Soricidae > Suncus > Suncus etruscus. Next base: position 3,216,580 of record NC_064854.1, read on the forward strand.
GGTTGTATTGCTGGGTCTGAAGGAAATTTAATTTTCAAATTTTTAAGGAATATCCATATTGTTTTCCACAAAGGCTGCACTAGACAGCATAGCACTAATGAAGAATAAGTATCCCTTTCTCCCAGCATCTATATCAGAACTGGTTGTTAATATTCTTTGTGATGTGTTCTGGTGTGATATAATATTTTTGTTTGGTATTTGTTTGTTTGGTATTTCCCTGCAGATTAGTGATGCGGAGCATTTTTCCAAGTGCTTTTTGGCTATATGTATTTCTTCTTTGAGAAAATAACTGTTCATTTTCTCACCCAGTTTTCTGAAGAAGTTAGATATTTTTCTTTTAATTTCTGCCAGTAAATTAAATCTCAGATATTAATACTTCATTGGATAGAGATTGGATAAATAGCTTCTCCCATTCCTTTTGTTCCCTAGACACTCGTTTTCTTTGAAATGAAGGAGCTTCTTAGTTTAATATAGTCTCATTTGTTTACCTCTTGCTTGAACAATGGTGTCTTCTCATAGAAGATATCTTTAGTCTCAATATCATTGAATATTTTGTCTAGGCTTTCTTTTACATGTCTTATGGTTTCAGGTCTCGCATAAAGACATTTAATCCATTTTGATTTGACCTTTTTGCATGGGGTTAAAGAGAGATCTGAGTTTACTTTTTTTGAATGCCATTGACCAGCTTTCCCAACACCAAACATTGTGCCACATCGTGTTTCTTGAAACTTTGTCAAAGATCATCTCATAATAAATCTGGGAATTAATATCAGAAAATTTAAGTATATATCATTAATCAGAAGGTCTGTCTTTGTTTGAATACCATGCAGTTTTTATGACTATTACTTTGTAGTACAATTTAATTTTGGGGAAAGGAATTCCTCCATCTTTTTTCCCAATGATTGCTTTAGCAATTGGGCATTGATTGTTCCTAATGAATTTAAGGAGTGTTTGATCTACTTCCTTGAAAAATGTCATGGTAATCCTTAGTAGGATTGCATTAAATCTGTACAATGATTTGGGAAATATTGCCATTTTAATGACTTTACTCCTCACAATCATTTAGCTGTTTATGTTTCCATTTAATTGTATACTCTTCTATTCTTTCTTTCTCTCTTTTTCTTACTTTCTTTTTCTTTCTTTCTTTCTCTCTTTCTTTCTTTCTTCTTTCATTTTTCTTCCTTATAGTCCTTTCTTCTTTCATTTTTCTTCCTTATCTTCTTTTCTTCTTTCTTTCTCTTTCTTTCTCTTCTTTCTTTTTCTTTCTTTTTTCTCTCTATCTCTTTCTTCTTTCTTTTTTCTTGCTTCTTTTTTCTTCTTTCTTTAAGCAGTGTTTTGTAGTATTCTATGCATAGGTCTTTCACTTCTTTAGCTAAGTAGACTCCAAATTATTTACTTTTTGAGGTACAACTGTAAATGGTATTGTGTACTTATTGTCTCTTTTTTTATTATTTTATATAAACTGATATTGATTTTTGTGCATTTTTTTTTTAGCCCTTCAATTTACTATATAAACCTATAGTTTCTAGAAGCATTTTGTAAGGTCTTTGGGTGTTCTGAATACAGTATATCTCATTGACAAAGATTTAGATCTTGATTTCTTCCTTTTCTATGTGGATGCCTTTTATTTTCTGTTGCCTGATTACCAAGTTTTAGTTATTTCTTATAGGGTCTCCTGTTTTGTGTAATGAACTTTCTCAATGTAATCTCTGATTACCCTTTGAATTCTACATTGTCAGTAGTAATTTCCCCCCTTTTATATCTAATTAGGTTTAGCAAGTTTCACTCTTTAGAAAGTTTCTTTTTGTAAGTCTTCTACTGGGTTTATTGATTTTGTTAATATTTTTTCCAAGAAACAACTCTTGCTTTCATTGATATTTTGGATTTTTTGTTTTAATTTCTTCTCAGAGCTTAATTATTTCTTTTCATCTGCCTACTTTAAATTCATTGGATTGATTATTTTCTAATGTTTTAAGCTGTGTGATTAAGTTATTCATGTAGGTTTTCTTCCTTCCTGACAAATACTTACAAAATTATATATATTTTTCTCTGTGTCTTCTTAAAATTTACTTCTAATTTCAGTGAATGGTGATCTAAAAAACTAGATGATACAATTTCTATTCTCTTGATTTTATGAAGGTATTATTTTGGTTCAGCATGTATTCAAATTTTGGAGAATGTCCTATGTGTATTAAACAATAATGTGTATTCAGCGTTTTGGGGATGGAGAGCCTTTCCATTTCTTTCTTAAGAGCCAATATAATCTTGGTGAGTATTAGTCTGGTTAATCTACCAAGGGGTGACAGGGCAGTGTTGAAGTGTCCTAATATTTTTGTATTGTAAATAATGTTAATTTCTGGGCTAGTCTAATGCACTGCAGGTAGGGCATTTGCCTTGTACTCAGCTGGCCTGGGTTCCATATCCAGCATACTATATGCTCCCCAGAGTCTGCCAGGAGTAACATTGAGAACTGCCAGGTGTGGCTCAAAAATAAGACAAAAATGGATATTTCATAAATGGGAGCTGGAACTTTTCAAATGCGTTATTGGATTAATTTATATGACTATATTATTATTATTATTTTCCTCTTGTTGATACAGTGTATCAAATTGATTTATTTGTATATCTTAAACTATTTTTGCATCTCTTGGATAATTCTACTTGCTAATGGTGTATTGTGAAGCCTAGAGCAGAAGGCTCTATTTTGTCAAACCAATGATAAGCTTCCATTTAAGGTTAATAAAGCTAAGTTTACATTTAAAGGCTATGTTTCTATTCCACTGATGATTCAGACCCCAAGGCCCTATAAACAACAACACAGTGCCCTAGATAGCCAGCCATAAAAGGACATGATAAAACACCTAGATAAAAGCCTATCAATTTAAAAGCCAAAGCTTCCTGTTTTTATCCTTACATAAACTGTCTTGGCCCAGGACAGTAAGTTTGGAACTATTGGTAGACTAAATAAAGTCTTGCTTTGCTGTATTTTAGTTGCATGGCTTCCTCCTTCAACGTTATACCCTTTGGTATGATTCTTTTTGATCAACTGTTGTATTTTACCTTCTAGTGTTCTGTGGAAATATTTGCATCTGTGTTTATCAAGGATATTGGCCTGTAATTTTATTTTTTGTGTTGTATTGGTCTGAGTTTGGTATCAGGGTGATGATAGCTTTATATATCTGTTTGGGCGTGTTTCTGTTTCTTTGAGTTTTTGAAAGAACTTAAAAAATATTAGTAGGAAGTCCTCTTTAAAGTTCTCAAAGAAAGTACTGATGTATTTCTTTCAGTTTTGTCTTTTGTTTTCAAGAAGCCTTCCAAATAGTATTTCAATTCCTCAATCATGATAGTTCAGGTATTCCAATTAATCTTCATTCAACTTTGAGAGATTATAGAGTACAGAAATTTATACATTTCTTCTAGGTTCTGTCATTTTGTGGCATAAAGATTCTCAAAGCAGTCTCTGATTACCCTTTGAATTTCTGTAATTTCTATTGGGATGGTCTCCCTTTCACTTCTGATTATACTTATTAGGGTTTTATTAATCTCTCCTTGTAAATCTTCCTAATGATATATGTTTTCAGTGAACCAAATCTTGTTTTGTTGGTCTTTTAAATGGATTATTGGATTCCAGTTCAGTAAAGTTTTCTTTAAATTTTATGATTTACCCATTCTGCTTGCTCTTGACTCATTTTGTTGATCGTTTTCAGTTTCTTAAATGGGGCCATTATGTTATTTATGTAGGCCCTTTCTACTTCCAGATGCAAATCTATAAATTTTCCTCTTAATACTGCTGTTTCTGTGTCCCACAAATTCTGTTAATTCATGTCTTCATTCCTCATTCTTTCCAGAAAAAAATTGTTTCCTATTTTATTTCTTATCTGACTTACTATTCATTAAATAGTGAACTTTTTATTTTACTTTCTTATAATTATTTATCCATTTATTTTCCTACTACACATTTAGCTTTAGTTCATCTTGGTCTGAGAAGATAGTTGATATAATTTCTATCTTCTTAATTTTATGGAGAATTTATTTTTTTAAGTTAGTCTTTATTCTATCTTGTGGAATGCACAGGTTTACTGTAGTACTTGATTTGGCTTTTAAGATATGAAAATTCATATAAATAGAAACTCCTATTTTCCATTCCTTCCTTCTATCCAGTATGGCCTTTAAGATTTTTTGATTGGTTGATCTATCAAGAGGTGACAAGTGTGAGTTGAAATTCCCACTTTAAATATGAGGAACTCACACTCCTAAACATATTTGTATGCAATGAGTAGCCTTCCTCTATTCTTCATGAATAAACTCATTTGTCTAGTCTACAAATTTCACCCATTTTTACATGTCAACTCCCTTTTTAAAACATAACAAAAATATGAACACAAACTATCTCTTGTAATACAGTTCATATTATTCTAGATATAATTTTGGCAATAAGCATTTTTGTATATATCAGGTTGACCAAGAGATCTAATATTTAGAAAAACATAACTTCATATTGATGAATTTGTAGAAATAAATTGTCACTAAAAAGATTCTGGGAGAATAGTTAGTTAATAGTAGATGTGACTGACTTATACGAAAAATATGATTTTGGAAGATTAGACTGATTCACAGTGGCTAAGGAGGAAATAAAGAATTATCTTTAAAATTTTTATTTGATATGCATCATAATAAATGTATTTCCTATAGAACAAATTTAAACGTATCTATTTCAAATTATTTCTAAGTCATCTATAACAATTTATTTACTATTATAATTCTAAAGTGATTATTTTACATCACTGAAATTGCTCTCAAGTCTAAAATATGTATCTTAGAATGATGGAACTGTATAAAACTGCTGATTCTATCCTTTAGTAGTATTTAAATTACAGACAAAAGTATTTTCCTCTAAAAATGGAAATTTTCCTTTAATCATATCAATAGCTTAACACAGTTTTAAGAATTAAATGATTATTTCCATTTTTTTTTTTAATTTTTGGGTCACACCGCGCGGTACTGAGTCACTTCTGGTTCTATGCTCAGAAATCACTCCTGGCAGGCTGAGGGGACCATATGGGATGCTGGGGGTGCAACCGTTGTCAATCTTGAGTTGGGCTGCTTATAAGCCAAATTCCCTAGTGCTGTGCTATTGTTCTGGCCCCTATTATTTTTGATTTTGTAAAGATTCTTGTTATTATTTATTTAAATATTACATAGCCATATTTATAAGTATTGTTCTTCTCATTGAGATTTTATTTTCTATCTGTTGAAATAAAATGTTATATATTTGCTTAAATGCTTCTTCTTTTACTCTAGTTTTACTAGTCTTACTTCTTTTACTCTAGGTTTGTTGTTGTTGTTGTTGTTGCTGTTGTTGTTTTGTTTCTGGGCCATACCCAATGACTCTATGTGCTCAGAAATCTCCCCTGGCTTGGGGGACTATATGGGACGACTGCTAATTGAACTGCTTTCTGTCCTGGGTCAGTTGTGTGCAAGGCAAACGCCCTACCACTGCACCATCACTCTGACCCATTTTATCTACTTTTACTAGTCAATAACAACTATTTTGTTATTTCGATAATATGTGTGTATGCATTTCTAAAATAAAATGATATAATTATGTCATCAGGCATAAGTTAAAGCCAGCATAGACATCAAAATATTCGGTTGCCAACCCCTCCAAATTGCTTTTTGGACCTTCATTTTGATGTCTTAAAAGTATTACAAAGCATTGAATTTAATAGTTTTTAAATATACATGTCACCTCTAACAATTGAAGTAAATATATTAAAGTGAGACATTATAGTGACAGTTTGGTTAAATAAGATAATAAAATAGTACCATAATCTCTTAGCAATGTTGACAATGATGGGGAAAAAATGAGATCTTTATCTCCTAGCTCACAAAACAGACAAAGGTCATTAGAGGTCACATACAGAAGAAACAATCATAAATTGAAAGAGTGGTTTTGTAGAAACAAGACCATGCCACAACTCTATAATTGGACTTCCAACCTGCATTTTTTTCTAATTTATATTCTGTAGTTTAAGCTGGAACATCTATTGTTTTGTGTGTGGCATCCAGTGCAGACAAAGATAATCAAATGATTTTAGTATCTCAGTGAGAAATTCATCAATCTATTCTTTGCAACTGAATTTGAGTCTTCTATGTATCTCATTCTCAAAACCTGTGAACAATTTCAGGTATTGTGCTCTCACTGTTTTGTTTTAGCCCACATTTGTCAGGAATAGCCAAAGATATTTCTGCTTTAAGATATTCTGTACAATCTGCATAGGAAAGAAAAAATTCGAAAAGATGTAATGTGTCATTACAGAATTCTTGTGTTTTTCTCATAAATGATTAAACTCTAAAATCTATATTTAAAAATCATCTCTACTTATTATCATGTAACGGATAAAGATTGCCACACTTTCTTCTAACCACTTAGTTAGAATTAGTGCAATCACTAATTCCATTTAACCTTGTCTGAGTCAAAGTCAAGTAACGTTTCATGTCTCAAATTTTTCTTAAGTGTCAAGTTTTAACCACACACATTAAATTTTTGTTTTATTCGCACAATATGTAATATTGTTTGACATAATAACTTGCATACTAGTGGTTAAGTAAACTAAAATCATTAATAAAGGCACAGCATTTCTTTGTTTAGTAAGTTAGAGTCGATTTTTGTTTAGTAGGTAAGAGGAGTTTAACTTTAGAATAGTACACTAAATAGTGTATTATAGTAAAAACAAAACTAATACAATGATACCAATTTAAATAGAAAACATGAAGATTTGAAAGATAGTACACAGATTGATATATCTTCTCTTTTTGTATATTTATATGATTTTTGAGCTCAGAGTCCTATACATATGATTTTTTTTCCTGGCTAATGCAAAATTGAATGTAAATCAAGGAAGCTTCTATTTGAACTCTCTTACACTAATAGAGTAACTCCAATAGAAGCAAGATTTCCTGAGATAAGGAAAAAAGAAAAATGGCAGCACCTTTGTTTTCACAAAGAGTGATGAATGTTTTAAATAAAATCAAAAGTTCAAACCTAACAAAATAATATAGAACATTCTTCTTTCACAGGAATAACATCTTATATCTTTAAACATATGTGTGTATATGTTTGGGTGGAGGACATAAATGTAAAGTATAAATTTTGCATGAATGTAGGAAATTAATGTGAATCATTGTTATAGTACACACTGCACATATAATCTTATCTATATGTAAAATTACTTGAAAATGCCCCAAGGCATTTATTCAATAAAACTTTTTAAATACGTTTTTAATTTGGTGATGAATATGAAAATAAACATATTTAAATTTACTTTCTTAGTCTTTTTATTTGCAAGGTAATTAGCTTTGGTATTTAGAAGGTGTCGCAATTTTGATATTGTTGTGCATGGTGTTAAACACTATATTTAAATACAATAAAAACAGTTCAAATATAAAGTTAAAGAAATATAATTTATATTATAGTATAAGGTTAAAGAAAAAATAAATACCAACTCGGTTAAACTTCACATGTCAGTATAAATTAAAGATTATAAAATATTTACAGGTATTTATGAAGACAAGACTATTTCTAACTCTTCACACATACCTAGCTAAATATGTTATCATGTTAGCTGCAATAAGGAAGTAAAGATAATGGTACTTATTCATAGCCTTCTCTAATATTTCCGCCATATTGAAATTTGTATTCGAATGACTGTTTGATTTCCATTTTGGAGAAAGTAAGGCTGAATGTTCCACTAGAACAAAAAAAATAAATTAATATTATATACATCAATGGAATAGAATTTAGATGTAAGGGATTTCCTTATAAAAAAATTTGTGACAAGTAGAAAAAGAAGGGGGGTGCTCCTTATTGTCACTGAAACCAACCACAAACAAGTTTGTAACATGGTGCTCAAATAAATATAGTATTAAAAATAACAAGTAAAATGGGGTCGAAGCGCTGGCACTAGAAGCAAGGGGTCTGCCTTGCCAGCGCTAGCCTAGGACCAATCATGGTTCAATCCTCCAGCATCCCATATGGTCCTCCCAAGCCAGGGGCGATTTCTGAGCGCATAGCTAGGAGTAACTCCTGAGTGTCAAATGGGTGTGGCCCCCAAACAAACAAACAAAAACAACAGCAAAAAAAAACCAAGTAAATGCTCATTAAACAGCCATTGAAAATCTATAAATAATAAATATAAAATTGTTTATAAATGTTGGCTATCTACTTTGTAACTATAATACAGTAAAACTGCAACACAATGTGATGATGGTACAGCTATATTCAGTTATCCACGAAAGCTTCATAGGAAGTTATATTTAATTATTAACATCAGAATCAGAGAAATTGGGGCTGGAGAGATAGCACAGTGGTAAGGTGACCCAGATAAAACTCTATTTGATTCCTAGCATCCCATATGATCCCGAGCTTGCCACAAGCTAGTTCTGAACACAGAATCAGGAGTAACCCCTGAGCATCACCTGGTGTGGCCCAGAAACCAATTAATTAATAAATAAATAAATAAACAAATAAATTTATAAATTGCTATTTTTTTAAATAGCACCTACTTAGTTCACCTTAGGTGTAATACTACAAAACCTTATCTTTGATTTTAATAATATACAATCATGAGAAAAAATAGAGGGGAAATAGCAATAATTTATTGTACTGCCTTCTCTCTATATCTCTACCCATTATGATTTAGTAAGGAATGCACACCGATATGGTTTGACTCTTCTCCCTATAGAAGGATCATCAATTTAGCAATAATTAAATGGAGTTTTTTAAACAAAGATAATTATGGTTATATTTATTTTACTTATGTCATATGATTTATTTTACACAAACCATAAACCTAAATAATGACCGGCATATGTGAATCTTGTGAGGTCTTTATAGACATGCAATCAATGAACTAACAGAATATTCATAGAAATTCTTGATTAAATTACCCCTAGAAAGTAACCCCTGCATAGCTTAAAAAAACACCTACTAAGAAATATTTTAAGGCAAAACAAAACAATTGAATTTACTGAGTTTAAAAGATAGTGGCTAAAACTTAAAAGTTATAGAAATAAGAAAATTTTGGAAGATTAGTTGAATATGATAAACCAGTGAAAATAATGTAAGTTATCTCTGGCACTGCATTTATAAAACAACCCACCTTCCTCACCTCACAAAGAAGGAATTAAAACTATAATGCATATTTTTGGTGAATCCAAATTGTCCAACCCAACAGAATAAGAACGAGGTACACTAGGCTTTCCAGTTTCCTATTTACTCTGAAATAGTAGTTCAAACAGCTGACAATGTTTACAGAGAAGGGATTGTACTAGTACACTGCGTTTTAGACACCTTGTTAATATAGAGAAAATTGAGACTGGAAGAGATTTTCTAAACAATAAAATTAGGGGGCCGGAGATATAGCATGGAAGTAAGGTGTTTGCCTTTCATGCAGAAGGTCATCGGTTCAAATCCCGGCATCCCATATGGTCCCCCGTGCCTAACAGGAGCAATTTCTGAGCATGGAGCCTGGAGTAACCCCTGAGCACTGCCAAATGTGACCCAAAAAAAAAAAAAAAAAAAAAAAACCAATAAAATTAGACCTGGAGAAAAGTATGAATTGGTTTCTTCATTGCAATATTGGCCTTCTTTGAGGAGTGATGTTGAAGGGGGCTACATTTTCTAGAAATTTTCTAGGGTGAGTTGTAAATGAAAATATTTTTTTGTAGCTGGATGCATTAACACAGTATTTTTAACGGAGAGTGAAGATAAACTTCTGATGGTTAATTTGCAGGAAAGTACAGCCAGTTTTGTTTTTGATGCACACACAGGATAAAAATAATGATTGAAAACTACTTCCAGAGAAATTTTTTTAAAAAATAGAAGTGGATAAAAGATATTTAAAAATATTTTATTATCATTAGGGAGATGAAATTATAAAAAAAAAAAGAGAAAGAAATAATTACACACCACCAGAACTGTCGCACAGCAAAGAGAACAAACCAATTTTAGTTTAGATGTGGGGAGAAAGGGACTCTCAGTTACTACTGGTGGAATATAGATATCTCTAGTTATGGAAAATAATAGGAATATTCCTAAATAAGACTATAAATTGAATTCCCACATGTCTCAATGATACTGCTCGTGGACATGTATCCTAGGGGCCCAAATATGCATAAAATATATCTGCATTTTTATGTTCATTGCAGCACTTATTCTTAATTGTCAGAATCTATAAATAACCCAAATTTAGAGAACAAATGACTGAATAAAGAAACTGTGGTGTGTCTAAAGAGTGGAATGTTATGCAAATGTTAGGAAAAACGAGGTCATGAAATTTGGTTATACATGGATGGACATGTAGACTATCATGCTGAGTAAAGTGATTTGGGTGAGAAGAGATATCATAGAGATTGCACTCATTTGTGGGATATAAACTACAGTATGGTGATAGTATACAAACACAATAGATATAAAGGCCAGGAGGATTAGTCCTTAGAAGAAAGCTTGCCACAAAGAGCGAGGAATATATTTAGAGCAGAGAAGGGACTCATAACAAAGATAATTGTAGGCTATCACTCTAAACAAGAACTGGGTTCTAAAAAAAAAAAGAACTGGGTGTTGAAAGGAGGTAAAGTGATATGCCTGATATCCCTTCTTTAACAAAAGTGCAAACCACAGTTCAAAAGATAAACAAAAAGAGAGAGGAGAATAAAAATATCTTCCAGAAAGCATGCAATGAGGATTTTAGGAGAAAAATTGGGGACATTAGTGACAGGAATGTGCACTGGTAAAGGTTGGTGGACATTGTATGCTTATTGTATAATTGATATTCAATCATAAACAACTTTGTAAAAAATACATTCCCCCAGGGGCCGAAGTAGTAGCAAGCAGTTTGTTATGTTTGTATAATTTTTGCTTTGTATCTGGCTGACCCAGGACAGACACAGTTTTGATCCCCAGCATCTGATATGGTCCCTGGAGGCAGTAGAGACTTTTGAGTGCAGAGATGAAGTCATGAAATTTTGCTATACATGGATGTACATAAACTTTATTATGCTGAGTGAAATAAGTCAAAGGGAGAGAGATGGATGTAGTATAGGTTCTCTTTTTTTTGCTCGCTTTTTTGGGCCACACTTGGTGACAGTCAGAGGTTGCTCCTGGCTATGCGCTCAGAAATCGCTCCTGTATTGGGAAATGATATAGGATATCAGGGGATCGAAAAGTGGTCTGTCTTAGGTTAGCACATGCAAGGCAAATGCTCTATCATTTGCGCCACTGTTCCAGATCCTATTGCTAACACTTTTAAATTAATTTTAAAAAGGAAAGTGTTGTGGAAATTATATTGGCCAATGTGAATAAAACATGTGAGAATTATAAAAAAAAAATTAAAAATAAAAATGTTGGGCCCGGAGAAATAGCACAGCGGCGTTTGCCTTGCAAGCAGCCAATCCAGGACCAAAGATGGTTGGTTTGAATCCCGGTGTCCCATATGGTCCCAAGTGCCTGCCAGGAGCTATTTCTGAGCAGATAGCCAGGAGTAACCCCTGAGCACCACCTGAGCACCACCGGGTGTGACCCAAAAACCAAAAATAAATAAGTAAATAAATAAAATAAAAATGTTCTGATAGACTAATTAAAACATGTTATTATAAATACTACTAAATTTATAAAATAAATTCACATGAACATTTTTGCTCTTGATTGTAAATCATAATAAAATATAAGAAAATGTTTTACAAATTAATTAATATTGCTAATTTTTATAATGGAAAGAAATAAATGTATGTTTATGCTTTTATACTGAGACTAAGAAACTAGGGGAAATTGTTTCAAATGTCTTATTTTTATTTTTAAGTTTAAAATATGTACAAAATTTGATTATTTTATTATTTATATATGAAGTATTATAGAAAATCTCATATGAATGGAGAATATTTTTCAAAGTTTTTATTTTATAGCACAATGTCTCTTTCAAGAAAATAAATATGGATCATATGTCATCTATTTGAGAGAACAAGCCATCTCATTAATATATAAAGAGAACATACTGCAGTCAATTTCTAAATAGAAACTTTTTCTTTTTTTCCAGTAGAAAAATAGGTGAAGATAAGTATTAAATTTGATCATTCATTATGTACTCCTGCAATAATATGTTGTTATACATTTTACTAATTAAAACATTAAAAATTGATTATATTGTGCTATAGTGTTAGCAAATAGGATGAGATATGCTTTGCTTTCAATTTTGATCTCAGTAGGATTAATCCCTCCTACAATGGCATACGGTGCCCTGAACTCTGTCAAGTGTCATCCCTGAACACAACATAAGGAATAAATGCTGAGCACAAGAGTACATAGCCAAAGACAAACAAAATCAATGTGTTCTCTCATAGAACATTAGGTCAAGGCCCCAGTTCCCTCTACAAGTGCTGTTATTTGAACTTCTGGTTGATTTGTTTCTGAAATCAAGTTGCTGTTTCTCTTTAGAGAAACTCTGGGAACTCTAGCCTCAGGATCCTATGGATTGTTTAACCCAGATCTCTGCTGTTGTGTAACTGAGGTGACCAAGCAAGGGCAGATAAATTATCTCAAAAACTTTCATTCTCTGATTATCTGCCCTTGTATATCAGTTCATTTTCAACTTTTCATCAAAGTCTCATGGAGTATCCTTCCTTATATGAGTTGATGAATACTACTTAAAGTTTAAAAAAGTAAAAGTACCTATCATAAAAGCAGGAGTGGAGAAAAACTTGGAAAATGGTGAATGAATTGATATTAGAACAGTTTACACCTGACTCATAAATGGTTTCAAGAAAGAAAGAAAAAAAGAAGGAAGGAAGGAAGGAAGGAAGGAAGGAAGGAAGGAAGGAAGGAAGGAAGGAAGGAAGGAAGGAAGGAAGGAAGGAAGGAAGGAAGGAAGGAAGGAAGGAAGGAAGGAAGGAAGGAAGGAAGGAAGGAAGGAAGGAAGGAAGGAAGGAAGGAAAAGGAAAAGAAAGGGAGAGGAAGGAAGGAAGGGAGGGAGGAAGGGAGGAAGTTTAATGTCATGTTGACTAACAAAGAACTGAAATATGGAAGAATGAAATTGAGATCTTTGCAAATTTTTCTACAAGAGCTGTAAACGAAAAGAAGCCTGGTCTTCAATTATTTTACATGCTTTTTTTAAATTGTAAACAGAGTAAATAATCTTTGCCTCCTGGAAAATCAAAATTTCTTTTTTGGTTTTGGGGTCACACCCACAGCACTCAGGGGTTCCTCCTGGCTATATGCTCAGAAATCGCTCGTGGCAAGCTCGGGGGACCATATAGTATGCTGGGATTCGAACCTCTGACCTATTACATGCAAGGCAAACGCCTTACCTCCATGCTATCTCTCCGGCCCTGAAAATCAAATTTTATCCTTATGTATTTTATTTACTCAGTGTATTTATTTGAATAATTAATTGTTCATTGCATCCTTTTTGTCAGAATTTGTCAAGTCTTAAGATCTTTCTCTGTTCAATAACAAATCTTTCTTTGTTCAGTCAATAACATTAAATTAAGTCTTTCAATCTAATGAAAATAGTCCATAATATATAAATGGATATTGATACATCTCCTGGAAACAAGGCACCATTTTCTTTCTTTTTTAATTGAATTTAAACTATTGTAATTTACAAAGTTCTTCATGGTAGGATTTTAGACATAAATCAGAGCCAATCCCATCACCAGAGTCTACCTCCCTGCACCAACATTTCCTAAGTGCATCCCATACTACCTACCCCTTTGCCCTCCAGATGTTCAGTATAACAAGCCCATTTTACGATTAGTTTGTTCAAGTTTGGGTTTCTTTTTGTTTTTTTGTTTGTCTTTTGTTTTTGGGCCACACTCGTTTGATGCTCAGGGGTTACTCCTGGCTAAGCGCTCAGAAATTGCCCCTGGCTTGGGGGGACCATATGGAACACCAGGGGACTGAACCGTGGTCCTTCCTTGGCTAGCATTTGCAAGGCAGACACCTTACCTCTAGCGCCATCTCGCAGGCCCCAAGTTTGGTTTTCTTGATTCCGTTGTTGTTGCCTTTGGCTTGTATATCTAGTTCTGTTCTTTTTTTTAACAAGGCACCATTTTCGCCTGAGAACACCATTTCTCACTTTTTAATGTTATTTTTAAATGATTTGAGCAATTACTTGATGCAAGATTAATGTTTCACATACCTTAGTTGTTTTTATAACAAAATAATTATCCAGGAAAAATTAAAATTTAGAGCAGCTATTAGCAAGTTTTGATTGAAAATCTACCTAGAAGGTTTTTTGAGTTTGAAGTTTTTTTAGTTACTCTCAAATATCTTCCAGCTTTTTCCTTCATATTTATAAATCATATTTTACATTTAATTTTTAATTTATAGGTTTCATTATACTTTTAACTGATACTTAAAATGCAGCTATTGGAGCAAGTATTGAAAAGCAGGTGGAAGTACTGATGAACAAAGAATATATGTAATACAAATGATTTTTGCAATCTTTTTTAATTTTCAATTATCAAACTATTATAGAGCAATATAAAAGTTGAGAAAAGATAAGGTCTTTTTAAACAATGTGTAACTAAATATGCTTATAAACCCAAACTTGTACTGTCTATGAGTTAATATAAAGGAAATGAGAATATTTTGAGCCATGGAGCATATTGCCTTCCAAGAGTTATACCATTTCATATCCTTGGTGAACATTGGCCATGATATGGGCAAGCAATATCAGCTCCCCAAATTAAAAAAGCTTATGACTTGCCCATTCACACAGGGCAGAGGCCACATTCAGGGGTATGGTCTCCCAAGCGGTTATAGGCTTACTCAACCACAAAATAAACTCTGACCCACATAAACTCCATTGAGATATCACTGTCAGTGAGGAAGATCGACAATGATACTAAAAAAACAACACTTTGAGTCTACCAAAGGAACCATAGTAAAGCAATGTAAAAGCCCACCACACCTTGTGGGTGAGGACTGCAACCCTGAAGACGAAACCATTACTAATTCCCTATGTTACATCTCTGAGATGGAGTTTAGAATATAAGGGCTTAGGTTGTTAAACAAACTCAATGAAACAATGGAGCAGACTTCCAATAAATACAGGAGGATATTAGAGCAGAAATAAGAAAAAAAGTACAACCCATAACATCAGAACTAATAATTTCAGAAATTGGAATGAAATAAGTGAACAGTAGATGGAAAATATTCTCCAAGTAAGTGAAGATGACAGTAGAACTTTAGGATAAATTTAAAAAGGAGCATCATAAGAATTATTGGGGGTCCCAAAGAACTAATGTGAAAAAAAAAACACTATGAAAAAGCATTGGTCAAAGACATCATTGCTGAGAAGTTCCCAGAGCTAAGAGTGTTTGGACTCATATCCTGGTGGCCCAAAGATTACTAGCTAAAAGAGTCCCCCCCCCCGCGGAAAAAATATCCAAATCACATCCTTGTCACCATGATGAAACACATAGAGACAACATATCTTGCTATTGAGCGTAGCAAGATAAAAGTAGGAAATTACATGCAAAATGTCTTCCTTACGATCAGCAGCACATTGACCACAAGAAACCCTCCAGTACTGAAGTACTGTGACAGTATATATACAGTGATGGTATATAGTAAAAAACTCATAAAATTCACTTCTTCAAGAATACTACACATAGCCAGACTTTCATTCAGGTTTGAAGGGTTGATACATAACTTCACACATAAACAACATCTCAGTAATGTTATCATCTCAAAATCAACTCTAAAAGAACTAACTAGAAAGGTATTTTAAGGCAAACCAAACCCCACATCCACTCAAAACTCTATAAAAGGGCACAACCTATCATAACAAGAACCTTTCTATGCAAATGGACTAAATGTACAAATTAACATGCACATAGTGGCAAAAATGGATCAAAACGAATCCAACTTTCTGCAGCTCTCAAGAAACACATTGGAGTAGTCAGAGCAAACAGATTGTTATGTCAATGTTTGGACAATAATTCGTCAAGCAAACAGTCTTAAAAAGACTGGGGTGGCCAGAAAATCACACATTTACTACTGTTATTTCATCTTGACACCAAGCAAAATAATTTGCCATAAAAATCTGGGCTAAGAAATATTATCCCTAGGCAACCATTTTCCAGAATCATCTACCATAAAAATAATGACATCTATTTTATTCCTCATGTTAATTTTTTAAGTCTCAAAGATTCAATGGCAAACTTTAATACATTTTCAATGTCCTCATAGATCCTCAACATATTTATCCACAGGAGATCACTACAGAAGTTGGTAGATATGTAAAAAGTGAGTGAAATCATAAATGTTTCTTCTTCAAAATTCAAAAACATATATAGAACTTTTGTTTCAAGTGTGCCTAACTTTCCTTTCTTATCTGCTCCCTGAATCTCTTGACTTTAAAAACCTAGAGTCTTTTAAAACTAGGCATCTATTGTTCAGAATTATCAGAATTATTATTGTTCCAGGAGAGCATTTGAATTTTGTTAAACCTAGCGTGACATATTTTGGCGAGGCATGTGATTTAGGTGATAGATAGAACACATGTGTTTCCTGTGCAGGACCCTGAATCTTATCTGCAGCATTATATGAATCTGTGAGTCTTTGGTATCCCCCAAGTACTCTCAAGAAGGTCAAAGCTTACATAAGGGTGAGATTAAGTAATTGAATGATTAATTGGATGGAATCTTACAAATGTTCAGAAGTTACGATCTTCCTGAACAATTAAACTGTAAACAGAGAGCTGCAAATGGTCATCAAAGAATATGATCTATCTAGTTGTGAAAAAATATGTTCTAAAAGTTCTATTTAATTTATTTAGTTTTAATTAAAATGCCTAGGATATGCCTAGATCCATGTCAAACACGTAGTTGAAACTTTTATGCTTAACATTTAATTATTTAAAATACAAAATATATGTTTTTAATTATATTTTATCATATTAAATTTTTAAGCATAATATGCAATTGTTATGTAATAAGTGGATAGTTTAAATAGGAGTTATCTAGAAAATTTTTGACTCCAAAGTAGAGTGATAATGAAATAAATAGAGGGTAGAGGGATAAAGAAATATGTGAAATAATTAAAGACAGAAGTGTGGGGAAGTCATGTATTTTGTTAACGAAGAAGAGAACAAAATATACAAACTATGCAGTGAATAAATATTAAATCATGAGACTCAAACTTTAACAACAAATCAAAAAATATACCTGTTGTTATGGCAGAGTTAGGAAGTGGGTGGAGATTTTGTTTCTAGAAACATAGTTAGAGGAAGGTTGAGACCAGTGATTGGATTGGTACTGAAATACCAGATCTAAAACTCAACTATGAATATTGTTTTAAAAGAAAAATCTAGAAAACTTAAAATTATCTTATAGCAGTTATAAATGTACACATATAAAATTAATTACAAAATACAGAATTTTCTAAATTGACTTTTTAAAAAACTAGTTTTGCTTTGTTGGCTAAAACTGGCAGTGCTCAGGGTTACTCCTGGAAGTGAACCTGGAACTATATGGGATGCCAAGAACAAAACCATGGGTCAGCTGCATGCAAGCATGCAGAATTGTCCTACAATTCTACCACTGTTCCAGCCCACAAGACTGACTTTCTAAAAATACAAATAGGCTTTAACTAACTTTGAAATTGACTTTCAGTGCACAAAATTTTATGGCTCTGCAAAATTCCAGGCATAAGAAAGAACAAATTTCTAACAACAAACTTTTCTCTTACATGCTTTTGATCCACTAGAAATTATTTCATAAATATTATCTGCTTAATGCATAGATCACACACTAATGATGGAACAAATGCATTGAAAATTTACCTTCTAAAATGGTGCTCAGAGGAAAAAAAATATATGAACATAATATCATTACATTTTCTCAGAAAACAGCTGGTAGCATTATTTTTCTTGATTTCTGTCTGCTTTATATCTGTAGAAGAACCCATAAAGAAATCAGCAAGAAACAAACTTGAGATATTTCCTCTTATATGTTCCTATACCAAGCTGTTGACTTAGAAAAATAATAAATCTTGGGGCCAGAGCAGTGGCACAGTGGTAGGGTGTTTGCCTTGTACAAGCTAACCTAAGATGGATGGTAATTCAATCACAGGCATCCCATATGGTCACTCAAGCCAGGAGTGATTTCCAGGAGTAACCTCCGAGTGTCATTGAGTGTGACCTCAAAGCCAAAAAAATGAAAAATAGAAAAATAAAAAATAAATCAATTTCTATATACTTTCAAGGAATTAAACACAATCTTATTAGTCAAGACACAAGTTCAACATTAGATCCATTCTATCCAACAAGATATAAAGTTAAAATTTAAAATTTATGTTTATTTATATTATTTTGTTTTGTCAGTAACAGTGTACGAAGATGAGGTGCTAAATGTGTACTAGAAATTTCAAAAAATTATTTAGTTTCAGATACAGTAAATTTAGCATAGATTAAGATGAAAACCATTTTGAAATGGTTAAGAGACATTTCAAAGAAAATGTTCTGTTTTGTATTATTTAAGAATGATTAGTGAAGGTAAATTTTTAAAAATATTTTAAATTAATTAATGATTAATTTAATTAAATGAGTAATTTAATGTGTATGAAGTTTGAACCTATTGCATTGAAAGAACTTACTAACTGACATTGATTTAAATACAGTATAGTCAAATTTAAAAACATGAATTTAGATGATATAATTAAGAATTACTTAAAATTTTAGAAGCTACATTAAAAGGGAGGAACACTGCAGCCATTTATTCTTCATAAAATAGGAAGGTGCTTGAAAAGTTGGCTTTGTGAAAAACTAGCATTCTAAATCTAATTCATTTTATTTTTAGGAAGCATATATAATTCTCAATTCTAAATTATTTGTATATTTTATTTCAAAGTGTAGGAATATGTGTGTGGGGGTGGGTGGGTGGGTATAACAAGTAAATCAGTGGTGGAAATGTTTCACTAGTGAAGGGGGGTGTTCTTTACGTGACTGAAACCCAACTACAATCATATTTGTAATCAAGGTGTTTAAATAAAGATTATTTTTAAAAGGGGGAAAAAGTAACAAAGATATACCAAGAAGTTACTTAACATAGGGCCAACAGATATTTTAAGAAATGAAGCCAAATTTGAAGTATACGTGGAAGTTTTATATTTATAGAATATAGGTTGATTTATGTTTCTTAAATTGGGTATGTGTAGCAAAGTAAGGTTTTCTGTTTGTTTTGGTTTTGTTTGTTTTTGGAGCTTTGGAAGACTACATCTGATATACTGAATGAGAATTACTATCCATTCGATTTTAAGGGAATCCTATGGCATTTTTCAGGGAACAAAGCCAAGTTTGGGTAGAGAAGCCTTCCTGTGTGCAAAGCATGTTCTCAGCATTTTGAACTATCCTGTTAGTCTGAGCAGAGGTAAGACTATTATAGAATAACATTTTATTGTTGCTTTCTAGAATTACTCTCAAATTCAATATGCAAGACAATATAAGATGAATTTAGATTAAGCACTTGAATAGTCCTCAAAAGAATTTCAGAAGTAAATGTTATTTCTTATTCTGAGCAAGTGTGATGACTTTTTACAAACTAAATAAAGTGGAAAATTTGTAGCTCAATTTTATAACTCAAGATTAGACAGGCTTTTTTATTGAATATATTCCATTTCAGATTTCTTAGTGCCACCATAAAAAGAACAGGCAAGTATGCATTAATTAATCAATATTCATAAATTTTTAAGGAAAGTACAAGGGATATATCTAGTGCCTTCCCCATCTTAAGTTTATTTTTATTGAGAGAGAAATTATGGTTGAACCATAAACTTTACTTTGTAAATAATAACGACTTGAATATCAGTCTGAAATAATGCTACCTCATTTCCTTGGCACCAGGCACCAAAGCCACATATGGTCTCAGGAAGATGGCATGCTAAAATACATAATACAATATAAAAGCATTAAAACTTCTGAGCAAACCAACAGAATCGCTAAAACTTTCTGGTATTTTGTAGCGGTAAAACTTTAAGACTCTAATGCATTTTGAAACCAAAGATATAGATTTATAAAAATATAAAATAGTGATATATATATATATACATCTATCTCTATAGCTAATCTTTAGTTTGGGGGCCACCTAGTGTTCCATGCCTATTCCTGGCTTCACACTCAGGGCTCACTCCAGGTGAGCTTAGTGGACAACATGACTGTCAGAAATTTATCTCAGGTTAACTGCTTGCAGTGCAAGTGACATAACTGCTGTACTGTCCCTTTGGCCTCAGAAATCCATACATTATTTTTTGTTTGTTTAGATTTAGGACCACAACCACAAATGGTCAGAGATTACTTCTGACTCTTCATTTAGGAATTACTCCTGATAGGACCCCGGGATCATATATAGATGCTGGGAAACCTGAGTTCAAACCCAGATTGGCCATACAAGGGAAGTGCCTCCCTATGAGTACTATCTCACCATCCAGACACTTTCATGTAAATGCAATAATTGCATAGTCATCAGAATTTTATCTTATAAAAGGATTCACATAATTAATAGGAAGATTTTGGATCAATAGAAAATTCTTCACTTAAATAGGAAATAGTCTAATGTTAAGAGAAACCAAAGATTATTCTGAATATTAAGTGTAAATGCATATGAATTTTTTATGTTTCCCTAATATTAAAGATGTTTAATGAGTTTAGTT
This sequence comes from Suncus etruscus, assembly GCF_024139225.1. Classification (NCBI taxonomy): domain Eukaryota; kingdom Metazoa; phylum Chordata; class Mammalia; order Eulipotyphla; family Soricidae; genus Suncus; species Suncus etruscus. The sequence continues at coordinate 3,237,287 of NC_064854.1, forward strand.
TAGCTTATTTTAGATATGATGATCCAATATAATAACAAAAAATGAATGGTCAGAGATACAGTATAGCAGGTAGGGTGATTGCCTTCCTGGGGACTAATATATATTTAATATCTGGAACCACATATAGCAATTGCCCTGAACACAGAGAAAGGATTCAGTTCTTAGCAAATCTGGTGTGTTCCAGAAGAAGGAAGGAAGGAAGGAAGGAAGGAAGGAAGGAAGGAAGGAAGGAAGGAAGGAAGGAAGGAAGGAAGGAAGGAAGGAAGGAAGGAAGGAAGGAAGGAAGGAAGGAAGGAAGGAAGGGAGGGAGGGAGGGAGGGAGGGAGGGAGGGAGGGAGGGAGGGAGGGAGGGAGGGAGGGAGGGAGGGAGGGAGGGAGGGAGGGAGGGAGGAATTGTGCAGGGCAGGGGTATTGGCCTGGGATGCGTTCTGGAAACTTCGATGGTTAGAGGTAGACAATGATCGTGGAATTGGTCTTAATATACTTTATGTCTGAGACCTAACTATGAAGAACTTTGTAAATTTCAGTTATTTCAATAAAATACTTAAACAATATAACTTTAAATAAATAAATAAATAAATTCTAAAGACTTAAAGGTCTTGGTTCTCTTTCATGACCTAAATATGACAAGAATGACAATTATTTTAAAAGGTATCTTTTTGCCTTGAATCTAACATAGTTTGAAGCAGCAGTAGCAAATGGTATTTCTACTTAAACAACTTATGGCATAGAACTTGATCTAAAGATACAAAAATAATGAAACACTATTATATTATGTCATAATCAAACATCACTCTTGGCAAATATACAAAATGTATGAAAAAATATGAAAAATAATACATAAATACTAGGTCATGATTATATTTTGGTAACCAGGTTGCATGATATAAACACAAATTCAACAATATATTATTCCTACTTAATGAATATTGACTCAACACATAATTTTTATAAATGCAGATATAGGAAATACTTGCATTGTTATTCTTTAAAATAATGGAAGTATAAATCTATCATATTACCCAGATATACAGTAAAATTTCAGACTAAGTTTAAAATTAGAGGTGTGATTTAGGAACCAGGAAAGGCCTAGTATGTTTACATAAACTAATGACAGATGTCTAACCCAACAAACATTTTTATGGGAATTTTTCATCTCCATCCCTGGAACTAAATTATTTTGCTATTTGAATGTGTCTTTGAAAGGGCATTACCCATAGAATTCATATTTATAGGATCCTTTAGAAACAAGAGATGCTTTTGTGTTCTGTTTGCAAAGTACTGTTAATGTTAATATTTTAATAGGTTTTAACCAATTATTGTTGTAACTTCCTATCCCTTAGCAATTTTGCACATACATACAGAGATCTAGCACACAAAACAGAAAAAGGAGTAGCAGGTTTTCTTTAAGCAGCATCTGACTTCATAATCACACCCTGTTTGCCTAATGGTCAAACCATTGCAATGTTTTAAAATTATCTCAGGTAATCAACATTGAAACCGTGTCTTGTGGGAATTAATACTATTTTCAAATCACTAGTTTTAGAGACATTCTGTCCCATCAAAGATCAAATCTGAAAACTTAGTGATTGCTCCCTAGTGTGGATGAGGCTTATACAGTTTGAATCTTGATTTTCCAAAGCAAAGTCTTTAAAATATCTACCCCTGTCCTATCTTTAGCCAAATTCACAGCAACAATTCAATGAGCAACAATATTTTAAGTCTCCATACCTTAATAATAAAATATTCATATTTTATTTTGTTTTGGGGTCACGCCTGTAAGCACTCAGGGGTTATTTCTGGCTCTATGCTCAGAAATCACCACTGGCAGGTACAGGGGACCACATGGGATGCTGGAATTTGAACCACCGTCCTTCTGCATGAAAGGTAAACGCCTTACCTCCATGCTATCTCTCCCGCCCAATAATGAATTATTCTTATGTTACTGCCTTCTCAACTTCTTCTCCACTTTCTGTAAATATGATCTAATATTTTTAATAGAAATGCAAGTTTAGGTCATAAAATAATATTTTAAAATTGTTAAATCTTGGCATTTTAGAACATTATCTGTATCTTTGTGCTGACATTGATTTTTTTTTTTTAGAACAAAGACATTTATTAATAGAGGTTCCAAGTGTGGGCTTAAGGTTATTAGTTTTTAAATGGAGTGGACAAACATTTGTTATGCAAGTAAATAGATTTGTCATTAGCATAGATCTAATAAGGTTATTAGTTTTTAAATGGAGTTGACAAACAGTTGTTATGCAAGTAAATAGATTTGTCATTAACATAGATCTAAAAAAAAGAAGCTTAAAATGGAGTTGTTGATAACCATTTAAACACATTTTCTGTGTCCCTGATTATCTCTTTCTTTCCATTCTGTCTTTCATTCTCTTCTTCACACACCCATATTCACACACAAATATATGATTGGGTATCACTTGAAATAGTGATAAACATCACAAAGAATGAGAACAAACAGTGCTGGCGGGGATGTGGAGAGAAAGGAACTGTTATCCACTGCTGGTGGGAATGCCATCTAGTCCAACCTCTATGGAAAGTGATATCCTCCAAACACTGGAAATTGAGCTCCCATTAGACCCAACTATTCCACTCCTAGGGATATACCCTATGAACACAAGAATACAATACAAAAATCCCTTCCTCACACCCATATTTATTGCAGCACTATTCACAATAGCCAGGCTCTGGAAACAATCAAAATGCCCTTCAACAGATGAATGGCTAAAGAAACTGTGGTACATATACACAATGGAATATTATGCAGCTGTCAGGAGAGATGAAGTCATGAAAATTTCCTATACATGGTTGTACATGGAGTCTATCATGCTGAGTGAAATAAGTCAGAGGGAGAGAGATAGACGTAGAATAGTGTCACTCATCTATGGGTTTTAAGAAAAATAAAAGTCATTTTTGCAACAATCCTCAGAGACAACGAGAGGAGGGCTGGATCTTCCAGCTCACTTCATGAAGCTCACCACAAAGAATGATGAGTACAGTCAGATAACTAACTACACTGATAACTATCATAACAATGTGAATGAATGAGGGAAGTGGAAAGCCTGACTAAAGTACAGGTGGCAGTGGGAGGAGGAAGATTTGGGACATTGGTGATGGGAAAGTTGCACTGTTGATGGGGGGGGGGGTGTTCTTTACATAACTGGAAACAACCATAATCATGTTTGTAATCAAGGTATTTAAATAAAATATTATTAAAAAAAAGAAAAAATAAACAACCTGGTAAATCATGGTGTCATAATAGAAAATACAAAAAAAAAATAGTGATAAATATATACCCATTGATTAGCACAGTATCTTACAACATGACTATAGTTAAATGAAAGCTAAACACTGCTCTCTGAAATAAACATCTCACAGTTCTACATAGAATGTAAACAATATTCAAATGATAGTATACTTACATGCCACAATATTAAAATTCTATTAAAATTTTCTCAACAGTAATCTGAATTTCACTTCAATAAATAAATATCCATAATATTTTACCTTTATCATTTTATAGTTTACTAAACTTAAAAATTAGTCATGAAAATTGATAATACATATAGAAATATATTGTAAAGGAGGTATAACTTTTTTTTTTTTTGGTTCTTGGCGTTATTCCTGGCTGTAGAAATAGCTCCTGACAGGCACGGGGGACCATAGGAGGTATAACTTTAATGCAACATGTAAACCTTCATTAAAATCTTTTTGTTTTGTTTTGTTTTGTTTTGTTTTTGGGTCACACCCAGCAGCGCTCTGGGGTTACTGCTGGATCTATGCTCTAAAATTGCTCCTGGAAGGCTCGGGGGACAATATGAGATGCTGGGATTCGAACCACCATTCTCTGCATGCAAGGCAAATGCCTTACTTCCATGCTATCTCTCTGGCCCCATTAAAATCTTAAATGATCATATATTTATTTTTTAATTCTTATATTTTTATATTATCACAGTAGAAACAAAATGAGTGTGATCATGTTAGTATTTTTTAATAAAATTAAGTTCCTCCAGGACTTCTGGGCAAGCCAGTGAGGTGGGTCCCTTGCAGAAGCTTATTGGTTTCCCTAGGCTTTCCCCATTTCCCTCCCAGCTCCAGAGGAAGGGGTTGGGTGGGGGCTTTGACCTTCCAGCCTTCCAGCTCTGGAAGGATCTCCTTTTTTCCTGGGAGTCTGGAAGTTCTATCAGCATGGGGTCTGGCAGCCCTCCACCATGCCAAAGGCCTCTTTAACCAGGCTTAGGAAGGGGTGCAGGACATGAGTCACCCCAGCACCCCTCTACCTCCTTCCTCTGGAACTCTAGGACTTCCCCTGGACCACATGCCTGGGCAAGCCAGCATGGTGGAAATAGCAGCACAATAGGTTCTGGCTTCATGAAGTCTCAGGGAATTTTTCTTACTAAACCTGTGCATTGTAAAACTAGCCCCTGCGTGGAACATATTGGCTTCATGAAGTCTCAGGGAATTTGGCTTCATGAAGTCTCAGGGAATTTTTCTTACTAAACCTGTGCATTGTAAAACTAGCCCCTGCGTGGAACATATGATATTTGGATATCATTGTGTTTTATCTGTTTGTCATAATCTGAAAGCCACCCAGGAGCTCCTTTTATTCCTTCACTCCCTTACTCCCACCTCCTATTACCCCACATTTAACCATTTTTCTGTACTAATAATTTTTGTTTTGGCCAAGGTGGATAACATATCTTTCGCAGTAATTTTTTAGGTGGAGTCTGAAGCTTCAGCAGGCAACACGTGAAAGGCATGGCTCCACCCTGTAGGATTTTTGGCCAAGCTAAGGGGAAGATGAAGCCTCAGCTGCCCCTCACAGCCTTCTCTCTCCTCCCTCTCGGTCCCCAGGGTTATTCCTGGACACCTGCTCAGGGTCCCAGCAAGCGGGTTCCGGCGAGGAGCAATTTAAATGAGACCTCAGGCTTCCTCGTTTCTGCAAGGGGCTAGGAGGGGACTGGTGAACTTCCAACTTCCAGCAATTAGTAAGCAAACGCCTCTCTGGGAGTCAGAAGCTTCAGCAGGCAACACGGGGAGGACATGGCTCCATGTGCTCTTTGCTTGTCCAAATCACAGACCAAAGTGGTGTCTCAGAAACAGCACCCTCCCTCTTGACTATTTCTAAAACATGAAAGGGACACATGTACCTTCTTTATATCTTTATATCTCAGATGTATTCCCTTAACATTTATAACTCTTTTCAAACATCCTCATATAGTGACAATTTTGCCCACTGGTTTTGTTACTTGATTGTTTCATTTCCCCCTTTGAGATCTGTTTTATAAGCAATACTGGTAGAAGAGTATCTCTGTGTAGATTTTATGTTTTAACCAAGTTACAGGGAATGTTGGACTTTATTCATCAGCCCCCAGATGCACCAACAATATCTTGTGGCATTGCTTCTCTTTTGCATAGGCACATTAAAATGTGAAAATAATACATATGCAAACAAGTTCTTATATAATAGATATGGGAACACAAATTTGGTAATGTAATTAGGCCTTATACCCTGAACATTGGCATAAGGATTTGGCTTAAGCCTCAGAAGAATGGGCATCGCCCACACACACCTGAACAATGGATACCATCTATGGAAACAACCACAAGTGTCTATAACATTACCAGAATACAAGTCTCTACCAGGGAAGACCTACCACTGCTTAGGCATTGACTTACTCCAAAGAATACTCTCAACACCCAGACGACTCAGCAACAGCCTGTTTGCAGGGCAGATCACTCCACATTTAATGGTATGCTGAAACTAGAGGATGCTCCACATCATCCTGACATTGATGAAAGAAATGCACAGAATCCGGAATCTTTAAATATAAGAACCTGATACCAACAATAGCTAAAGTGTGAAAAAGTTTCACCGGGACCACGGAGAATGCCTTGGGTTGGACAAACTGGTATGCCTGGAACCCAGAGTTGGTCTTAAGCCAATAAACTTCGGGAGTGAGGCCTTTTTGTAATCAGGCCAAGGATTTTTTCATTTCCATTTTCCCCCTATTTTTCTGAACCTATGCAAAAAACGGCAATTGCCATTATCACACCTTTACTATGTTTTTTTTTACTCTTATCCTTTAAGAAAAAAATACAATTTATTGAACTTTAAAAACAAATAACTGTAGTAGAATGCCTGTCTCGAATACAGGCAGGGGATGGGAAGGGGGGAGGGGGTAATGTTGCACTGGTGAAGGGGTTGCTCTGTTTGTGACTGTAACCCAACTATGATCATGTCATTTAAATAAAAATATATTTAAAAATAAAATTAAGTTCCTAAACATCAGAATATTTTCCCCACTATAATTGAAATTAAATATATCTTTTTAAAATATTAATGAGCTTCTGTCGTTAGAGTCAGAGGATGATACATCACAATTGAAATAAAGCAAAGCAAGATTATATTCTGTCACAACTATAAGCTCCAAATTGGCTAGCCAAGGCCAGTTCCCTGAGGAAGTGACCTCCACCAAGGTCACAAGCCAGTTTATATAGGGAAGGGATGAGGAACTTCTACCATCTGTTGATCTTTAAGACGATTGGCTGTTGCCTCAGGTACCTTCCTTACACTCCATTGTGTCCTTTCTGATAGCCTACCTGTGGTTATGACCAGGTATCTTGGGGCAGTGTTAATGTAAACTTAGGCTTGAGAAGGATAAGTCTAATAAGTCTACAACACTTGACCCTTCACAAGATGGCACCCCTCCTTTTTCAGTTCCTAGGGCCCCACATTTCATTATCAACCCTTTTTGATATATAATTCCAGGAATACCAATAAGCATGAGTAAAAGAAACTTGTTTCCTTAGATATTTAAAAGGATTTACCTTTCGTTTAAGCACTAAAAGATTTATTTCTTATCCCTAGGATGCTTTATGTTGTATTGCAAAGATAAATAACTTAATCAAATTTGCACAATGACTATCTGTCAAGCTAATGATAAAATACAGGATGTTAAACCCACTTTATTGCATTTTTAATACATCTGACAGAAATCCAGGACACAAGCAAAATTTTAAGCAATTTTCTTTTCTGTCTGCAGAGTAATTGAGTTATAATGGCAATAATATAGTCAGAAAAGGTGATATAAGATTGTTATCAACTCATTACCACACATACTCACACCCAAAAGATAATAGCAGTTGGCACATATTTAAATGTATACTATGTAAAATGATGACAGTGTAGTTTGAAAGCAGACTCAGTGGGTCCAAATATTGGGATGGTAGCTTAATGCCAGAAGAGCAAGATAATTTAGATGTGAGAGAAGTTACTTTATTAAAAGACAGCAGACAGCTCTTAATGACCTCCAAGGAGAGAGAGGTCTGTTTGCAGTCTTGAAGAATCTTTTATTATATATCTCTGGGAAGGAATTTTCTTTATATAAATAAGTCAATGTTGGGACTTAGGGAGTAAAGAAGAAGGTGTGAGTAGAAGGCAGCTGCTTTGGAGAAAAGAGTGAGTGGTTTATAAATGTATATTTTGAAGCCTGCAAAAATACCTACCCTTAGCTGAGCCTTGAACAAAGACAATTTTTAGCAGGAAGCCAAAATTAGAACTATTAAAAGTTATATTGATGTACATAAATATATGTCAGGATATCCTAACTGTCATGGATTGTTTTATTTTGGGTTTGTTCAGAAATAGCAATTTTACCTAAAAAGGATCATATCCAGGGTGGTTGTAAATAATAAACAAGGAAAACAACCCAGGAACCATTACCTTTGAGAAAAGGAAGCAATTAAAACAAACCCGTAAATTAAATGTATAAAAACTTGCCAAGGAGAAGAGAAGACCCTAACTTTTGTGACCTTACTATATGTCAATGAGGTAGAAATGTAGGGTCCCTGCCTTTCTGTAGAAGGTATAAAAGTCATATACAAAAACCTGACATTTCTGAGGGTTGTTTTGGCTTGGGATCCTCAATGATGAAATTTCTAATAAACTTTCTATTCTTTAACTCTCTCTAATGTCTCCGAGTCTTTGTGCTTCTGGCCAAAGAATTTAAAGTTATATAAAGGAAGTGAGATGTTCTAAAAAATACTTTGAGCTTGAAAATATACGCCGGCCCAGTAGGGCCAGACTGTGAGAAACTGTGAGTGCTGCCTGTGTGTGTTTGTCTCCTGTCCTCTCTCCTGAACATCTTGGGAGTGGGCCAAGAAAATTCACACTCCCACAGGCTCCAGAAGAGCACGGCCACTCCACTTCGTTAGGCAGCCATGCGCTCTTTCAAAGGAAAGAACGCCACTGCAACAAGAGGAAAAAATCACACTAAGAACTGAGCTAGATCACTGAAGCCCAGCATTTCTCCCTGGACTGTCTTCTCTGCTGCGCACTTGAACCTAAGATTTCATCCTGTGTGAGGCTTCATCCACAGAGGGCTTCCCTTCCTTGGAGGCAAGTCGACCCACCCAGAAAGGGTGGAGCCAGAAAAGCATGGCCGTATACATCATTTAGCCAATGAATACCACCACAACATGTAGAAAAATCCACAATACAAGTGTGACAATGGGGAAACAACGCAGGCCAGCATCAGACATAGAGAATAAAGATGAAAATCCTGATGACCAGAAAATGGCCAACCAACTAATCAATCTCTCAGATAAGAAGTTTAGACAAGAAATATGGAAGATGCTCAAAGACCTCAAAGAAACCATGGATCGAGTTGAACAGAACACTAATGAGAACCAAGAAATTATGAAGACAGAAATCACAAAACTCCAAAATGAAATAACAGGTCAAATAACAGGCCTGAAAAACTCAGTAAATGAATTGAATGACAAAAAGGACACACTCCAACAGGCTAATAGAAGCTGAGAATAGGATTGGTGCTCTGGAAGATGAGATAAATAACAACTCCATACAGCAGGAGAGATTGGAAAAAAAACTTAAAGCAAATGAACAGACAATGGAAAAATTAGTCAAAGAATGGGAACAGATGAAAATAGAAGTCTATGATAAGCTCAACAGAAACAACTTAAGAATCATTGGAGTCCCAGAGACCCAGGAAGAAAATTTCCATGAGGAATCAACAGTCAAGAACATCATTAAAGAGAAACTTCCATAGCTAAAGAATATATGTGATCAAATCCTGCATGCCTGAAGAGAGCCAACCAAAAGAAACCCCAGAAAAAATACCCCAAGACAACATCCTAGTCACAATGACGAATCCCACAGATAGAGACAAAATTCTGAAAGCAGCAAGATCAAAAAGGGAAATTACATTCAAGGGAGCATCCTGGAGATTTATAGCAGACCTGTTACCAGAAACACTCAATACCAGAAAGCAGTGGTGGGACATAGTGACAAAACTCAGTGAAATATATGCTTCGCTGCAGGGTCCAGAAGCCCCCCAGGGGGGCCCGGCCAGCAGGAATTAGCTGGGGAAGCTTCTCAGACGACTGCACTCCTATTTTGCTGAGTGAAGGCACAACCACACCTGTAAGAAATCTGAGAGAGGTTAATAATAAAGACCCAAGGCAGCGTCTCACTGTTCAAGGGTTCCTTTATTGGCTACAGTTCCTTCTTATATAGTGAAGGAGAAGGGGGCAGTACAAAGGTGATGTCAGTCATACTTTTGGCGCGAAGGCCCATACAAGGCAAGGATATATTTCAGGTTTCAAGGAACAAAGAAACTTAGGCATTCTCTAAATAAGGAAGTGGGCAGTGGGTCTAGGGGGGCTGGATGACCTTCAAGTTATGATGAACGTGCTGTTTCCATGGAAATTTCTAGTGACCTTCCAGCTGCATTCCTAATTGCTTAACTATCAGGAGGTGGTGCGAGATGTGCCTGCCTCAGTGATCTTGAACAGACAATGTAGCATACACTTATTGATAATAGCCTAGTTCACTCCGGAATGTGGTCTTAAGGAGTGAGGCCTAGTTTCTGATAACGGTACCAGGCAGCTTTTGCTCTCCTCCGGGCTAGAGCTAATTATATCTTGCAGCTGCATGCCTTTCTCTTTAGCTCAAAAAATTCACAGCAAGACTGCAAAATGGCTTTTAGGTGAAAAGCTGGGCTATGGTAGAAAGAACAGCAATATGGCCTCAAACAAGTCAGTCCCCAACATCTCCCCCTTTCTCTTCTAATAAAAGAAGGAAAGTCGTGAGCGGGTGGTAGAACCGTGTCTTAGGCTACAAGGTTTGACCAGGTCGGACACGGCCAAAGCCGCATTTAAAAGGTGGCTACAAACGCCATGGGTGTGCACAGGGATCCGAATTATGCGCTGTAGCCTTTTCGGGCCGTGCCCTAACTGGGACCTTGCTAATCCCGTCGTAGGTGTCTCCACAGCCGAGAGCACAAGTGCCGGAGCGAGCTCCGCTTGTTAGCTATGCGCTCTATCTCCTGGAAACTTAGTGGCTGGAAAGGCGGCTTGGTGACTAAAGCCAAGTTTTCACAGGAGCCACGCGGGGTTAGATGCTGGTAGTTAACCTGAATAGAGGTTTTTGTCTGTTCATCTACCTGGTTCTTAATAAAGGCAGTGATTTTGCGGAAAATCCATGGGCCAAGAGAAAAGAGCAGCATGAGGCTAATAAGAGGGCCCACAACGGTGGACAAGATTGTGTGGAACCAAGGAGAAGAGAAAAACCAATCCTGGTACCAGCCTTGTTCTTCATCGAAATGTTTTTCAAAATCTTTTATACCATCGCCAATATGTTGAACGCTATCTCTAACTAAACCAGTTTTGTCTTTAAAAATACAACATTGTTCCTTAAGGGCTACACAGACTCCCCCCTCTTTCATAAGGGCAAAATCTAAAGCACGACGATTTTGGAGAACAACATCAGCAAGGGAACTAATAGTATCTGTGAGAAATTGCAGACTAGTTTTGATTTCATTAATGTCTTGTTCCACTGCTTGAGTTAGAGTGCGGAAATTGGATTGAGAGGATACAAGAGAGTAGATACCAGTGCCAGCGCCAGTAGCGCCAACAGCAAGGAGCACTGCAAGTGTAACGGAGGTGAAGGGCTCACGGCGTCGTCGAGAGAGAGATTGAGAAGAATAGGAATAGGGTGAGGTGACAGGAGAGGGAAAGATATGTTCTGAGTGAATGGTGATTTTTGGAATGAGAATAACGAGAACACAGTAGTCATGCGAAAGGAGGAAAGAAGAACGAATGACAAAAGGAGTAAGACCAGAAGCACAGGCAAAATAAGTACCATTGGGAGCTAACAGATAGGGTTGTGAGGAGGAAGAATTGTAGATGTCAATAGTTTCGTTGCACACGTCAAGTAATTGGCTAGGAAGCAGGGAGTCGTTAGGCTTAATGCAGAGGCCAGAGCCTACGACTTGACCGACTGTAATGCCATGTTGAGGTTGTGTGTTCCAACGGAGGTCAGAGGGGTTGGAGGTAGAAGAAAGGTTGCCAAACACTGCAACACCTTCATAGAAAGGAGGTTGAGGAGAAAAGCAAAGCCAACATCTTTCATAGGCAGGATCTGTAAGTGCAAGAGCAGAAGCATTCATAAGATTGAGAATGACCTGTGAGGACGGAGAAGGACCTGAAGGCATAGTGAGCTGTCTGAGAGAAGGAGAGGCAGATGGAAGAGGATAAGGAGGAGAAGGCATGTGTGATGGACCTGAATGAGGATGAAGAAAGGTGTTAGGACCAACGGCGAGGGGGTGAGAATTCGGCAACTGTTTAAGTAAACGGAGGGAAAAAAGAAGTCCAGGGTCGGTACGCCTAACGTAAAGTCTGAGTCCCCATTGTACGGGTTGAGTCCAGTGATGCTGACGTCCAGCAGCAGTAAATTCGATGATGAGGGGGTTACACCAACCACGGGTAGAGGAGGATGCATCGCAACTGGTAAGAGGACGAGTAAGTGGAGGGCGAGAGACAGTGATGAAGTCCCAAGAAGATGAAGGTTTCCAATAGGTAGTTCCAGAGGTCTCACAACCCCATGAAGCACAAAAGTACTGGTTATGATCGCCACATTTATAGTCGATGGAACGGGGGCGATGATGTCCTGGGCAAACATAGAAGGTGGAGAAGTGATATTGTAAGTAGTTACGACGAACAACAGAATTGCAACCAGCGGTAGGGGGGGCGTAGTAGTTATGGCTGTCAATAGCGTGGGGTTGAGGCAGACGAAAATCAGGGGTGCCCCAGTAAGAGCTGGCACCCATGGCTAGGGCACAAAAATCGACGTGCAGAGCAGGCCAAGGAATGGAAGTGGAAAGGATGGAAGTTTGGTTAGCGACGTCGCCAGCCTCATTGATGATCTGCCAGGTGTAGTTGAAGACTCGGTAGCGATTGTTGTTCTGGGAGTGGCAGGCAGGCGGAAGCTGGAACAGCAACAGCAGCAGGAGGGCACGCATTTTGAACGGTGGTGGATGTAACAACGATGTTAGCGGCGATAGGTTCTGGAAGAGAAGGAGGGAAGGGATTCTCAGGGCTGGGAGCCCTGGGCGCGTTATAATGTTTGACCAGCCGGTCTGGAAGCCAGCGGGTGTTGCCTGTGTCTATGTCATGGACACAAGCATGGCCTTTGCCCCAGATGAGGACGGGGTGTGGCCCTTTCCAGAGTCCAGTGTGAACATCTTTCCAGAGGACTGACTGGAAATCAGAGGCAGTGTTGGGATGCCAATAGCGATCAGCCGCAGAGCGGTTCTGAAGATCGAGTGACAAAAAGTTAAGCACAAAGAGTGCATGGGCAAGCAGGAGACGGTGCCTGCCGTGGCGAGCATACAAGGTTTCACTTTCGCCAGAGAGCTTTATGAGCATGTTTTTTAAAGTTTGATTAGCTCTTTCCACAATGCCTTGACCCTGGGGGTTATAGGCAATTCCTGTTTTGTGCTGGATGCCAAACTTAGCACAAAAGTCTTGAAATTTTTGGCCAGTGTATCCGGGGCCATTGTCAGTTTTAAGAACTTTGGGCACTGCAAGCGTGGCAAAGCAGTGCAACATGTGTGCAATAACATCAGTAGAAGACTCCCCAGTATGCAGGGAGGCACAAATAAAGCCACTGAAGGTGTCAACAGTGACATGAATGAATTTAAGTTTACCAAATGCTGGATAGTGTGTAACATCCATTTGCCAAAGTTCACCAGGCACAAGGCCGCGAGGATTAACTCCAACGTGAGGTTCAGGAAGAAGAGAAAGACAGGATTTACAAGAACGAACAATTTCACGAGCTTGATCACGAGTGATAGCGTATTTAAGACGTAAGGTTTGAGCATTGAGATGGTGAAGTTTATGAGCAAGAGTAGCTTGTTGCAGTGTGTCATGTATAGGAGGTGGAGGAGTGGTGGAGAGAAAACAAATAGCTGAAGAGGTGGCACGGGTGGCTTCGTCTGCGAGGGCGTTGCCAAGCGTAAGGGGGCCAGGCAAACCCGAGTGTGCACGGATATGTGACACGTAAAAGGAATTGGTTCGTTGTAAAATGAGCTGTTGAATGTGGGAGAAGAGTGTGAAGGCAGGAGTAGAGGGTTTAATAAAAGGTACTGTTTCCAAAAGTGGCAAGGAGGAAGCAATGTAATGACTATCAGTATACAAATTAAAGGCTTGAGGAACCGAGAGAAAAACCTGATGAACGGCTTCCAATTCCACAAGCTGAGCAGAAGTGTGTGTGGTAGTGAGTGTATTGGTGGTACCATCAACTGAAAATGAGGCGGTGCCATTAGAGCTGCCGTCTGTAAAGACAAGAGAGGCAGAGGGAATGGGTTGAAGTTTGGTGAGCTTGGGGAAAACTACAGGATGTTTGTTCAGGAAGTGCAGGAGTTTATCAGCTGGCATGTGTGTAGATAGGGTTCCCTGAAAATGGGTGAGAAAAAGGAGCCAGGCCTGATCCATGTTAGCTAACCAGGCCAATTGATTGTGTGTGTATGGGAGGATGATTGTGTCAGGGTGCTTAGTGAAGAGTTTGAGAGATGTTTCACAGCCTTGATGTAGGAGCTGGAGGACAGAGGAAGTGTATGTAGAAAGAACCTTGGAAGGTGAGGAGGGAAGGTGAATCCAATAGAGAGGGGCGGATTGCCAGAGAACGGCAGTGGGTGTGAAAGCTGTGGAGCATACAATGAGCTGTAGATCAGCAGAAGGGTTATAGTAGGTAATGAATTGGTTTTGGATGGCGTGATTGACAGAATCAAGTGCGGCACGAGCTTCTGGAGTGAGAGAGCGTGGGCTGGAGGGGTTGGAATCTCCTTGGAGGATATCAAAAAGGGGTTTTAAATCGCCTGTGGTGAGTTTAAGGTAAGGGCGAAGCCAATTAATGTCACCAAGAAGGCGTTGGAAATCATTAAGTGTTTTAAGGTGTTGAGTGCGAATTTGAACCTTTTGAGTTTTTACCTGAGCTGGCAATAATTCAAATCCAAGAAATAAGTGAGGTGGAGAAGTTTGTATTTTGTCTGCAGAAATTTTAAAACCTTTTGAGGATAGGAGAGAAATTAATTTAGTAGAGACTGAGTGCAGGAGAGACTCATCAGGACAGGCAAGAAGAATATCATCCATGTAGTGAAGAATATAAACTGAGGGATAAGAATCACGGAAGGGATCAATAAATGAAGCAACAAATTTCTGGCATAGAGTAGGGCTATTCGTCATTCCCTGTGGTAGGCTTTTCCAGTGATATCGTGGGCAGGGACCAGCACAATTGGGAACTGGGAGAGAAAATGCAAAACGTTTACAATCTTCTGGGTGAAGGGGAATGGAGAAGAAACAGTCTTTGAGATCAATAATTATCTTGAAAGTATTAGAAGGGATGGCAGACGGCACGGGCAGGCCGGCCTGGGCTGCTCCCATGGGAACCATAGTTTTATTAATGGCTCTAAGATCATGAAGGAGGCGCCATCTGCCGGATTTTTTGCGAATAACAAAGATGGGTGTATTCCAGGGAGAGGTGGAAGGTTCTATATGTCCAGCCTCAAGCTGTTCCTTTATAAGAGCTGAGGCAGCCTGGAGTTTTTCACTGGAAAGGGGCCACTGGTTTATCCAAACAGGAGTGTCAGAGCGCCAGGTAATTTTTTCTATAGGAGGCATAGGGGCGTTTTGGACTGATACAGTATAAACAGAGCTGAAACCAAGGCCTTGACGGCCAGGATTAGGGGAGGGCTGAATGGGCTTAGATATGCCTTGTAAGTTCTTTCCGAGGCCTCTAGAGGGAGTGTATCCCTGTTTCATCATTTGAGCGAGAGCAGCAGGGTTCTTGCATTTAACAATATAAACACCCATCTGTTCCATAATATCACGGCCCCATAAATTAATAGGCAAGTCGGGAACTATGTACGGACGGACAAGCCCAGTGTCTCCGTCCTCGTCCTGCCAGACCAGCTTATTGGCACTAATGAGGACTTGCTTGACTGTGCCTGCGATTCCAGAGACGGAATCAAAAGAGGCTGTGGTGGGCCAGTCTGGAGGCCAGTCGGCGGGAGAAAAGCAGGTAGTGTCTGCACCAGAATCAAGAAGTCCCGTGAAGGGCTTGCCTTCAATGGTGATAACCAGAGGGGGTCTAATTTTACACATGGCTCGTACCCAGAAAATGTCTGAGGAGCCAGGGTCCGAATTGCCACGGGTTTCTGGAAGAGAAGGCAATGTAACATTAAGGGGAAGCGGAAGAGCTTGCGCAATACGCTGCCCAGGTAGTACCTGTACTGGATAATAGGGGGCGACTGCTAGAAGTATAATTTCTCCAGTATAGTCATTATCCACAATAGAGGGCTGAATAATGAGGCCTTTAATAATAGTTGAAGCACGCCCAATGATCATAAAGAAGTGACCGGGTGGCGGAGGGCCAAAAACGCCTGTGGGGATCTGATAAACGCCATGCTCAGGAGTTAATAAGTGGGGGGTGGAGGCACACAAGTCCAGTCCGACGCTCCCTGGGGTTGCTCTGACAAGGGAGGTTGCTGGGGTGGGAGCATATTGGGGGGCACCAGAGGTTGCTGTTGGCAATGTGCCTGGTGCTGGGAAGGCGGCTGTTGCTGCTGGTAATACGCCTGGGGGGCTGGAGTGGGCTGTGCCGGCTGACTGGGCTCCGAAGCCGGGACAAAACGTTGGAACTGACGGCTTGGGGCCCGGAGCTGGCCCCGTTTGGAGTTTCCCTGAGCCGAATAACGGTGGTTAGGCGGCAGGGTGTTGCCATGTACGTCTTTTGAGGCATGGCATTCTGAGAGCCAATGGCGGCCGCGACGACAGCGCGGGCAAAGTGGAGGACGGGGAGAGGTCGTGCCTGTTTGCATAGTAGGGGCTTGGCGTTGAGGGCAGTTGTTGGCAAAATGGCCAGGCTGGCCGCAAGAGAAGCAAACACGGCCTTTATTTTGCCCCTGAAAAGCGACTATGGCACCAGCTACTTGGGTGGCAAAAGAATGGGCATTTTTGCAAAGAGAGATCATCTCCTCAAGGGATCGAGACGGCTTAGGGGATTTTAAAATCTGACGGCAGGCGGGATTGGCATTTTCAAAAGCAAGTTGTCTAACAAAAGGATTGGAGGTGTCTGTAATACCAGTGGTTCTGTCAATAGCTTCAAGAAGGCGAGAAATGAAAGCATGATAGGGTTCATTATCAGCTTGTTGAATTTTAGCAAGAGGAAGAGCAGGGGTAGAGGAAGAGGGAATAGCTTTCCAAGCTTTGAGACCTGCTTGGGAGGTGAGATTAAGCAATTGATACGAGAGGGGGCGCTGTTGTTGAATGGTGTCATAAGGCTTAGAGCCAGAAACTTGAAGGAACTCAAGCTCGTTATCATGAGTGAGCTCTCTGCAGTTGTTAATAAATTCAGCTTCCCAAAGAACAATATGTTCAGGTTTAAGGCAACGGCGAACAGTGATGCGCCACTCAATGGGAAAAAGATTGCCACCATAGGAGAGACTTTCCAAACAGGAAAGGGTATAGGGGGCTTGAATGCCATAATCTAAAACAGCTTTGCGAAGCTCCTTAAGGGAGGTTTGATCGAGATCTCGAATTTCTATATTCTCACGGAAAATTGAACCAGGGCCACGGTGGTGAGAGAGTGCAGGTGAGGTAGGGGGCGCTAAAGGCGCGTCATCTGCTGCCTCAAGGGCAGGGATGTTTTCGTTGTCTGCAGCCTCAGCTTCTCTAGCGGAGGAAGCCTGGGCTAAAGGACGGGGGGGAGTGCCTCGAACAGCATCCATGGTGCGAGAGAAACGCTGTCTGAGAGATTGGGTGCCCCCTGCAGTCTGTGAGCGGGTGACCATAGGATGAGAGGAAGCAGAAGAGGAAGCAGGGGAGGCCTGAGGAGGTTGCGGAGCAACTGACAGGGCAGAGGCGCCCGAGGGAGGATGTAAAATCATGGGGCACGCTAGGGTTCCAAGAGGTTTTGCTGCTTGAAGCGGCTCAGCAAGGTCTTTTTCATTGATATTAACATAACGTAAAGGGGTCTCACCCTCCGGAGATTTAGCATTGCGAGGCTGGGCTTCTTCTTCTTCCGCATACGAATAGAGCTGGCTGGAATCGGTTGCTATGGAAACTGTGTTCACAGCGGCTTGTGCCTCGCGATCACGCTGCGCCCTCTCAAGGGGGCGGGGATCTGCGGGCGGAGGGAGGGGTAAGTTAGAATGAGGAAGTAGAGGCTGCTGAGGCGGAGGCGGGGGAAGGTCCTCGCCGTTAGGAAGGAGAGCAGGAAAAATAGCAGCTTTAGCAGGTTTTTGTTCACGAGATTGGTGAAGCTCATTAGTAAGTTGGGAGATCGTGGAAGTAAGAGTAATAATGTGAGATTCTAAAGCAGTAGGCTTAGGGGGATCGGGAAAGGCACATTTTGGAGGCGCAGGACAGTCATAAGGAGGAGGAAGAGTTTGTGTGGCTTGTGTGACTGCTGAGCCGTGACAGGCAGCGGCTTCCTCTGCAGGGGTCTGGGTGCATAGAGAATCAAGTTCTTGAGGTGGAGCAGAAGCATGGACAGAAGTAGGGGAGGGATATAAATGAGAAGCATTAGAGAGATCTTTAAGAGCATTAGTTACTTTGGAGACAAAGGTAGAAGAATCAGTGGTGGAGGGAGGACAAGGAGAAGGATTTTCAGAGGGAGAAGGGAGATGAGAGACAGAATTTGAACGAGAGGGAGTCCTGGAACACTCACGGGAGACTTGTTGTACATGAGATTCAACGGCATGGATGATGTCTTTGGCGGCTTTGGCATCTTTAGTTACAATGATATCTCTTAACAGGCTCCAGTATTGGAACATAATTTTTTCCTTTTGTGGTTCATCATGATTTACAAAGTAATCACTCATTTCTTGTCCTACTTTGTCCCAAGTGGACGCAACAATTTCTGGACAGGTGATAACGAACCAAGGACATAGATTATGAATGAACATAAGAAAATTACAAATATCTTTTTTGGTAACCTCTACATGTCTGGCTTTCAACTCAGACTGAATATCAATAATGAATTTAAGCTCAGTACTCAAAGAAACACCCATGGTAGTGAAGCCAACGGGCGAAGCCCCAAGAGCCAATCAGGGGCGGTGATCAGAACGACTGAAAAAACTGCAGTTTAAATATTTGATTAAGGCTAACTAGTTTCAACGCTTACCCGGATGGGGTATTTCCTGCGAATTACGAAATAGCTCTAGACTCGCCGACCCGTAGTCGTTCGGGGTGTGGTGGTGGTCTTCGAGCCCAGCGT
Organism: Suncus etruscus; assembly: GCF_024139225.1. Lineage (NCBI taxonomy): Eukaryota > Metazoa > Chordata > Mammalia > Eulipotyphla > Soricidae > Suncus > Suncus etruscus. The sequence goes on from NC_064854.1 coordinate 3,255,888, forward strand.
TGGGCGCCAAAATGCAGGGTCCAGAAGCCCCCCAGGGGGGCCCGGCCAGCAGGAATTAGCTGGGGAAGCTTCTCAGACGACTGCACTCCTATTTTGCTGAGTGAAGGCACAACCACACCTGTAAGAAATCTGAGAGAGGTTAATAATAAAGACCCAAGGCAGCGTCTCACTGTTCAAGGGTACCTTTATTGGCTACAGTTCCTTCTTATATAGTGAAGGAGAAGGGGGCAGTACAAAGGTGATGTCAGTCATACTTTTGGCGCGAAGGCCCATACAAGGCAAGGATATATTTCAGGTTTCAAGGAACAAAGAAACTTAGGCATTCTCTAAATAAGGAAGTGGGCAGTGGGTCTAGGGGGGCTGGATGACCTTCAAGTTATGATGAACGTGCTGTTTCCATGGAAATTTCTAGTGACCTTCCAGCTGCATTCCTAATTGCTTAACTATCAGGAGGTGGTGCGAGATGTGCCTGCCTCAGTGATCTTGAACAGACAATGTAGCATACACTTATTGATAATAGCCTAGTTCACTCCGGAATGTGGTCTTAAGGAGTGAGGCCTAGTTTCTGATAACGGTACCAGGCAGCTTTTGCTCTCCTCTGGGCTAGAGCTAATTATATCTTGCAGCTGCATGCCTTTCTCTTTAGCTCAAAAAATTCACAGCAAGACTGCAAAATGGCTTTTAGGTGAAAAGCTGGGCTATGGTAGAAAGAACAGCAATATGGCCTCAAACAAGTCAGTCCCCAACACTTCGCCAAGCATACTGTACCCAGTAAAACTCACTTTCAGGTTTGACAGAAAATTACATGATTTCAGAGACAAAAAACAGCTCAGAAACTTTACAGACTCAAAACCAGTCTTAAGAGAAAAACTGAAAGACATAATTTAAGACAAGACTGACCAAAAGACACACCAAATTTCGATATAAAGATGGCATTAAATCCCAGGACAATTCTTTCTCTCAATGTCAATGGACTAAATACACCAGTTAAGAGACACAGAGTGACTAAATGGATCAAAAACTCAATCCAACTTTCTGCTGCCTATGAGGAATGTACCTGAATAGTCAGAACAAACATACTCAAAATAAAAGGCTGAAGGAAAATTATCCAAGCAAACAACACCCTTAAAAAATCTGGAGTGGCCATACTGATATCAGATGATGCAAACTTTATACTCAGGAAAGTGGTAAGGGACAAAGATGGACATTTTGTATTAATCAAGAGATATGTACAGCAGGAAGAAATCACTCTCCTAAACATATATGCACCAAATGAGGGGCCAGCAAAACATTTAATACAATTGATGACAAATCTAAAATATAATATCAATAACAACTCAATAATTGTGGGGGATCTCAACACGGCTTTGTCAACACTGGATAGGTCAACCAGACTGAAACCCAACAAGAATATACTAGACCTGAGAAGAGAAATGGAAGAAAGAGGCCTAGTGGATATATATATAGGACACTCCATCCCCAGAAACGTGGATACACATTCTTCTCCAATATACATGGGAAATTCTCCAGGATAGACTACATGCTGGTACATAAAACATACCTCCATAATATCAAGAAGATAAAAATTTTGCAGGCTACCTTTGTTAACCACAAGGCTCTGAAATTATATGTAAATTACAAAGGGACACGAAGAAAAACTTTAACACCTGGAAGTTAAACAACCTCATACTGAATAAACAGTGGGTCCAAGATGAAATCAAAGAGAAAATCAAAACTTTCCTGGAAACAAATGATAATAAAGTCACAAACTATCAGAACTTATGGGACACACCAAAAATAGTACTGAGAGGAATATGTATAGCTTTGCAAGCACACATCAAGAAGGAAGAAGGGGGCTACCTGAATAGCTTAATGATGCAACTCATAGAATTAGAAAGTGCTCAACAAAAGGATCCAAAAATAGGGAGACTGAAGAAAATAACAAAGCTGAGAGCAAAAATCAATGAAGAGAAAACCAAAAAAAAAAAAAAACAGTCCAAAAGATCAACAAAAGCAGAAGTTGGTTCTTCGAAAAAATAAACAAGATTGATAGACCACTGGCAAAACTAACAAAGAAAGAAAGAGAGAGAGAAACTTCATAACTTGTATTAGGATTGAAAAGGAGAGATCACTACTGATATGGCAGAGATTCAAAGGGTAATAAGAAACTACTTTGAGAAACTCTATGCTACTAAATATGAGAACCTGGAAGAAATGGATAAATTCTTGGACTCTTATAGTCTTCCATGGTTGAATGAAGAGGATGTAGAATATGTAAACACCCCATCACTATTGATAAAATTAAAATGGTAATCAAATATCTGCCCAAAAACAAAAGCCCATGCCCAGAAGAATTCACTAATGAATTCTTTCAAACTTTCCAAGAGGAACTACTACCAATCCTGGAAAGACTCTTTCATGGTCGAAAAAACGGTTACACTTCCAATAGCTTTTATGAAGCCAATATCACCTTGATACCTAAACCAGACAGAGATGCTATGAAAAAGAAAATTACAGACCAATATCGGTGAAGAATGTAGATGCAAAGATCCTCAACAAAATCCTGGAAAATTGGATTTAATGCCTCATTAAGAAGATCATCCACTACAATCAAGTAGGTTTCATCCCAGGAATGCTGGTTTAACATTCGTAAATCTATCAACATAATACACAACATCAACAATAACAACAACAAAAATAAAAGTCATATGATCATATCAATAGATGCATAAAAAGCATTTGATAAGGTCCAACACCCATTCTTGATCAAAACTCTAAGCAAGATGAGAATGAAAGGAACCTTTCCCAATATAGTTAAGGCCATCTACCACAAGCCAGTGGCAAATATTATCCTCAATGGAGAAAAACTAAGAGCCTTCCATCTAAATTCCCTCTAGATTCTGGCACAGGACAAGGCTGTACTCTCTCTCTGAAAGTACTCGCTATAAAGATTAGGCAATAGAAAGATAACAAGGGAATCCAGATAGGAAAGGAAGAAGTTAAGCTCTCGTTTGCAGATGACATGATACTCTACTTAGAAAACCCTAAAGACTCTACCATAAAGCTTCTAGAAACAATAGACTCATATAGCAAGGTGGCAGGCTACAAAATTAACACACAAAAATTAATGGCCTTTCTATACACCAATAGTAATAAGGATGAAATGGGCATTAAGAAAACAACCCCATTCACAATAGTGCCACACAAACTCAAATATCTTGAAATCATCTTGACTAAAAATGTGAAGGACCTATACAAAAAAACTATAAAACTCTGCTCCAAGATATAAGAGAGGACACGTGGAAATTGAAGCACATACCCTGCTCATGGATTGGAAGGATAAACATAATCAAAATAGCATAACTCCACAAAGCATTGTACAGATTAATGTGATCCCTCTAAAAATACCCATGACATTCTTCAAAGAAGTGGATCAGGCACATATGAAATACATTTGGAATAATAAACACCCTAGAATAGCTAAAGCAATCATTGGGAAAAGAATATGAAAGGAATTACTTTTTCCAACTTTAAACTTTACTACAAAGTGCTAGTTATCAAAACAGCATGGTATTGGAATAAAGTCAGGCCATCAGATCAGTGGAATAGGCTTGAATACTCAGAAAATGTTCCCCAGACATACAATCACCTAATTTTTGATAGGGGAGCAAGAAATCCTAAATGGAGCAAAGAAAGCCTCTTCAACAAATGGTGTTGGCACAACTGGCTAGCCACTTGCAAGAAATTGAACTTAGCCCCCCAGTTAACATCATGTATGAAGGTAAAATCCAAATAGATTAAAGACTTCAATATCGGACCCAAAACTATAAGATATATAGAACAACACATAGGCAAAACACTCCAGGACATTGAGACTACAGGCATCTTCAAGGAGGGAACTGCACTCTTCAAGCAAGTGAAAACAGAGATTAACAGATGGGAATATATTAAGCTGAGAAGCTTCTACACCTCAAAGGAAATAGTGCCCAGGATACAAGAGCCACCCACTGAGTCAGAGAAACTATTCACCCAATATCCATCAGATAAGGGGCTAATCTCCAAAATATACAAGGCACTGACAGAACTTTACAAGAAAAATCATCTAATCTCTTTAATGAATGGGGAGAAGAAATGGACAGACACTTTGACAAAGAAGAAATACAAATGGCAAAAGAAACATGAAAAAATGCTCCACATCACAAATCATCAGGGAGATGCAAATAAAAACAACTTTGAGGTACCATCTCACACCACAGGGATTGGCACACATTACAAAGAATGAAAGCAAACAGTGTTGGCGGGGATGTGGAGAGAAAGGAATTCTTATTCACTTTAGTGGGGATGCCTTCTAGTTCAACCTTTATGGAAAGCAATATGGAGATTCCTCCAAAAACTGGAAATCGAGTTCCCCATACAATCCAGCTATATTCTCCTAGGAATATACCTTAGGAACACACACACACAAAAAAAAATACAAAAATCTCTTCCTTACACCTATATTCATTGCAGCACTATTTACCATAGCAAGATTCTTGAAATAACAAAGATGCCCTTCAACAGATGGATGACTAAAGAAACTGTGGTACATATACACAATGGAATATCATGCAGCTGTCAGGAGAGATGAAGTCATAAAATTTTCCTATACGTGGATGTACACGGAATCTATTATGCTGAGTGAAATAAGTCAGAGAGCGAGACAAAACCACAGAATGATCTCATTCATCTATGGGTTTTAAGAAAAATGAAAGACATTTTTGCAATAATATTTTTAAACATTTATTTTATATTTTAATATATTTTTATTTAAGTAACATGATCATAGTTGGGTTACAGTCATAATCAGAACACCCCCCTTCACCAGTGTAACATTACCCCTTCCCATCCTCTGCCTGTATTCGAGACATGCATTCTATTACAGTTATTTGTTTTTAAGTTCAGTAAGTTGTATTTTTCTCTTAAAGGATACTAGTAAAAAATATAGTAAAGGTGTGATAGTGGCAATCGCCATTGTTTGCATAGGTCCAGAAAAATGGGGAAAATGGGAGAAAAAATCCTTGACTTGATTACAAAAAGACCTCACCCCAGAAGTTTATTTGCATAAGACCAACTCTGGGTTTTAGGCATACCAGTTCATCAAACCGAGTCATTCTTCGTGGTCCAGGTAAAACTTTTTCACACTTTAGCTATTTTTGGTATCAGATTCTTATATTTAAAGACTCTGGATTCTATGCTTTTCTTTCATCGATGTCAGGCTGATGTGAAGCATCCTCTAGTTTCAGCATACCATTAAATGCACAGTGATAAGCCCTGCATGCAGACTGTTGCTTAGTCATCTAGGTGTTTGGAGCACTCTTTGGAGTAAATCAATGCCAAAGCAGTGGTAGGTCTTCCCTGGTAGAGGCTTGGATCCTGGTAATGTTGTAGACAATTGTGGTTGTTTCCATAGATGGTATCCATTGTTCAGGCAATGCCCATTCTTCTGAGGCCTGAGCCAAATCATTATGCCAATGTTCAGGGTGAAAGGCCTACTTACATTACCAAATTTGTGTTCCCATCTCTTTTAGATAAGAACTTGTTTGCATATGTATTATGGCAATAATAATTTTCAGACACAAAAGAGAGGGCTAGAAGTTACAGCTCACCTCACAAAGCTCACCACAAAGAGTGATGAGTTTAGTTAGAGAAATAACTACGTTTTGAACTATCCTAATAATGAGAATGTACAAGGGAAATGGAAAGCCTGTCTAGAGGGGAGGCAGGAGATTTGCGACAGTGATGATGGGAATGTTGCACTGGTGATGGTGGTGTGCTTTACATGACTGAAACCCAAACACAATCATGTATGGAATCAAGGTGTTTAAATAAAATATGTGAAATGAAAAAATACTTTGTGCTCTAGAAGCAAGACTGTCTACTCTAGGAACTAAATAGCAGAAGTGATTGCCTGTGGACCAGCAGTGTCCTGGGCATAGCTGATGACATGTGTAGAGTTAGCAGGGACAGTTTTATCCTGTCAAACATTTTGCTATGGGAATTTAGCTAAGTAATTTATTTTGTTCTCTTGTGTGTGTGTTTCTTCTTCACTATGTTATTTGTAAACGGGCTACAGAATACATTTTACTTGTTTGCGATCATGTTAATATAATATATCCACTTGGATATGACCTTGCCTCTTCTATCCTTCTTATTTTCCTTTTCTAATAATTTTTGTAATGATACATGTGAGACAACACTATTGGAAACAATAATGGCATTACTACCTTTCACTCATACCAATTTGAAAAAAAATCATTAAGCATTTTTCTTTGTCATCATGAAGAAATTTATTGCCAAGCGCCAAAGCTGAATTTATAGCAAGGATGAATATTTTAAATTAGATCACAGAAACTTATTTATAGTAAACACAAGAATAACACAAAATAAATAAAATGTTTTCATCAAAAATAAAAAATACCCACTAATATTATATGACAATTTATTTTTGTGCCACCCTGGTAGTGCTAAATTATTCTTACAACAGGCTCTCATCCAAGGTTTCACTTTTGGTAGGATTCAGGGAACCATATAGGATGCCAAATATTAAACTCTGGTCAGCCGTATATGCAAGGCAAGTCCCTTCCCTATATACTATTGGTTCGATACTGGCATCAATTAAAAAAAAAACACAAGAACAGCCAAAATAGTAATAATAATTAATAATAATGTAAATACTATGATTATATTATGGAATAATATATAACAATAAAATTATTGACAGTTTTTGGCCACATTCAAGTCATAAGTATCTTCCAGTATTTTATGGTAATCCCTTTATTGTGGCAGTATTAAATGAAAAATCCAAAAGCAATGGCCAAAATAGATGATATAAAATTAGAAAAAAGTATTTTCAACAAATCATAAAGTAGCAAAAGCATGAAAACTTAAACATAACTGTAGCTGCGACTGGTCTAATATTTGAAGCATAGATGCACCTGCAATGTGATATTTTGAAACCCATATGAAATTTTTAATTTAATTATTTTTAAGGCACCACTATTTAAAGGGTATTAATCAAGCAGACAATGTTTCAGCACCAGTTCCATAATCAGTGTCAAGCTCCTCCACCAGTGTCCCATGTTTCCCTCCCAAAACCCAGCCTGCCTCTTGAAAAGAATATTTTTAAATACTGTTAAATGTTTAAAATATTATGTTCTAATTTAAGAAATATATATTAAAATTTAAATATTATGAAAAATAAAGGTTTTTAGAGATTGGATCAAATCACCTTGATACCTAAACCAGACAGAGATGCTACCAAAAAAGAAAATTACAGACCAATATCGCTGATGAACACAGATGCAAAGATCCTCAACAAAATCCTGGCAAATAGGATTCAATGCCTCATTAAGAAGATTATCCACTATGATCAAGTAGGTTTCATCCCAGGAATGCAAGGATGGTTTAACATCCGTAAATCTATCAACATAATACACAACATCAATAACAAGAAAAATAAAAACCACATGATCATATAAATAGATGCAGAGAAAACATTTGATAAGGTCCAACACCCATTCTTGATCAAAACTCTCAGCAAGATGGGAATGGAAGGAACCTTTCTCAATATAGATAAGGCCATCTACCACAAGCCAGAGGTAAATATTATCTTCAATGGAGAAAAACTAAAAGCCTTCCCTCTAAATTCTGGCACAAGACAAGGCTGTCCTCTCTCACCACTCCTATTCAACATACCACTGGAAGTCCTTGCTATAGCGATTAGGCAAGGAAAAAATATCAAGGGAATCCAGATAGGAAAGGAAGAAGTCAAGTTCTCACTATTTGCAGATGACATGATACTCTACTTAGAAAACCCTAAAGACTCTACCAAAAGCTTCTAGAAATAATAAACTCATATAACAATGTGGCAGGTTACAAAATTAACACACAAAAATCAATGGCCTTTCTATACACCAATAATAATAGGAAAGAAACGGACATTAAGAAAACAACCCCATTCCCAATAGTGCCACACAAACTCAAATACCTTGGAATCAACTTGACTAAAAATGTGAAGGATCTATAAAAAGAAAAGTATAAAACTCTGCTCCAAGAAATAAGAGAGGACATGTGGAAATGGAAACACATACCTTGCTCATGGATTGGCAGGATTAACATCATCAAAATGACAATATGTCCCAAAGCATTGTACAGATTAAATATGATCCCTCTAAAGATACCCATGACATTATTCAAGAAGTGGATCAAGCACTTTGAAATTTATTTGGAACAATAAACACCCTAGAATAGCTAAAGCAATCATTGGGAAAAAGAATATGGGAGGAATTACTTTCCCCAACTTTAAACTTTACTACAAAGCAAAAGTTATCAAAAAAGCATGGTTTTGGAATAAGGGCAGGACCTCAGATCAGTGGAATAGGCTTGAATACTCAGAAAATGTTCCCCAGACATACAATCACCTAATTTTTGATAAAGGAGCAAGAAAACCTAAATGGTGCAAAGAAAGCTTCTTCAACAAGTGGTGTTGGCACAACTGGCTAGCCACTTGCAAAAAATTGAACTTAGACCCCCAGCTAACATCATGTACGAAGGTAAAATCCAAATGGATTAAAGACCTCGATATCAGCCCCAAAACCATAAGATATATAGAACAGCACATAGGCAAAACACTCCAGGACATTACAGGCATCTTCAAGGAGGAAACTGCACTCTCCAAGCAAGTGAAAGGAGCGATTAACAGATGGGAATATGTAAAGCTGAGGAGCTTCTGCAGCTCAAAGGAAATAGTGCCCAGGATACAAGAGCCACCCACTGAGTCAGAGAAACTATTCACCCAATACCCATCAAGTAAGGGGCTAATCTCCAAAATATACAAGGCACTGACAGAACTTTACAAGAAAAATCATCTAATCTCTTTAATGAATGGGGAGAAGAAATGGACAGACACTTTGACAAAGAAGAAATACAAATGGCAAAAGAAACATGAAAAAATGCTCCACATCACTAATCATCAGGGAGATGCAAATGAAAACAACTATGAGGTACCACCTCACACCACAGAGATTGGCACACATCACAAAGAATGAGAACAAGCAGTGTTGGTGGGGATGTGGAGAGAAAGGAACTCTTATCCACTGCTGGTGGGAATGCCCTCTAGTCCAACTTTATGGAAAGCAATATGGAGATTCCTCCAAAAACTGGAAATCGAGCTCCTATACGATCCAGCTATATCCCTCCTAGGAATATACCTTAGGAACACAAAAATACAATACAAAAACCCTTCCTTACACCTATATTTATTGCAGCACTATTTACCATAGCAAGACTCTGGAAACAACCAAGATGTCCTTCAACAGAAATATGGCTAAAGAAAATGGTACATATACACAATGGAATATTATGCAGCTGTCAGGAGAGATGAAGTCATGAAATTTTCCTATACGTGGATGTACATGGAATCTATTATGCTGAGTGAAATAAATCAGAGAGAGAGAGAGAGAGAGAGAGAGATGCAGAATGGTCTCACTCATCTATGGGTTTTAAGAAAAATGAAAGACATTCTTGCAATAATAATTTTCAGACACAAAAGAGAAAAGAGCTGGAAGTTACAGCTCACCTCAGAAAACTCACCACAAACAGGGATGAGTTTAGTTAGAGAAATAACTACATTGTGAACTATCCTAACAATGAGAATGTATGAGGGAATTAGAAAGCCTGTCTAGAGTACAGGTGGGGGTAGGTTGGTGAGGAGGGAGATATGGGACATTGGAGATGGGAATGTTGCACTGGTGATGGGTGGTATTCTTTACATTGCTGAAACCTAAACACAATCATGTATGTAGTCAAGTTGTTTAAATAAAATATATATTAAAAAAGAAATTATAAGAATATTAAAATAAAATTTAAATTATAAAAAAAATCTTTTAATTTGGGCAGTTCTCTGTTTCACATACCTAGACGTACCTCAATCAGATACTGCTGATGTTTCAGTGACCCCTGCCTCTTACCCCATTATCTTTTTCACCTATTTTTACTGCTTTTCTCTCAAATCTTTCTTTGCCTAGGAAAGACATAGACCTAGATTCACAGGTCTGTAATCTAGGGACAATAACAATCATATGGAACACTTTTAGTAACTAGTTTCATTTTGTCCTGATATTCTGTATGCCTTAGGTAAGTATGACCATCTGGTAATTGTCTTTCTTCTGATTTACTCAATATACATATACATATATATATACATATACATATATATATATATATATAATTCCTATCCAAGTTGTAGCTAAATATATTATTTCATCTTTCCTTTCAGCTGCCTAGTATTTCATTGTGTATATATGCCACACCTTCATTATTCTTCATCTATTTTTATATACCTGGCTATTGTGCTAAATATTTCAATGAATACTGGCATGCATATATTCTTTAAAATAAATTATTTTGTGTCCTGAATGTACCTATCAAAATGTGCAAACCTACTTTTATTTTCTGAGTAATCTCCACACTATTTTTCAGAGGAAATGAGCTGGAAAACATTCCTGCTAGCTGTAGATGAAAAATACTTTTTCACCACATCACCAACAACACAGATTTTTATACTTCTTTTCATGTGTGTTATTTTCACTTGTGTGAGATGATATCTCATTATCATCTTGATTTGTGTATCCCTGATAATAAACCTGTTTCATGTTTTTATGTTTTCAGTGCCCTTTTGTCTTATTCAGAGAAATGCCTGATCATCATATAACCCCAATTTTTGTTGAGAGTTTTTTGTTTTGTTCATCTTTGTGGTTTCTTTAGATATCTCAAATGTTAATCTTTTTATGATATGCTGATGGCAAATATGTTCTCTTAGATGCCTTAGCTGTATTCCATGTTTCTTTTGGCATGCAATAATATTTATACTGATATACACCATTTATTTTAGTTTTGTATTTATTGCCATCGCCAGGGTAATCATTTGATTGAAATCACTCATCATTGATATCCAAATCTTGGAGCATTTTGTTGACATAAAATTTAAATGACTGAGCTGAGATAAACCCATAGATGAGTTACTATTTGAAGCTAGGTTCTATAATGATTATGTTTTATTCCATATATGTACATATTTATTCCTAAAGTATAGTGAGAAAAGAAAACAGATGCTCCCTACCTGAACTAATGTTAAATGATAAGTTGACTGATATTGAACATTTATTTTCACCATTTCAACAATTTCCTAACATTTGTAAACATAAGGAATACATCCAAAATTGTACTATGTGAAAGTTATTTTAAAACTTTCAAAATTCTGTGAAAGTAAAAGAAAAATAGCTTACCATTCAAGAAGGAAACAAATACAAATGTTTAAGTTTGGGTTTCAAAATGAGTCGCAATGAAATTGCATGGCATTCACTTATTTGAGGGGTTTGAACGCTACATTCAATAGGAGTTAATATCTACTGATTGCTGGCAGTGCAGGGTGATTACACAGGGTGAAGGATAGAGCTACATTGATTGAATGCAAATCAAGAGCCCTAAATTCTGTATTATCACTCCAGTCCCATAAGTTTAATGCAGTTAAAACTTCACATTAATTTTTATACTACATTGAAAACTTAAATTATGCTGTTAAGATGAAATTAAAAGATATAAATATAGGGGCTATTGTGAAAGTGCAGCAAGTGTTGCCTTGTTTGCAGATGATCCGGTAATTCCCCTGAGCACAGCCAGTACAGATTCCTGAGAGCAGATTTAGAAGTATACCTTGAGAAATGTTAGGTGTGTCTCCCCAAAATTAAATTAATAAAAATAATATATATTTACCAGGCAGATTAAATATGATCAATCAACTGAATATATCAAAATAAGACCAATATATTTACTATAATTTACAAGAAAATTAATTTCAGAAGTAATTAATTTCAGAATATCATATATGGAAAGTATTAAAATTCATAAATAAGTAGAATTTATGCATTAATTTATGTATTAATGTTTAAATTTGTAAAATATTATCCATTATATCTGAAGGAAGAGATCAATCTATTGATTACTTGTTTTGTAACATGTTTCAATAATATAGAATTCACATTTGTTTACATAGAAATGACTAATGTAAAGCTAGAATTACAAATAGTCTCAGTGTCTATTACTTCTATATAAATCAGCATACTAAAATCCAACAGCTGAAAAACTCTTATCCTCACTAAATCAAAATGAAGAAATCTGATATAAACTAAATAAAGTTAAAAAAATAGTTATTTAGACTTTAGCTGGTCAATAGAAAAAATAAGTAAGGGGAAATATAAAAATATCAATTGATCTGGTAAAAAAATATATTATTTCAAGGCAAAAGAGTAGGACTGAGAGCATGTAGACCTAAAGATTATCAACAAAAATAATCTTTATTCACAGTATTTGTATTATGAATAATTTTATAGTCATAGATTTTAAATATATTTTGGGGGCACACCCGGTGACTTTCAGGGGTTACTCATGGTTTTGCACTCAGAAATCTGTCCTGGCTTTGGGGACCTTATGGAATTCTGGGGCATCAAACCATGGTGTGACCTAGGTATCTGCGTGCAAGGTAGTTGCCTTACCCCTGAGCTACTGCTCTGGCCCCTCAACTATATTCTTAATTTCCTATTATCCAGTTTAAAAACACTAAGTAAAAGAGATAATGAAAATTGGCCTCAGAAACAGAATTTCATAAATCATCTATTACAAATGAAAGTTTTGCATCTGTAAATAGAATGAGCACAACTTTGACTTTCAAAACATAGTGTCTTTTCCATTTTAAATTGGTCTATTCTTAAAAAAATTTAAAAATATATTTAAAAAATATATATTGATTCAATTTGACATTTGTAAATATTCACATACTTTCCCCCTTGCTTTAGGTTTTGTTTTATGGGCCATAGAAAGTGGTTCTCAGAGCTCATTATTGGCCTTTCTCTCAGAGATCACACCTGATTGGGCTCTGAGAATCACAAGGGTTGTCAGGAATCAAATCCACTCAACCACAATCAAGACAGGAGCCTGACCTGACCAGCTGTATTATTGCTCAGTCCTCTCACATCTGTTCTTACAAGATGTAGTCTCTCTCTTATCACTATGCATAACTTTTATTACCCGTAAATATATTTGCTGAATTACATGTCTTTTAACAAATATACTTGATTATAATATGTCTGTCATAAAGAGACTTGTAGTTATTCAATTACTTTTAATAGTATTTAAGTTTTTCTCTACAAAAATTACAAAAATGCAGAAATACATTAGACAGAAAATAAAAGCTGGTTTTAGTTTTTGTTTACAAAAATACTTTGGTAACAATTTCTCTGAAGTGTATAATTCATAATAAAACATTTCTAGACTGGTTTTTTTTAAGTTTATAATTACTGATAGTGAGATTATTTTCTTTTTTTTTTCTTTAGAAAATTCTAATTGAATCACTATGAAATACAATTACAAAGTTGTTCATGATTGAGTTTTAGTCCTACAATGGATGTCCAATATGTAGCACTTCACCAGTGAAAATTTCCTGTTGCAGATATCTCCAATTTGGGCCAGAGTGATAGTACAGTTTTAGGAGCTTGCCTGCATGCTGCTGACTCAGGGCTTACCCGGGTTCAATCCCTGGCATCCCACATGGTCCCCTGAACCTGCCACAAGCGATTCTGAACACAGAGCCCAAAGAAACTCCTGAGAATCACAGGGTGTGTTCCCCCCAAAATAAACAGAAAAATACAAATGTCCCCAATTTTCTTCTTATCCCCCACCTGTGTACTTTTATGGCAAATATTTTTCTCCTCTCTCTCAATTTTTCTGTTTTTTTTTTTTAATTTTCAGTTTAGAAACTGTGTTTTGCAATATTGTTAAAGACAGGGTATTATATGTATCACTTTACTTACTTTGAACACCCAGTTAATTGTTTAGAATACTCATTCCCAACTATCATTGTTATAGTGGCATCTTCTCTGGTTTAACTGCACACCTCTGCTCTTAGTGGCAATTGCCACCCATAAACTGATTTTATTGGCCTTTATCTCTGTAGTCTTTCATATTATTATCATACTATCTATTTTCTACCTGAAAAGGAGTGTGATATTTATGTCTATCACTCTCCCTCTGACTCATTTAGATCAGCATAATACTATCCATATCCATCCACATATAATCAAATTTTATGACTTTATTTTTTTCTAGAAGTTGCATAGTATTCCATTATGTAGATGTACCACAGTTTTTATTCACTTATCTGTTCTCAACACTTGGTGTGTTTACAGATTCTGGCTTTTTTGATGAAAGGTACACTCAATATAAGAGATGTCTTAACTGCACTCTCTAGTTCCAGTATCACTGGAACCTATGAGAAATCAATTTTTGTTTTTCTGAGGAAAAAATAGCCATATTGCTTTCCAAAATGGCTGGACCTGTTGACGTTCCCACTAGCAGTGGAGAAGAGCTGCTTTCTTCTTCCATCCATGTCACCACTGATTGTTATTTTTGATACATGCTAGCATCTATGGTGTGTAGAATCTAATTGTCTTGATTTGCTTCCCCCTGTTGATTATTGATGTGGAACATTTATTCATGTGTCTTTAATAATAAATGTAAAATGTATTTATTACCTCATCGAGGAAGTTTCTTTCATATTCTCCTCTCTAACATTTGATGGGCTTATGCTTTTTCCTGTTAAGCTCTATAAGTGCCTTATATATCTTGGATATTTAGCGCTTATCACAAAAGTATTGGGTAAATACTTTACTTGATCTTGACATTCTTTGTCTCCTGTTTATTTGAGTTTCAGGAGCTTCTTAATTTAATGTAGCCCCATTGTTTATCTTTGTTTACAATTGCTTGGCTCGTGGCATTTGAAGATGACTTTTACTTCAGTATCATGGAGAGTTCTGCCTCTGTTATTCTCTTCTTTTTTCTTTTTAGAGCCACACCAAGCAGCACTCTGAGGTTACTCCTGCCTCTGTGTTGAGCAATTACTCCTGCCAGGCTTGGGGACCATATAAGCTGCTGGGAATCAAACCTGGTTGGCTATATGCAAGACAAATATCCTACCTGCTATGAAGTCTCTCCAGCTCCTAGAGTTTAACCTATGTTTTTCTTTACTATTTGGGGGGGTGGGGGGGGAGGAAGGCCTGATTACTCCTGGCTATGCACTCAGAAATTGCTCCTGGCTTGGGGGACCCTGGCTTGGGGGACCATATGGGACACCAGGGATTGAACCCTGGGTCAGCGCCAGGCAAATGCCCTACTGCTGTGCTATCACTCTGGCTCCTGTTGTTCTTTACTTCATGGTTTCAGGTATAATATAAAGGCATTTAATTCTTTTAGATTTTACTTTTGTGCAAGGTTTTAAAAGAAAGATGCTAGTTAACTTTTTTGCTTGCAGTGAATCACTTTTCCCATCAGCACTTGTTG
The DNA here is from genome assembly GCF_024139225.1 of Suncus etruscus. Taxonomy (NCBI): domain Eukaryota; kingdom Metazoa; phylum Chordata; class Mammalia; order Eulipotyphla; family Soricidae; genus Suncus; species Suncus etruscus. Next base: position 3,271,317 of record NC_064854.1, read on the forward strand.
AAGATACTTTCCTTAGTCCACTTTTTATTTCTTCCTACTTTGTCAAAGATTAATTGGTTTTATACCTTAGGATTTATTGCAGGATATTCAAGTCTCTTCCATTGATCTGAAGGTCTGTCTTTATTCAATTACCTTACTGTCTTAACAACTGCCACTTTATAGTACAGTTTGAAGTTAGAGAATTGCTTCATTCCCCTATCTTCTTATTTCCCAAAATTAGTTCTACTACTTGTGGAAATTTATTTTAACCAATAAGCTTCAGAAATATTTGATATATTTGTTTGAAATAAGTCATACATATCCTTCTATAAAATGCATTAAAAGTGTATAGTGCTTTGGGTGGTATTGCTAATTTAATGACATTAATCTTCTCATTTGATGATATTCAACCTACCAATCCATGAACAGGGATTCTGTTTCCAGTTCCTATGTACTCATATTTCTTGAAGTAGTTACTTTTTTAGTATTCTCTGTATAGATATTTTACTTTTTGGTTAAGTAGAGTCGTAGGTAATTGATTTCTGAGGCAAAATTTGCTAATGGGATTTTTTTTAATATCACTTTTTCATTTATTGAATATTGAAAATCCTTGGATATTTGCATATTAATTTTGTAGCTTATCACTTTATTATAAAAATCAATACTTCTAGAAACTTTTATGTAGAATCTTATAAATTTCTTAAATATAGTATCATGTAATCTGTAGATAGTGAGAATTTGACTTATTTCCTATGTGGGTGCCCTTGGGGTCTGTGTATTTATTTTACTACATAAAACATTAAAAATTTAACTGTTTTTATGTTTCTTTTTATTTGTGAACCTATGCTGATTGTGCTAAGAATTTAGTAGCAGAGATTGTGTGAGGAGCAGAGGGGGTAGGGATGGGTATGAAATACGATGGAATAGGGGAAGCTTACATTGGTGTTTAGAATAATGCTAAAATAGTTTATGCCTAAAAGTCCAATATCAATAACTTTGTAAATTCTGTTCATTAAGGAAATAAAATTATTTTTAAAAGTTTGTTCTGTACACATGCCAAAAATAAATATATGGATAATATATTTAGCAAGTAGCATTAAGGTTATTAATATTTTGAAAATATAAAATGTAAATCAATGAACTATAATTCCTATCAGTTATGCAAATTTAATTGATGCCATTTGAATTAATTTGTTTATTTATAGTATCTGAGCCACATCCATTGTGGATGAAGGACTACTGTCAGCTCTTTATTCAAGAGTTGTTCTTGATGCTTAGGGAATGGTTGCCACAGCATACAGCATTGACACTTTCCATTTTAGGGGAATCACACCTCCAGATGTATCTATTATGATTTTCCTGAAGCAGTGAGCTGATATTCCTCCAAGAAATATTTTAGCCAGCAGTCCCATTGGTGGACGTTAATCATACCCCCTAAGTGGATTACTGGCAATATTTCTGAAATTCATGACACGATAGTGACATTACAATTTCTTTCCTACTATGTGGCACATTTTCTCCTTTGCAAAAATACAGGCCAAAATGATAGGCCTCAGTCTAAGACTCGGGGAAATTTTCAGCACCAAAAGCTGCTAAAGTTCCCCACTGGCAAAGTAAATTTGCAATTCAAAGACAAGTCCAGCTACCTGCAACCTGCTTCAGCTTCTAGGTAGAAAACAAACAGTTTCTACCTTTCTTGCCTTTTACTATTCCTGCTGGCTGCAAAATTGTAGCAAAACAAGTTTCTTATCTTTTATCATAAGAACACCCTTTGGAAACTAGAAAGTTCCCTTCTTCTTATGTTACTTCCTCTCTTTTAGCTCAAGATTCTTTTCACCTTATCAGCTACTTTTTGATATGTATATTTTAGGCCCTGCCTCTTGTCAACACGGAAAATGCCTTTCATAAGAGAGACTTGTATATATTTAACAGCATGACAAGTAAAGTTGTCTTAGTCTATTAAAGACGCGGGTCCCCATTCAATTTATTATGTGTGTCTCATTATTTTATATTTCATATTTCTCCGCCCATGCAACCCACTGTTCTTAAAGTGGATTCAACGAAATCCCACTGATGGCTGTAGGACAGAAGCCACCTCCAGCAAATGGTAGGGATCAAACCTGAACCTCCAGTAAACAGAACATGCAATTATTCTTTTGAACTATGTCTCTAGTTAAAAGTATTTTGATCAATAAAGAATATTTTAGTTAGTTATAAAATAAAAATAATATTTTGAGCTGAGTGTTAGCACATTTACCAAGCATGTCACCCACTCTGGTTCTATCCCTGGAATGCCGTAAGGCCCCCTGCGCCTACCAGAAATAATTTCTGTGTGCAAAGCCAAGAATTACTAACCACTGAGCACCACTAAATTGGGCCCCAAAATCAAATAAATAATAGATAGATAAGAATATAATTTATATTATATTTTAGACAAAATTTATAAGCAATTTATTACTTTTAACGAATAAGATAAAAAAGACAAATAAATCCAAAATCTTAGGTATAACAAAGAAAAATTCCAAAAAAAGAAAAACTTTAGAATATAGAATATTCATTTGTAAGAAATATTTAAGAAGATTGTATTTATTTTGTTTTTGTTTTGTTTTATTTTTTTGGCCACACCTGGTGATGTGTGGGTGACTCAGGGGTTACTCCTGGCTATGTGCTCAGAAATCACTCCTGTCTTGGGGGACCATATCGGATGCCAGGTATCAAAAGGGTAATACAAAGAAATGGGTTAGAGGTGTTAAGATATAGTCTAGAGGACCTAACATATTTCACTGGTGTAAGTGTGACATATGCAAATATCTCAAGCATGAAGCCAACAAAATGAAAGCATGACATCCAAACTATGTAATCTAAACTTTAATAAAATTGCTCAAGGGGAGGCAGTTTTGGGATTTGAAGGGAGTCTAATTATGGAGGAAATTCCTACTTGTAGTGGAATTGACATTAGAACATGCCTGAAACACATCTATAAAATCCTTTATAAATAATTGAACTTTAATAAAAATATTCAATAAATGAGGGACTGGAGTGGTGGTGCAAAGTGTCTGCCTTGCCCTCACTAGCCTAGAATGGACAGTAGTTCAATCCCTGGGCATCCCATACGGTCTCCCAATCCAGGGGCGATTTCTGAGTGCATAGCCAGGTGTAACCCCTGAACGTCACTGGGTATGGCCCAAAAACCAAAAACCAAAAAAAAAAAAAAAATTCAATAAATGAGAATATGAACAAGAAAAGAAGGATATATCAAGAAGTTAGATTATATTTTGTGTAAAATAGAAACAAAACATTATAAAAAAACAATGAGATATAGAGATGAATTCATTATAATAGAGAAGATGCAATTAGCATATAATAAGCAGTGTATTATCAATTCAGTTAGCATATACAGCATAGAGAATAAGACAATATTCAGTATATTATCAAGTATTTGAGCATAAACAGCACAGAGAGTAAGTTACAAAGTTCAGTAATAGATTAAAGTTCTGTCTGAGTTATCTCAGAAATCTGGGAGAGAAATGAAGACAGTAGAAATGAGTCTGGTCAAAGGCCTGTCAAGAGAAAAAAATTATGTCTTAGGCTGTGCCTAGGGATAGACTGATCTGTTGTTTTTTGTATTGGGAAGAGAAAAATGAAGAATACATTTCTTCATCTGATTTCTACTTTGATAAATTGGGTCAACAATGACATCAAATACTTAGCGGGGTGAAAATTCATTTGGGTGAATTCAAGTAAAAATAAGAAATTTCCAGAAACCTCTTACAAAGGTTTTGAAGAATAAGAAACTCAGATCTATTCTAATTTATTGAATAATTCAAATGTCAAGAAGGAAAGAACACGAATGTAAGCAGCTATGTACAGAAAATGTGATTCTCCCGAACGCAATATTGCTCTTTCATTTAGCATTGGATTAGATGATTGGCACTGCAAACTTTTCCTCCAGCATGTGTCAGTCCTATACATTTTCTATTAATTCTAACAAGGTTTTATTGAAACATTCAGGGATGAAATCAGAGGGACATTTTTTTAGTTAATGATTTTTGACTAATGGTTATGTCCTCGACCAATGCAGGCAAAGAGTAATACCAATAAGTTTGCTGACCCAAAATACCCAATCAGTGGATGCCTCTTTGGCAATATTAATGAATGACATTGAAAAGTGCAAAACACTCTTCTCTGCCTCACTAGCAATCCTTGGGATGCGAAGGATAAATGATGTCTGTCTACTCATGAAAACTTTTATTTTATAGCACATTCTAAAATAGACTTATTTCCTCTCCTGACAGTTTTTGATGATTAGATTGCAGTTTCATTTTTTCTTGGTAGGCCCCATCTTGCAATGGAATACAGAAATCTATGTGGAGAAAGAACTCTTTGCCTTCAGAGTCTGCTCTTGGGGGAGCTAAAGATCTAGAAGTGATGTGTTTAAAATAGCACTTTCATCTCAGAGCTCTTCAGTGCTGCATTAGATCTGAATAATACATTTGCGATGGTTTAATCTAATAGCATCGCAGCAAGATCACACTCTTAAAAAGTAATGAGAGGGGAACAAAAACCAAATAATAATGGTATTCACGGTTCAGTAACTAAATGTTGGATAATTTATCAACAATTGTTAAATATAAAGTATGGTACAATTTTTTAATAAAATTCATTTGTGTAATGTATACTTAGAAATTAGTGTATCTATGCACATAGAAAGACTAAAATTTATAAAATTGCCAATTTAAGTGTTTCATATTTGTATGACTATATATTTTTTCAATACCAACCAAATTATCTGTATAATTTAACTATTTTTCTTTCTAGGTCACAATGTGGTTCTCTGGGGCTACGCTACTTCTTTCTGGGAGGAGGGTCATTTCTTGGTGGCATGTTGGGGGATTATGGGATATTCCAACTGGGCTTCTTGCATGCAAAGCAAACACTTAACCAGTAGGCTATCTCCTGATTTGACACCAAAATACTAAAAATGCGAATTTGTTTAATATTGCAAAATTGTTAAATTTTAAAATGTTAAAAATTGTTAAACTGTTAAAAATTATAAAATGGGACTATATATTTGTGTGTGTGTCATATATGTGTATATATTATACATATGTATGTGAGTGTCAGAATGTGAGTCTTGAGTACAAAGATAGGATTAAATGCCAATCATAGCTGGGTGTAGAACAAAAATAAAAGAAAAACAGAATAGTGATTCAAAATTAAAAGGATCAACTATTGAGTAATTCCCTAAAGCAAGTTAACTTGGAAACCTATCCACTTGGAAAAAAAAATGAGGGCAGAGAGGAGATAATTTGAATATTGGAGAAAACTGTTAATGTTTCTGAACTTCTCAGAAGGAAGCTAGTGTTTGACCATTCAGGGGTATGAAGCATGGTCAGGTGTCAAATTTGATATTTAATTCCATGGAAAAATTGAAAAGTTGTCTCAATCTTTTCTCCATAAACTTGCCACTATTGAAGCTTAATCTTAACTAAAACTTGACACAAATTTTATGTTCTATAGTGAATCTTCTTTTTTTTTTTCCTCTAAGGGATTCTTTCTTTTCCTTCTGACCTAATGTTCATTCTATGTGTTTTCCTTCACTCCTTTTGAACTTCAGTTTAAAAGGCATAAAATGCATACAAACTAGAACATTTTGCTAAAGCAATGAAAGAATTTTTAACTACAGAAACTTCCCCCAAGCATCATTGAGTATATCCCTGAAGACCCTTAACTTTCACTAAGTATTTTCCAGGCATTATAGTAAACATCTCTCCAGTGATCCAAGAGGTTCCCAGCACCAAAATATTTGAGTGGAACTGCATCTAGAGGATCTTGGAAACTAATATCAAACCAGTTTCCTCAGTCGTTGATACTGGTCTGTGAGCACTGCTTTGGGAAACACTCACTACAAAAAATTTTATTAGTGTTAGATAGCTCAAAGAGTTAAGTACATATCTTGCATAAAGGAAGTCATTATTCTCAAATGTATAATAGTGTAGCCCCTACTTGTACTTGTAGACTTTATTTGTTTCGCTTGTATCAATGAAGTGAAAGCAAAGAAACAACTAGTTTAAATATTTCATATATTTCATGAATTGAATTTCCATTTAATGTACAGTAATGCTCTAAATATTTTATAACAAAAATGCTATTTCTGATAGATATTCTTTATATTTAACTCTTTGTAGTGTGATGCTGAGATGTACATTTTATATTTAGTCAACATAACAATATAAATCAAGGTATCCTTTACTCCATGACATTTCTGGAGAAGCACCTGTCTTCTTTCTTTGGACACTTTCTACTCAGATAGCTACCTCTACCCTGATATATTGCTTAACCCTGAATAAATAACTCAGCAGCATTAAATACAGAAAAGTTATACTTCTTAAAAACATATTTTACCTCATAGAAAGCCCTATAAAATATTTTGAATAATATTTAAACTTTTTTGCATTATATGTAAAATATTGTTTATTCTACCAGACCTATGCTTACCTGTGCAATTTATGTTCTTCTAACAAGATTCCCATGGTAAGCAAAATTTAGAAACTTCCCGGCTAAAATAATGTATGATAAAGAAACTTGAAACTTTTTTTTGCTACAGATTTTTAAATTATAGCATCAATTGTTGCAAATGATTAAATGAATTATACAATAAACACTTAAAGATTAGAAGAATGCCAGCTATGCACAGTTCTGGAAAAAGCCCATAAATGTCCTATACATCAGTATTTTAAATTTTATTTATACATTAGTAATGAGTCCAAACAATTTTATTCCGGATAATAAAGCCTGATAAAGTCTCTTTTAGTAGGTAAAGTAAATCTATTCATTGTGACTCATTCTTTAAAGCAATTATTTTCCTATGGGCTGTGAAAGAAAGAAAAGAAAGAAAGAAAGAAAGAAAAGAAAGAAAGAAAGAAAGAAAGAAAGAAAGAAAGAAAGAAAGAAAGAAAGAAAGAAAGAAAGAAAGAAAGAAAGAAAGAAAGAAAGAAAGAAAGAAAGAAAGAAAGAAAGAAAGAAAGAAAGAAAGAAAGAAAGAAAGAAGAAAGAAAGAAAGAAAGAAAGAAAGAAAGAAACAAATAAAAAGAAAGAAAGAAAGAAATAAAGAAAAAGAAAGAAAGAAAGAAAGAAAGAAAGAAAGAAAGAAAGAGAGAGAGAAAGAGAGAAAGAGAGAGAGAAAGAGAGAAAGAGAGAAAAAGAAAGAGAGAAAGAAAGAGAGAAAGAAAGAAAGAAAGAAAGAAAGAAAGAAAGAAAGAAAGAAAGAAAGAAAGAAAGAAAGAAAGAAAGAAAGAAAGAAAGAAAGAGAGAGAGAGAAAGAGAGAAAAAAGAAAGAGAGAGAAAGAAAGAAAGAAAAAAGAAAGAAAGAAAGAAAGAGAGAGAGAAAGAGAGAAAAAAGAAAGAGAGAAAGAAAGAAAGAAACAAAGAAGAAAGAAAGAAAGAAAGAAAGAAAGAAAGAAAGAAAGAAAGAAAGAAAGAAAGAAAGAAAGAAAGAAAGAAAGAAAGAAAGAAAGAAAGAAAGAAAGAAGAAAGTAAGAAAGAAAAAGAAAGAAGAAGGAAGGAAGAGAAAAAGAGAAAGAAAGAAAGAAAGAAGAAAGTAAGAAAGAAAAAGAAAGAAAGAAAGAGAAGAAAGAAAGAAAGAAAGAAAGAAAAGAAAGAGAAGAAAGAAAGAAAGAAAGAGAAAGAAAGAAAGAAAAGAAAGAAAGAAAGAAAGAAAGAAAGAAAGAAAGAGAAAGAAAGAAAGAAAGAAAGAAAGAAAGAAAGAAAGAAAGAAAGAAAGAAAGAAAGAAAGAAAGAAAGAAAGAAAGAAAGAAAGAAAGAAAGAAAGAAAGAAAGAAAGACGGGTCCATCCATCTCTAAGCAACAAAGAAGTAATACTTTCAGAAGAAAAATTTCATATGACAGAAATTAAATTCACCATCCAACAGCTAAGTTACCACAATTACAGATTCAGATCACCCAAGACCAAGTTCAGTGAGATAACTCGATTTCTTTTAGGTGAGAGTGGATGCTTTATTATATATCTTTAACTCTTCAGGTCAGGGGAAATAAGGACCTGAGCTCTGTATGAACTCTGTGTGTTTAGGGGACTAGAAGAAAGCAGGTTTGTGCTCCCTATTTATCTACACTGCCCCTACCCAAAATAAACAATTGCGTGGAACTGGTGACCATTAAGCAGTGACATCTGTCTTGATAGACAGGGCACAGTCCCTAATAACACGGTATTGAATAACTCTAGCTGTCTACTCTCATATTCTCAACAGCCATCTAGCTTCGATACATTTTAATTTCAACGGCAAGCTAAATGTGGATCCAAAAGACAGTTTCATCTCTGTTTTAGGACAATTTCTCTTTTTTTTTCTTTCTTTTTTTTTATATTTTATTTAAACACCTTGATTACATACATGATTATGTTTGGGTTTCAGTCATGTAAAGAACACCACCCATCACCAGTGCAACAGTCCCATCACCAATGTCCCAAATCTCCCTCCTCCCCACACAACCCCCGCCTGTACTCTAAACAGGCTTTCCATATCCCTCATACATTCTCATTATTAGGACAGTTTCAAAATGTAGTTACTTCCCTAAATAAACTCATCCCTATTTGTGGTGAGCTTCCTGAGGTGAGCTGTAACTTCCAGTTCTTTTCTCTTTTGTGTCTGAAAATTATTATTGCAAGAATGTCTTTCATTTTTCTTAAAACCCATAGATGAGTCAGACCATTCTGTGTTTTTCTCTCTCTCTCTAACTTATTTCACTCAGCATAATAGAATCTGTGTACATCCATGTATAGGAAAATTTCATGACTTCATCTCTCCTGACAGCTGCATACTATTCCATTGTGTATATGTACCACAGTTTCTTTAGCCATTCTTCTGTTGAAGGGCATCTTGGTTGTTTCCAGAGTCTTGCTATGGTAAATAGTGCTACAATGAATATAGGTGTAAAAAAAGGATTTTTGTTTTGTATTTTTGTGTTCCTAGGGTATATTCCTAGGAGTGGTATAGCTGGGTCCTATGGGAGCTCGATTTCCAGTGTTTGGAGGAATCTCCATATCACTTTCCATAAAGGTTGAACTAGACAGCATTCCCACCAGCAGTGGATAAGAGTTTCTTACTTTCCACATCCCTGCCAATACAGCTTGTTCTCATTCTTTGTGATGTGTGACAATCTCTGGGGTGTGAGGTGGTACCTCATAAATGTTTTGATTTGCATCTCCCTGATGATTAGTGATGTGGAGCATTTTCAAGTGTCTTTTGGCCATTTGTATTTCTTCTTTGTCAAAGTGTCTGTCCATTTCTTCTCCCCATTTTTTGATGGGATTAGATGTTTTTTCTTGTAAAGTTCTGTCTGTGCCTTGTATATTTTGGAGATTAGCCCCTTATCTGATGGGTATTGGGTGAATAGCTTCTCCCACTCAGTGGGTGGCTCTTGTATCCTGGGTGCTATTTCCTTTGAGGTGCAGAAACTCCTCAGCTTTACATATTCCCATGTGTTAATCTCTGCTTTCACTTGCTTGGAGAGTGCAGTTTCCTCTTGAAGATGCCTGTAGTCTCAATGAACTGGAGTGTTTTGCCTATGTGTTGTTCTATATATCTTATGGTTTCGTGTCTGATTTCGAGGTCTTTAATCCATTTAGATTTTACCTTCGTACATGATGTTAGCTGGGGGTCTAAGTTCAAATTTTTGCAAGTGGCTAGCCAGTTGTGCCAACACCACTTGTTGAAGAGGCTTTCTTTGCTCCATTTAGGATTTCTTGCTCCTTTATCAAACATTAGGTGATTGTATGTCTGGGGAACATTTTCTGAGTATTCAAGCCTATTCCACTGATCTGAGGGTCTGTCCTTATTCCAATACCATGCTGTTTTGATAACTATTGCTTTGTAGTAAAGTTTAAAGTTGGGGAAATTAATTCCTCCCATATTCTTCTTCTCAATGATTGCTTTAGCTATTCTAGAGTGTTTATTGTTCCAAACGAATTTCAAGAGTGCCTGATCCACTTCTTTGAAGAATGTCATGGGTATCTTTAGAGGGATCACATTAAGTCTGTATAATGCCTTGGGGAGTATTGCCATTTTGATGATGTTAGTTCTGCCAATCCATGAGCAGGGTATGTGTTTCTATTTCTGTGTGTCCTCTCTTATTTCTTGGAGCAGAGTTTAAAGTTTTCTTTGTATAGGTCCTTCACATTTTTAGTCAAGTTGATTCCAAAATATTTGAGTTTGTGTGGCACTATTGTGAATGGGGATGTTTTCTTAATGTCCATTTCTTCCTTAATACTATTGGTGTATAGAAAGGCCATTGATTTTTGTGTGTTAATTTTGTAGCCTGCCACCTTGCTATATGAGTCTATTGTTTCTAGAAGCTACTTGGTAGAGTCTTTATGGTTTTCTAAGGAGAGTATCATGTCATCTGCAAACAGCGAGAGCTTGACTTCTTCCTTTCCTATCTGAATTCCCTTGAAATCTTTTTCTTGCCTAATCACTATAGCGAGTACTTCCAGTGCTATGTTGAGTAGGTGTGGTGAGAGAGGACAGCCTTGTCTTGTGCCAGAATTTAGAGGGAATTTAGATGGAAGGCTCTTAGTTTTTCTCCATTGAGGACAATATTTGCCTCTGGCTTGTGGTAGATGGCCTTAACTATATTGAGAAAGGTTCCTTCCATTCCCATCTTGCTGAGAGTTTTGATCAAGAATGGGTGTTGGACCTTATCAAATGCTTTCTCTTTGTCTATAGATATGATCATGTGATTTCTATTTTTCTTGTTGTTGATGTTATGTATTATGTTGATAGATTTATGGATGTTAAACCATCCTTGCATTCCTGGGATGAATCCTACTTGATCGTAGTGGATGATCTTCTTAATGAGGCATTGAATCCTATTCGCCAGGATTTTGTTGAGGATCTTTGCATCAGCGTTCATCAGCAATATTGCTCTGTAATTTTCTTTTTTCATAGCATCTCTGTCTGGTTTAGGTATCAAGGTGATGTTGGCTTCATAAAAGCTATTTGGAAGTGTTTTTGTTTGTTCAATTTCATAAAAGAGTCTTGCCAGTATTGGTAGTAATTCCTCTTGGAAAGTTTGAAAGAATTCATTAGTGAATCATCTGGGCCTGGGCTTTTGTATTTGGGCAGACATTTGATTACCGTTTTAATTTCATCAATAGTGATGTGGCTGTTTAGATATGCTACATCCTCTTCCTTCAACTGTGGAAGATTATAAGAGTCCAAGAATTTATCCATTTCTTCCAGGTTCTCATTTTTAGTGGTGTAGAGTTTCTGAAAGTAGTTTCTGATTACTCTTTGAATCTCTGTCATATCAGTAGTGATCCCTCCTTTTTCATTCCTAATACGAGTTTTCAAGTTTCTCTCTCACTCTTTCTTTTTTAGTTTTGCCACTGTTCTATCAATCTTGTTTATTTTTTTTTCAAAGAAACAACTGCTTTCGTTGTACTTTCGGATTGTTTTTTGGGTTTCCACTTAGTTGATTTCTGCTCTCAGCTTTGTTATTTTCTTCTGTCTCCCTATTTTGAGTCCTTTTGTTGAGCACTCTATAGTTCTATTAGCTGTGTCATTAAGCTACTCAGGTAAGCCCCTTCTTCCTTCCTATGTGTGCTTGCTAATCTATAAATTTTCCTCTCAGTACTGCTTTTGCTGTGTCCCATAAGTTCTGATAGTTTGTGTCTTTATTGTCATTTGTTTCCAGGAACCTTTTGATTTCCTCCTTGATTTCATCTCAGACCCACTGGTCATTGAGTATGAGGCTGTTTAACTTCCAGGTGTTAAAGTTTTTCTTCTCTGTCCCTTTGGAATTAACAAATAATTTCAGAGCCTTGTGGTCAGCGAAAGTAGTCTGCAAAATTTCTATCCTCTTGATATTATGGAGGTATGTTTTATGTGCCAGCATGTAGTCTATCCTGGAGAATGTCCAATGTATATTGGAGAAGAATGTGTATCCATGTTTCTGGGGATGGAGTGTCCTATATATCTACACTAGGCCTCTTTCTTCCATTTCTCTCCTCAGGTCTAGTATATTTTTGTTGGGTTTCAGTCTGGTTGATCTATCCAGTGTTGACAGAGCCATGTTAAGGTCCCCCACAATTATTGTTTTGTTATTGATATTATTTTTCAGATTTGTCAACAGTTGTATTAAATATTTTTCTGGCCCCTCATTCGGTGCATATATGTTTAGGAGAGTTATTTCTTCCTGCTCTACATACACTTAGATTAATATGAAATGTCCATCTTTGTCCCTTACCACTTTCTTGCGTATAAAGTTTATCTGATATTAGTATGGCCACTCCAGCTTTTTTATGGGTGTTGTTTGCTTGGATAATTTTTCTCCTGCCTTTTATTTTGAGTCTATGTTTGTTCTAACTATTCAGGTGCATATCTTGTAGGCAGCAGAAGGTTGGATTCAGTTTTTTGATCCATTTAGCCACTCTGTGTCTCTTAAATGGTGCATTTAGTCCATTGACATTGAGAGAAAGAAATGTCCTGGGATTTAATGCTATCTTTATATCAAAATTTTGTGTGTCTTTTGGTTAGTCTTGTCTTAAATTAGGTCTTTCAGTGTTTCTCTTAAAACTAGTTTTGAGTCTGTAAAGTTTCTGAGCTGTTTTTTGTCTATGAAACCATGTATTCTTTCATCAAAACGGAAAGTGAATACTGGGTACAGTATTCTAGGTGAAACATTCATTTCATTCAGTCTTGTCACAATATCCCACTACTGCTTTCTGGCCTTGAGTGTTTCTGGTGACAGGTCTGCTATAAATCTCCAGGATGCTCCCTTGAATGTAATTTCCCTTTTTGTTCTTTCTGTTTTCAGAATTCTGTCTCTATCTGTGGGGTTCATCATTGTGACTAGAATGTGTCTTAGGGTATTTTTCCTGGGTTTTCTTTTGGTTGGTACTCTTTGAGCATGCAGGATTTGATCACATATATTCTTTAGCTCTGGAAGTTTCTCTTTATGATGTTCTTGACCATTGATTCTTCCTGGAAATTTTCTTCCTGGGTCTCTGGGACTCCAATGATTCTTAAGTTATTTCTGTTGAGCTTATCATAGACTTCTATTTTCATCTGTTCCCATTCTTTGACTAATTTTTCCATTGTCTGTTCATTTGTATTAAGTTTCTTTTCCGACCTCTCCTGCTGTATGGAATTGTTATTTATCTCATCTTCCACAGCACCAAGTCTATTCTCAGCTTCTGATACCCTGTCCCAGAGCTTATCCATTTTGTCATTCACTTCATTTACTGAGTTTTTCAGGCCTGTTAGTTGACATGTTATTTCAGTTTGGAGTTTTGTGATTTCTTTTTTTTTTTTTTTTTTTTTTTTTTTTTTGTGATTTCTGTCTTCATATTTTCTTGGTTCTTATTAGTGTTCTGTTCAACTCGATCCATGGTTTCTTTGAGTTCTTTGAGCATCTTCCATATTGCTTGTCTGAAGTCCTTATCTAAGAGGCTGATTAGTTGGTTGGTCATTATCTGGTCATCAGAATTGTCATCTTCATTCTCTATGTCTGATGCTGGCCTGCGTTGTTTTCCCATTGTCACACTTGTATTGTGGGTTTTTCTATGTGTTGTGGTGGTATTCATTGGCTAAATGATGCAGGCAGCACACTCCTCTGGCTCCGCCCTTTCTAGATGGGCCGGCTTGCATTTAAGAGAGTGGAGTCCTCTGTGGATTGGGCCTCACACAGGATCAAATCTTAGGCCCGAGCACGCAGCAGAGAAGACAGTCCGGAGAGAAATGCTTGCTTCTGTGATCCAGCACAGTTCTTAGTGTGATTTTTTCTTTTTGTTGTGATGGTGTTCTTTTCTTAGAAAGAGCGCACGGTCACATAGCAAAGCGAAGCCAAAGTGCTCTGCTGGAACCTCTTTTCAGCCCACTCCAAGAGGTTCACGCAAGAGGACAGTAGACAAACACACACAGGCAGCACTCACAATTTTTCACAGTCGGGCCCCACTGGGCAGGCGTCAATAATTTCTCTTTTTTAACATTATAATACTATTCTATTGAGTTAGTAACACAGAATATATATTAATTTATAAGAGAGTTATTGGTCAAAACTCAGAAGAGAAAGGAATATTGCCTGGAGGAGCATGCCACATTCTTCTCATTGAAAGATGTGACATGATTTCTCACTGCTAACTAAAGTTGTTATTAAGTTCTATAGATGTTTTCTTCCATTTATTAATCCATAACACACTGAAAAATTTAATGTTCTAAATTAAAATCATATTGTGAAATTTAACTTACTCTATTAAGAAAAGTTTTTCTTTTATGACTAAAAAAGTCAGAAACTGCCAAAGCAAAACTGAGAAAGGAAAGCAATAGGAAATGGCTGTTTTCTGCGATAAGCGTAGAAGGAAGTTGTTAGTGGGACTTGTCAAGCCAAGTGGCTTCCTCTGCACCTGATTGTCCTTAGGCTGTCGAGGGTTTCTTTCTCCTCCTAAAAAGGCTCCTTGATGAAATGTCAAGTGTCCTCATCATAAGTGGAGAGTTTCTTGGATTGGCACATCATATGCATGTGTCAGAGTGTGTGCTGCAGCCTGATTTTAACTGAAATGTCACCATTTGCCAATGAAATCTCAAGGTCTTATAAAATACAAGGATGTTCCACAAAATTGAGATCTTGAAAGGCAATGATATTTCCAAATTAGTGAATTTATGTGCATTGCTAAATATGTGACCATTTCTTAGAAAATTCAAAATACTACAAGTTCGTTTTCAGAGGTTCCAAATACAATAGTACCAGTTACATGATAGGTATATTGACACATACTCTTTCTAAATGGAAAAACATGCACATAAATTGCTATTGAGTTTTTTTCCCTTCCTGGGAAAGCCAATATTTTCTCTCAACAATTATCTAGAATTTTCTCTCCCTTTGCATTTCTCTAAGCAACTTAACTTAAATAGAACTATTTGACTTTTTTTTTTTTTGGTGGTTTTTGGGTCACACCCGGCAGTGCTCAGGGATTATTCCTGGCTCCAGGCTCAGAAATTGTTCCTGGCAGGCACGGGGGACCACATGGGATGCCGGGATTCGAACCGATGACCTCCTGCATGAAAGGCAATCGCCTTACCTCCCATGCTATCTCTCCGGCCCGAACTATTTGACTTTATAACAAAAAAAAAATGCTACTGAGTAGTATCAAATAATATTATACCATGTTTTATTTATTTTTCTTTGAATAAATATTAAATAAAACAACTAGGCACAAATGAAAACTGTTAGAACAAATATATTTTAACCTCTGAGGTCCTACTGGGAAGCATATAAGAATATCACAATAAACACATCTATCTTCTGTGTTAAAGCTTGTATTTAAAAGCTTGTTTTATGGCTTATGTTTTACATATGATATCAATTTCTCTGTAGGTTATAGCACCTGCGAAACCTAAATCTTTGGATTTATTATAGAATACCAAAAAGTTACTGACTGTCACTGTGTTGCTTCTGTCTCACTTCTGTGTCACTGTGTCACTATATTCTCAAAGGACGACATTCTCTGTTGACGGTTTCTGCTTGTCATCAGAGAGTTCTTGTTTTGTAGCCCTCTAAATGTCTACTTATGCTGTGATCTGTGTCACAAAAATTAATCTTTGTTCTTTACTGTTTATGCTAACTTCTGAACTATACTCCATGTAGGTGATTTTAAAAATGACCTGTTGAAGTTCACACTGGGATAGTTCTATAGACTCACTCTTGTGTAGAAATAGATGTAAACCAAAACCTCAAAAACCATGGGTACACCCTCTAGACAGCAAAAGGCTGGCAATATTGGAAGGAGAAGGAAGAACAGGCCCCTGCCTCCCTGAAGATATGATTGCTGCACACATCATCAAGAATCAATATTTTGCCTATGGACCTCCCTCACCACCATTCTAGGATTCCCTTCAGGAACATCATTTTGACCACACTTCAGAAACGCTGGTATTTGGGCGCATATTATTAAGGCTTTTTGGTGCGTTTGGCTTTTTTTTTTTTTTTCTACATTCTCCTTCTTCTAGGAGGCCTGGCAGCTGACACTCTCCTAACAATCTCCTAAAATCTGCAGTTTCTTCAATAGTGTTTTGAATTTCTGGACAACTCGATTTGTTTGATGCTGTCATCCCTATAGAAATAAACCAGTTTAATCAAATGATCGGTTATGAGCTTACTAAACCTTTTGCCATTGTATTAATGACTTCATTGAACATACAATAATTTTCACATATGTGTTTGCCACAGTACTTATTTTTTCTTTTTGTGTAATTTCTTTATTCTCCTTTATATCTTTTTTCATTCTATTCTAATATTAATAACTGCTTTGACTTATCTGAAAACAAATATATTATGGTTAACTATGTAATGCATTTTATTTAAATAGAGTAAATATATATAAATGTATAAATAAATAAAATGACCAGTGAAATGTTTTGGATATCTAATCCTCATATTTTCCCCATAACAATATTTTGTGACATTGCAACTAATAATCATGTTGTAAAATTATTGTGCTAATAGAAACTTAAATTAAATTCTTATGATAGATCAAAATTCTAACTACATTCAATAATTTTAAAATAGATATTTTTTCTCATTCCACTTATTCATAAAGACATACTATCTATTTCATTAGGAAAATGTAAATTTTACTTGAAGTATATGTTTTATAGTGCCTTTAAAATGGTCATTTTTATTAGAATTTAAAATCATATTTTACTGTCAAATTCAACTCCACCAATAATTTCTTATTTATAAAAATACAGTTCAGAATTAAGGAAATAAAGATAATCATAGAAATAATAGCTACCTTTTATTGATATTTCCTTAGAATTCTTCAACACTGGATGATAAATACTACAGAGTACATTTTAATTAGCAAAACATTAAAGGTACCTATGCCTCCTATTATTAAATATTAAATGTAAAGTATGTACATTTGTTTTTTGGGCCTTGCTGTTTGCAGTTTACAGGCAAAAATATCACTGTTTTAGACTAAATATTTGATATGGAAAAACTAATTTAATTGTGAAATCATCAGAAGTTATATTTAGTTTAAAGAAAATCCAGCATTAGAAAAGGTAGTTGTTTAATTTCACATAGACAATGGCTTATATTTAACTTTTATACAAACTATACTTACCAACATAATGAGCATTATTTATTAAAAATAAGATAAAAGGCTGAATGTGTACTTTAAATACAGACATTTATTTTGGAGTTTTACACTACTGTGGATTTATAAAAAAGATAGATGATTATATATATTCAAGCAATACCTATTAACTACATCGTATACAGAAAATGAGCGATAGTCTAATTCACTGCTTACAATAGAAAGTTTTCAATTATCATTTTATCACTGTTTACAATTTGTATTTTTAAAGAAATTATTCTTGTGAGTCAGTCATAATATCTAATAGAAATAGAAATTTACTAGTCAGCCCAAGTTTACATTTTGAAGATGCTAAGGTATTATATATATTTTATATTATTATATATAAACAATCTAATTCTTACTTCAGTAAAATAATATATATTTTGGTTTTATAAATCAGAGTTAATAGAAAATAACTGGGAGAAGAGATGAAGAGTGAATTTTGTCAATAATTTGCAATCAGCACATTTGAAATTAGATTGCAATTCTTACAATCACTAATAAAGATTGTAAGGGATTATTGCACTTGCAAATGTACAGGGTAGTTATTAGTTTGAAGTGTAATACTTAATAATTAAATGTTTAGGGGATAAAATATTTGATAATTGTGTGCAGTTAGAGGGAGAAAGTGATTCTCACTGTTGTTAGACATGAAGCCAGGTTCAGCCATTTTGGAAAACAATCTGTTTTTTCCTCTAAAAACAAGAAATTGAATTTCCACTCAATATAGTAATATTGTTCCTGGGAAGATACACTAGGGCCTAAAAACACAGAGCAGAAAAGGTATCTGAACTCATTTGATCATTGGAGCAATATTCACAATATCAAAAATATTGAAACAAATTAAGTAAGTGCCAGAGGACAGATGAGTGGATAAAGAATACATAATATATTTCATATATCATAAATATATATCATATTTCATATGTATATATACATTATATATATACATATGGACTACTATGCAGCTGTAAGGAAAAATGAAGCCTTGAAATTAGGTTCCTTACGGATAGATGTGGAGAGGATCACAATGAGTGAAATGAGTCAGAGTGAGTGGAGTAGATTTATACAGATTGTACTCATCAGTGGGCTATTAAATTTAAAAAAAATTGTGAGACTGATACCCAAAGTCAGATTAAATGAGTGCCAGTAGGACTGGTCATGTTAGCAAACTTGCTTGTTACAAAGAGGTAGAAAGTGCAATTAAGGCAGAGAACTGACCATTATGACAATTAGATTTGGAAGTAAAAGCGGGGAGAAAAGAGAGAGCAAGAGAAGAAAAGTGATGCAATTGAGTCATATTTGGTTGAGGGTATGGGAGAAAAACTGAGGATATCTGTTGCAGAAATGCACAAGGATGAAAGGATGAGTATTGAAACACTATACGTGTCTGAGTCTCAACCATATGTGTAGCCCACAATGATTTTATATTTTTTAAAAATCTATAGTTTTTTGGAAGTGCATGTACTCCCATTTGAATATGATATGTTGACTGATTTATGTGCCATACAACCTTCTAATTATATTGTCACTTTACAAAACCTTTTCTTATCACTCAAAATCTGTAGGTCATAATATCTCAAATTTCACAGGTCACAAATTTTTCAATACTGTTAGTCACAATCTCTTTCAAACTCATTCTCAATGGATTATACAATTTTAATTTCTGGGGCTTTTACTTTATTTTTGATAATTACTGATGAATGTCAGAGTCTTGTTTAAATTTATAATTTCTGCTGGCTTTGTCCTTGATTATTCCAATGCAAAGATAGGATTATGCATAGTTATCAAATCTTTAAATTAAATGTAAAAAGATTTAAGCTACAAATTAAATGTTTATGGGAAAGATCAAAATTTGAAATTTACTAAAACCTATCTAGAAAATAAAGAAAAACATATTATTTGAATTAAATTAAGATTCAATTAACCGAAGTTGAATAAGCTGAAATCTTTTAAAACTTTTAAAAGCATGCTAATTAAACTACCTGTAACACCAGAAAAACTTTTTGCATTTTGCCATCGCTCTTAGTGCTTTCATGAGTCTGTAAAAAATATCCATAGGATTAACCAAAATGAACTTTAATATAATTAAATCTTTATAAATAGATTGTATTAAAGTTATACATCTAAAATATATTATGTCTCTGAAAATTAGGAATTAATTTAATCATATTTTAATTTATGCTGACAAATATAAAAGCTGTCTTCTAAAAGAGAAAAAGGGAATTATTTAATTCCAAGCATAATTATTAATAGAAAATGTACTAGTTCGAGTTCAATTTTTAACTCAAAATTTAATTTTTGAGTAAATTTTAACAAGAAATACATATAATCTAATACTCTAACAAAACATAGAATATTTATATTACCTCTAAAAGTCAATGTATGACTTACATACATTGTACATTAGTACATTAGTACACTTTAAAATACAAACATTTATTTAAATATCTTTGACTCTTGGCTATTTTTGAAAAATTCCTTCAATAAGCAAGAGAGGAAATATTATTATCTTTCTCCTCCTCCTGCATCTCTGTCTATCTCTTTCTCTCTCTCTTACCCTCTCTACCACATTTCCTTTCTCAAAACTTGAAATAAAACCGGTGATACACCACTACTCATTTCCTCCTGAAATCCTTTTTCTGAGTGAGAATAGCGATAGACTCAAAAGGCGTGGATAATGTTTAAGGACTGACTTTCCTTTTCTGAAAAGACTCACAGTCCTAGATTTCCCTGTGGGAAGCCTTGGAGAGAAAGCTGCCGATTCTCTTCTCAAGTTGCCACCTCTCTCCTTCTCCCCACTTTCACATAAGGCACCTAGGGACCCCCACCAGCATCAATAACTCAAATAATTTTATCCAAACTGAATCATTCTAAAGAACTATATCTTCATTGCTTATAGGGTGGGTGAGTATGTGCATGGAAAACAAGGCTTGTTTGGATTTCAACAAATATATGGCAAATAATATGCTGAATGAAATAAAATCTCAGCAGGTTTGATAAATATTCCTCAGTACTGCTTTTATTTGTACTTTATTTCAATACAAATATGAAATTTCAGTAAAATTTTAATGTGTGGGAAAACAGATTTAATCATACTGCTGGACTATGAGAGCTAGTTAAACATCACTGCTAGAATAATGCAGGTATTATTGTTATCATATTATCATTATTATTTAACAGATAGTTTATATTGAACGAGACTTCCTTAGGAATCTTTTGGCAGTGGGGTGTGGGAGGAACTATGCATTCAATAGAAAGGATGACCTCCTCCAAAGTGGAAAAAATAAAGCAAAAATGAGACAGGCTAGAGAAATCAATATTTATGAGAGGACACTGGTTTGAAGAAAAAACCTAAAATAGACATTATAATTATCCCAAAATTTTAATGATGACTTATTGTGGAAGACTCTGGGAATTTAGAATGAAAATATTTTTTTAACTAGCTCTTTAACTATTGATTGATTAGGCAACTTAGTGTAGACTTAGTTGGGATTTAGTTCTCTCAGAACATCTAAAATTTTGAATTAATGAATTTATCTTGATAGTTTATATATTTCCATGCTGCAAATTGATTTCCATGAAAATATTGTACTTTGAATTTGTGAACTCCTACTTGGAAGACTGTCTCATTTGTAGAATTCAATGAAGAAATAATTGTTTGGAATTATAAGCGATATTCTAATTCATATATTCCTATGTCTAGTCATTTCTCATGATACTATTCATGACCTAATCATGCCATTACAAAGGCCATCAAATATTACACATGAGCAGTGGTTTAAATTATTATTAAAATCTATGAAAGCTTCTAATTTTTTGACTCAAACACTAGAAACATTAATATCACTAAATATTTATAAGGTACCTAATTTATTTTATTTCTGATCCACAGTTCATTTCTGAAAAGTTGAATTCCAGAGCCTGAATAGATTTGAGAACAGAATCTACAAAAAAGTAAATACAATTAAATGAAATCGGTTTTTAATATTTATATATAATATTTTATATATAATTACTTTATTTAAATACTGTATTTACAGAATTTTTCATAGCCATAGCATGTACATGAACCTTCACCAGTGACATTCCTTGCCACAAATGTCCCCAGTTTCTTTACCACCCATCTTCCCTTGCCTGCTAAAATCTTAAAGTTGTACCTTTCATGTTAGATTAAGGGGAACATTGGACTTTGTTCAAACTTTCTTCTACCTGTCTCTATTTGTTCTCTCTCTTTCCGTATCTCTGTCTCTATAGCTCTCTTTTATGCTTATGTGCACCTGTGGAAAATTTAAGGGTATTCAATTCCAGTACTATGAATTTTTCCTGTTAAAATTATTCAGCCGAAGATATTTTATTATATTTGCCTGAGAAGTGTAGTATACTAACAATAATCGGGATTTCTTTAACATGTCTTTAGGAGTTAAAGCCAAATTTCTCTTTATTTCCTGAAAGTAATAACAACAGGACTGAAGATGGAAAAGGAATAGAGATTGTGTTTATACTAATTGAATGTTCCTCAAACCATTTTACTATCTCTCTTTTATTATCATGTTAAATTCCACCATCAGAAATTAGGTCCAATAATATTTCTTTATCTCCTAATTGTCATTAGAATACAACTAATTCCATTATTTTTGTTTTTGTTTTGTTTGTTTGTTTGTTTAACATCTTCTACTCTCGATTGTATTCTTCCCTAGTCTGAAATCTTGCTTTTTTGGGACTTTCTCAGAAAATACCCTTAAGCTTCCTTGTTGTTCTATCCTGGCTTTCCTTAGTCTTGAGCCTACTTGGTAAAGAAACTGATCTCCCTAATCAAGATGGCCTCTTCTTTGCATGTGTTTGTTATACCTGGGCGAGAACAACCTCTGTATTGGCCCCCTACCCTACCTGTCCTTCACCAATGGGGGTGGTCCTACACTTCCCAGAAAAAGACCACAGGTCAGAGAGTTTTCCATGGCCAGCTTGTTCTGCTTGAAGCTCACTTGTGGTGAAATTTCCTGAAGCTATTTTTTTCTCTTTATTTTGATGTTGATTATTTCCTGTGGCAGTTCTGATTCCAGACTCACATCCCCAATTTCCCCAGAATTGGGTTGTGAACATTTCTGTTCAACAGTTTCTCTGATGATAAAACCTCTGATTCTTATGTTTGGGCCTTGGAGCTTAACCTCACCCAACCTCTTCTCTGAGTATAGGATTCTGCAACCTGCTCACTGCCTGGGCATCATAGATGAGAAATGACCAAAAGACAGAGGAGGAATGTAGAAATGGGCAAGAAAATGTGTGAGCTCTGTTTAGGGAAAGCTTTCTTTTACTTCAGTCTCCTTCCTTCAGTCATCTCATCTATTTTGTTTAAATGAGACATAAAATGACCTATTAAATTCATTAGGTGCCCATACTGCTATTATCATTTAATATCTATGATTTATCATCTATTTATTTGTTTTAAAATGTATTTACAAACATTTTTAGGAAAATATAAAGATAATCCAATTTATAAATTGATTATCATAGCAGTAAAAGCCATTTAAGATTTTATTTCATAAGCAAAAGGCATACATTTTGATTGAAGTTAATATGATTTTTACAAAGAACCTGCACAAATAAGCTAAAAGAAATATAATATCCAAAGACAAGAAGAAGTTTATATCATGTCAAAATCTAAAGTAGGAATAGTTTTAGCTTAAAAAAGCTGAGATAAATTATTTTTTATAAATTCTTATAAAAAGTGTCAAATACCAGTGAAGTTGCTTAAATGTGAATACATAAAGGAGGGTTGAAAAACTAATAATTCTAGGAATAAATTTTCTTTTATACATGGAAACTTCAAAGACTGATCATATATCTGGCTACAGAGAATAAACAATCCATTATAGAAACTTTCTTTCATGATAGGTTTATAGAGAACTTATAAATATTCTATAGCTCAAGTGTTAGAAATTCAACATATTGATTTTACAAAAACTTGTAAAGTGACTATTGTTTACAGTACTCAGTAGACTAACATATTTTAGTCCCCTGCGCAGTTGGAACAGGTTGGGCACATTTCTCTTGAAAATGTTGCATTTCGTGACACATTAAAAAATACCATCACTTCAAGTTGGAGATGAGGGACATTGGTGGTGGGAAAGATGCACTGGTAAAGGGGATATCTTTTTTTATAACTGAAACCCAGCTACAATATTGTTTGGAATTATGGTGCTTAAATAAAAATATTATTTTAAAAATTAAAAAATAAAGATGTAAAAAATGGAAGAAATTGTAAAATCTTCATCTGTAATTATTTACTATTATCTGAGTAATTCTTTATAGAATAAAAAAATAAATTCAAATTATAATTGACAGTTGTAACAAATAGTTTTGTATTTTTTTCTTTGTTCTGGAAAAGAAAAGCTGATTCTGGAATCAAGAGTTACTCTTAAAGTCAGTTTTGTTTTTAACAGCAGATATAGAGAAATATGATTTAAATTACAATATAATGAACTTATTTACATGCTACTATGCTACAAATTTATTCCAGGAATATTAAGTCTTCTTATAAATGAGGTGTAGGAGGATGAAGATATGAAAGGAAGTTTGCCACAAAATAGGGCTGAAGAACAATTAGGACAGAGAAGAGATCATTATGGCAATAATAAATGACACTGAGCAAGAATTGTTTGCTGAATGGAAAAAAAAGGTGTAAAGATTGAGAGCAAAATGAAAAAGATGTTGAGTGACCTTAAGTGCTGCTTAAGCGGGTGGTAAGATTGGTGTTGAAAGTTTCTAGGACCTTTGCTGCTATTACTGATTTGCTTAATGATGATTTGTGTGTGTGCGTGTGTGTGTACACACGCGTGTAACACTAAACTGAAACTAAAGTTTATCAACAGGTCATTGAGTGCGTTGATTTGCTGTGTTTCTGTGGAAGTGACAGAATATGCAAGACTAGGGTCAGGATAGATGACAGAACTATAACCTCTCATCTCTGGTACTGGGGATAAAGTTTGAGATAGATTTGTGTCTTCTGCAGCTATTTGAACATTCAGCAAATTGAGAACACTTTATTACTATGCTTACTGTATCATATGAGTTCTGGTAAGTTTGTCTTTAGAGTAAAAATTCTATATATTTTTATTTCTCTCTTTGATCCATACTTAACAGTGCAATGTTTTACTTTATTTTATTCAATTTTCATATCATTCTAGTGTCTAACACACTTGTGATTTCTATTTTTGTAAATATGAATATTTATGCCTAATAATATGGTTTATCTTATAGAATGCTGTAGGTACAAGAAAGAAGAAAGTTTAATTAATTTTTCAAGGGTAGAGGATCCGATATATGCCTATTAATTCCAATTCTTCCAATTACTCACTTAATGATCTTGACTCCTTGATAGTGTTCTATGTTGTTAATCTACTTAGTGTTAATAATGGAGTGTTGAAGTCTACTACTGCAACTCTCTTTACCTTAATGTGCTCTTGTATACCTGTTATCACTAGTTTTATAAATTTTTCTGCACCTTGCTTTCAAACATATATTTTGACAAGGCCAGATTCTCTTGATTCCATTAGCAGTATTTAATGTCTATTATTTTTTCTCTTGTTACTCTATTTATATTGAACACTATTTGGTCTGATAAAATTATAACTGTACCAATTTTTTAATGCAAAATAGGATTGTATATTTATTTTCCACTATTTCACTCTGAGTTTACCATCATCATGTGAGTTGAAATGTATATCCTCTAAACGACAAAAGTTTGAATTATGTATTCTAATTCATCCAACCCCTGTTATGTTTTTATTTTGTTTGAGGTTTCACTCAGTTCTCCTCCAGACATATCCTTAGGTCTGTGTTCAGGGACAAATCCTAATGATAATTGGGGGATAGGATGTGCCAAAGATTAAAGCTGAGTTGACTTCATGGAATATAAACACCTCAATGTGTGTATTATCTCTCTACTCCCATTGTGTCATCCAGTCCAATGGTTTAAAACTATTAATATAAAAAAATTTTCTCAGGGCCCGAGCAGTGCCGCAGCAGTAGGGCATTTGCCTTGCACACTGCAGACCCAGGACGGACCTGGGTTCGATTCCCAGCTTCCCATATTGGTCCCCCAAGCCAAGAGCAATTTCTGAGCTCATAGCCAGGAGTAACCCCTGAGGGTCACCAGCTGTGGCCCAAAATGCAAAACAAAAAAAAAATGGTCTCAATTTTATAACTAGCTTTTGATTATTTTTGACATTTGTTAAATGTGTTTTTGGAGAACTTGCTGTGTTATTTTCAGGGTTGGTTTAAATGTTAATAAAGTGTCCTTGGTTGTTGCTTGCTGAATTATTCTTTTTATTTATCCCTCTTTAAATCTGATTTATCCATAACCTTCTTGCCTGTAAGAATTTATTTGAGAATTTGCTATAATATTTATGTTGTTTGCCTTGTATTTAATATCTTGTTTCTTTCTCACTGCTTTTAAAAAATCTCTCTCTTTGCCATTTTGGCTACACCTGGGTTTGTGTTTTCTACTGAAATTTATATTTAGGACACTGTTTTGACTTCATGAATCTGTGTACTCATCTTCCTATTCAGACTAAAGAATTTTCAACTGGCATTTATTTCACTATAGTGTTTACCTTTTTACTTTATCTTCTTCAATAGGAGTTGGAGATTTTAAAATCTGAACTTTTTTATTTTTCAATTTCTTAAATATATCATTTTTATTTTCTCTTTTTAAAAAATAATGTCTACTGTGTGTTGTCTTAAAGCTCACTGCTTCAATTCTCAGCTTTCTGCATTCTGTGACATCAACCCTTTATTGTATCCTTGAGCTCTCTCATTTTATTTGAGTTAATTTAATTTTTACTTCTAGATTAATGAATCACATATCCAAAGCTTTCTTTCAATCAGTTAGCAATGAGGTGATTGTTGCTAATTATAGAGAGAATTGAGTTCTGACAAATTTAGGCTGAGCAAGACTTCTGTTACCATCTTCTAAAGCTAATGCATCATATTGACCTTTACTAGTTTTTTATGCTTTGTGGATGTTCAAGAAGAAACTCAAAATTCTAGGTTTTCTGGGCAGTGATCTGATATCCAATTCTCAATATAAGGTTATTGTTTATTCCTCTACTGTTTTTTATGTCCCTAACCACTGCCTTTTGAGGATCTTTTTGCAGGCAACTTAGGGTAGAGGCTATGTTACAAGTTTCAATATTGGTCTATCCTGGGAAAAATTTGAGATTAGAAGGAGAAATTGTGGATTCCAACAAGTTATAGTTGGAATATAATAAATAGGGGTGTGGGGTGGTACCTCCAGAGATAGTCGGTGGATAAGCATGTTGGAAAAATCTGCAAAGATTGATGGAGTATTGGGTACAGATTGTGTTGTCCAAGTGGAGGAAGATACTTTTCCAGGTCCAAAATGGCCAGAGGGTATTATATCATGAGCTTCTTCTCACCATTAGAATGAATTGAGTTATTGTCATGTGGAAGGAAATTCTAGAAAGTCTGACTTTCTATAGAATGCTATCAGATTAGTTATTTCCTTAAAGTTATATCTATATGAGGAGACTGCCATTTGGAAACAAGGTTAACATTAATTTGACGATGAAAAAACAAAATTATTAAGTGACACTAATTTCTCTTTTTTGTCACAGAAAAGAAAGACTTGTATGAAATTTTTATGATGTGAGATCACTTGTAACTGAAGAAAATATGACATGAAAAAGCATCAGAGTCATTTCTAAATGTCAGACTATTTAGATTGTTTTGCTAAAAATATGCTAATATTTAAGCTATTGCTCAGTGCCTCTGGGATACAGTCATAATTTTGTTAGCAATATAAATGCCCAATTTACTATAATTTCCATAAACATAATATAAGCCAATCAATTACCATGCCCCTGAACTCTACCAGTTTGTATCTAGCTGCTTATTTACTCTGCCACATGAATGTCTAAAACAAAAACCTCAGTGTTGTTTTATTTCTAATGTAGGAATGGATATCTCTGGAAAACATAATTTCAAACGTTGTTTTTTTTAGTCAAACTTTGAGGCAAACCTTGATTTTTCTTTTTTTCTAACCCTTCAGAATTAATATCTGTAACACAGGTACAACATTGTAAAATGGACCTAAAGTGAGACCTGCCTATTCTCCTGTACAGGAGGCATCTTAGCTTTAGATACCAACATATGCGATGGACAATTATTTATTGTCTTCTTTCCGCTTCATATTCTAATATCTGCAGAGCAGCTTGACGTATATTTTACAATTTTAAGTCAAGTAAGAATACTTTGTTTGCTTACTTGTTATTGTTTTGGATTTGGGTCACACCTGGTGTCACTCAGGGGTTACTTTTTGTTCTTCACTCTAGAATCACTCCTAGTAGGCTCAGGAATGGGGAGGTGACCGTATTGTTCTGGAGATGTATGCAAAACAAATGTCCTACCTGTTGCTGGGCTATCGCTCTGGCCCCATAAGACTTCCTTTTGTCTCAGTCATCCAAGGTTAGTATTTTATTTCCAGTCACATATATAACCCAAGTCTTGCATAATCTCATGTACATGTTACTCAAAAACATCACATAATCCTCTATTAAATGTCAGGTTTTTATTATAAAATGTTTTATCCTCCTATATATAACGTAGTTTATAAGTTATAAATTTAAATTGACAAATTTAGATTATAGTATTTAGAAACATAATATATAAGGAAATAAATACAGAAAGTATAATATTGCAAATTTTATATCAATAGAATGGTCTTCTCTCACACAATTTAGTTCAAGGACTTTGCTTATTATGTTAAGTTTTTTAATCTTGTAAGAAATGACCTAATTTCCCTCCCACAACTATGGAATTTCTCAAATATAAAATCCATAGGGAATACTGATAGCAACTGAACTTAAGTAATTTTTTCTAAAGTTTGAATTTCTTTCTTTTTTTATCTTTATTTAAACACCTTGATTATAAATATGATTGTAGTTGGGTTTCAGTCTTATGTTAAAGTCTTAAAACAAAATTCCTTCTTCTCTAGCTATCCACGTTCTCATGGTATTTCTTGTTCTAGTTATCAGTATGTCTTTCTGTATTTGTTTTTAGTCTATATCTGCAGTGCTTGTAGGACACTTCCTGGTATTGTACTGAGAATCATTCCTGATGGTACTTGGGAGAGCACATCATGGTTGGGATTGAATACAGAACTTTAAGCATGCAAAAATATGCTTCAAGTGTTTGAGTTATCTATTTTCTCTTCTGTTTTCAAACAAAAAGATTTTATTGATTCTGTGAGTACACACACTTCACTGAGTTAATTCCCTTTACTTAAAGTCTAAGATATAGGGGCCAGAGAAATAGCACATTGGTAGTGTGTTTGCCTTATAAGCAGGTGATCCAGGAGGAATGGTGGTTTGAATACTGGCATCCCATATGGTCCCCAGAGCCTGCCAAGAGTGATTTCTGAATGCTGAGCTAGGAGTAACCTCTGAGAGTCACTGGGCATGACCCAAAAACCAAAAAAAAAAAAAAAAGTCTACTATATGTGTGTGTGTGTGTGTGTGTGTGTGTGTGTGTGTGTGTGTGTGTGTGTGAGTAATAGCAAAATATAAAGGTTTTTTGACCAAAGAACTTGCTACTATAGACAAGTTGATATATACATCATTTTTTATAAAAATCATGGTTAACCATCATACCAAAATTCTCCTTCTCTACATTTTGAATATTAATCTACTAGGGCAAGTTATTTCTTAGACAACTTGGAACATATGTTTTCTTCATGGTGTGCCTACTTTTTGGCTCTAAATTCTTAGCTTATTCAAATCTTTCTGGCTTGTGATGCTATTCTTGCTGCTGTATTCCAATTGATCTCATCTGTTTATTGCTCTAACTTCTGTGACTTATTACCACGCGAATACCTATGGCATCTACTGAAATTCCACTCAACTTCAAAACTTGCTCCATAGAAGTAGAAATAAATGCTTTTACTGGAAAGAGTGTTTTATTCCTATACCCTTTTAAATTTCACTCTGGTGCATCTAGCAGAATTTTATTTTCCTCTAAGCTTTTTGAATGTGTATAATGAAAAGAAGTTCAAAATTATTCTGAAAAAATTTTTCTTGTTATAGTGCTCGCTTCGGCAACACATATACTAAAATTAGAACGATACAGAGAAGATTAGCATGGCCTCTGCGCAAGGATGACATGCAGAATTCTTTTGTTATTAATAAGTAGCAAAATTTTAAAAGTAAAAAAAATTTAAATAGAGCTATTTTCCTATTTATCTGAGAGTGCAATACCTAAGATTGATATTTTTTATGTTGTCACAATGATTTAAAGTCACACACAATTGATTCTTGCATTTGCAAACTTAATGGAATTCACAAGCATTCTCTCAAGGAGTATATACCTGAAAATTTTTTAGGTATTTTCCAGGAATAGAACAGTTCATGTGTGTGCGTGTGTGTGTGTGTGTGTGTGTGTGTGTGTGTGTGAGATGATTCAATACATGGTTGAAGTATGTCAAAGATCACATACTTCATTATGAGAATGTGGTAGCTTGTGGTATTATATTCAACATCAAAATTATTAAATCAGAGCTAAATAATTGAGTCCTAACTTCTGAATATCTCACTGTAAATTTCAGATAGCTACATATAGAATATTAATCTTCACTTGAATTATGTTTCTCAATTAAAATGGAACATCAACTATTCAAATGAATGGATTGTGCACTAATCCTTGAAAACTGGGCTGTGATTACATGCAATGTGGGGAAGAACAATGCATGATTGTTAATCCATAGTAAAGTCATCCAAGAAAAACTAGCAGTCAAATTAAAATCTATAAGCATTGAAATAAAAATTCCCGAATTATACAAAGATGTTGAAGTTTTCCCCCAAATAGAGCTATTTTAACAACTTTGTCTAAAATATGTGTACAATTACTAACTTTACCATGAGAATAATGTTTGTCTAAAAATATTCAAGGCTAATTAAGAAATTCCATTACAGCTATGTCAGTATAGACTTATATTAAGACATGCATAATACAATAACATCATCATACAAGTACAAAGCAAGGTATAGCATAAACATTAAAGTCTATATAAGGTAATTCTAGAAAATAAGCAGAATTTAAAAATGCAGGCACATTTTGCTTAATTGTTTACATACAAATTACTTCACACAAACTGTCTTTTATGTTTTTCTTACATAATCCTCTCTATTTTATTGCATACTTGTGATGAACATATGAAATTAAAAATTAAAGCTAGAATAATTTAGTCTAGTTAAATATACATATTAAATATTTAGATGTGAATTTTCAAAACTATGCACCATATTTATATGAGGCAAATTATAAAATATAATTAAGTTAAAGTTAACCAAATATATAAAGACACATTTAGTATTTAGATATAGGAATATTTATATAGTCTATATACCAGTTCTCCAAAATTTATATAGAAAACATGAAGAATATGAAGGCCAGAGATACATGATAGTTTACATGATAAAACTTCAAATTTAATTTCAAGTTATGGTAGTAAAAATAGTGGGTTTAATAAATCAATTAAAAGTAATGGTTCTAATTTGAAGGAGAACTCTATAATTATAGGCAACTTATTCTTGATAAAAGAAGAACTTTATTCAATATGTAGTATTGGATATCAGCATGCATTAAGAGAAACATAAAAACAACTTTTATTCTACCCATAAAAAATTCAAATATTTATTATCTAAACATAAAATGTAAAGCTATCAAAACATATAGGAGAAATTTAACAATGTGTTTTTTAAATACAAGTACAATGTAAAATACATAAATATTTTGGTTAATAAATACATCTTATATATTTAAAACTAACATGTTTTAAAAGAAAGATCTGGTCAAAAAAATCAGAAAATCACTGGTAAAATATTTGCTAGATGTATGTTATAAGAATTGTTAGCCACATATATAGTAATTATCAAAGTTTAACAAATGAAAAACCATGAAAAACAAGTCAAATATGGAACACGAATTTTAACTGATTCCTTACCAAAGATATTATACAGATATATTGAGACCCTACGGATTGTACTGTGTGTAGGGTGCTTGACTTGTATTTGGTTAATTGGGTTTGGTCCCCAGTACTCTGTATATCCTCTGAGACTGCTTGGAGAGATACTTTAATCAGAGTCAGAGTTAGCCCTGTGATATGCTATGAGCCACCAAAAAAGATAGAAAAGAAAGGTATACAGATAGCACATAAGAACAGACACATATAAAAATGCTCTTGGTTATATGTTAATTGGAAAATGTAAATACATCAAAAAAAGCAAAAAGGGAAGTTATATTGAACACCAGGAATTCTAATACTAAAATCTTACCTTAAAATTATAGAATGGGCTGCAAGACACTATAAGGTATAAGTATGGGTTAAAGAAACTGCCAGGTATCATTCAATTATCTATAACAACCTTGTTCTTCGTCGTGCTGGTAGATGTCTATTGTAACTCATTCCTCACAATGACAGAACCTCAGAATCAATATGTGGGGAGGGCTCCACCTAACATTCACAAAGAGATGAATGAACTGGAAGCTGATGAGAGAATTATCAACAATTTTTCTCCTGGCAGACAACTCTAGCTGGCCACTGACAGTCTCCATCTATCTGCTCTCAAACATTTCACAATGCTATAAATACCTGGAAAAAACCCTGCCAAAACATAGTCAATTAGAAGAGGATCTGATGCTTGCTATGCTTCCAACATGCACATGGTCAACCAGAGTGTGCTCCCAGCCAGATGTTGAATGTATAATTAGTCAATAGTTTGAAATGAGGCTCTAGATATCTCATTATCTCCAGTCTACTAGTGTTTATTTTTTTAACAACTTCCCTGGTTTATATGACTATTCACATAAAGTCTTTGTTGTCACTCAAAATGTCTTGAAATTGACACACATGCATCTCAGTTTCTGATCATCGTCCACTTCAACTTGAAACACAGTCAGTGTACTCAAGATCTTGAATCTCCCAATTTTGCTGAGACCCCTGAACACTGGTCTGTTGCTTTATTCATTGCAATGCCGGTATATCAGACAGGGCACAAGAAGACATGAATAAATGTCCTATAGAAGGAGACAGTAGTCTTAAATGAAAATCAGATAAGGTAAAACAGCATTAAAAAGGACTAAAATAGCTATCCTAGTAGTAAAATCTGAAGTTACATTAATAAAAAGAGAGTGACATGGCAGAAAATATGGAAAAATAGATATCTAAGTAAATCACAGAGCTCATTGACATAGTAGCCAAAGTAAAGCATAAAAGGACTCAACAACATAACAGAATAAGCCAAATATTGAAATAGGAAGGAATTAAATCAAAGTTCTAAAAGCCATTCAATAAAATAACTAGTATTGCCAAATATAAGTGCTATTTGGTATCGTCAAGGGAACAATGTAAACATCAAGGAGAGAAGAGAGAAAATATAGATAAAAGAAAGAGAAGCTAATTTCTACTTTAAAACAAAGGTGGCTGAGAATTTCACCCAGGTAAGTAATAAAGTTACTCTAACTAGGTTATACAATCTCATCTAGATTCAGAGAGTCTAGACTTCAAGATATAGTATAATTCAAATGATAAAATCAAAGTTAAGAATAATAAAGCCATACTTTGCTTTTATTTAAACAGCACGTTTACAAAGTGGTTTATAATTGGATACCAGTCTTACAATGTACACCAACCTTGACCCAGGCACATTTCCAACCACCACTTTGTACGATGACACCCATATATTAACCCAAAACAAAGGTGTTTCTTAATATTCTCCTTGTAATAGGTTCCTGAGGTCATCTGGGATGGAAAGGTCTTCTCTTCCTGGGTTGGAACCTGGGCAGGGAACACACTCATCTTCCTGCTTTGGTCCCCCTCAAATGGCTTGTCTGACTACTTGGTTTATTAAACCTTCCTTAATAACCTATTTCTTCAGACCCCTCTGCCTAGAATTGGTGGTGATCTCACAACTCGTGAATTTTATTTTACAACTTGAGCTCAAACAGCGACCTTGGACCCAAGGCCCAAGAAGACTCCACTAATGCTGAGAGTCTCGACCTTCTGGTGGATAATCATCATGGTGGCCTCTTTGAACTGGACTGAGAGTGCAGTGCCCTTCATCAGAACTTCGGGGCACTTCACCCCTGTTCTGGTCTTTGCAGAGGCCTCCTCAGGCGGAGCAAAAGCAGGCTGAGGACTCTGAGCAGCATTCCAGAGGCTAAGGCCCACTGCTTTTCTTCGATCAAAGCTGCTTTGTGCAATGACTTCGGACCCTCAACCTGCAGCAGCTTATCGAGGTCACTGGTTGTTTTGAAGTCAAAGAGAAAGCTCCATTTAAGTGAGACCAATAGCAGGAAGATGGTAGGGTGTCATCCCCACACACCCACGAAGATTACAGCCAAGGAACCAAAGGTCTTTCCATCCCAGAGACTTCAATGGCCTACTACAGAAGGATAAGATGGAGAGAAAGATGGAGGATCCAAGCCCTACAGTAGAATCCCAACTCTTCTCAGCACCTCTGCAACTTTCTTCTAGGTTAATTTTTCTATAGTATTTGCATCTGTCATTATATGGCTGATTAAACTGTATGTTCTATCTGTACGGATTGTAATAGCTACTATTTGGTTCTATGCCCCACTGCAAACAGAAAAATTCGTAGCCAACTTGAGTGCTTTCATATTAGTTTTCACAGTTCTGGGGAAATGCATAATGTTACATTTTTCATGGTTCTCAACTATCCTAGTGATGTTTTTCAATTGTTGAGATGCTTGATTGTGTACATTATGTAGTAGCTTATTCTAAAAAGATATCTGCAAAAAGTGATCTAATATCTTGTCAACTATAAGTTAATGGAAAAGAAACTTGGATCCTACAGACTGTCTTTACAGCGCTCATTATATGACTGTTTTGGCAAATCTATTTTCAAACTATAAATATCTGCAGAAATGTTCTTATAATTTTGTTTAGAGAAGTTTATGAAAAAGAAACTCAGATGTTCTAAACACATATTACTATGCTTGGTGTAAGATTGTTTAAGAATTTTCAAAATAAGTGTACCTGCAGAAAGTTTCTAATGTTTGTGTTTAGAGAAATCTATGAAAAATTGTGATATGTATAAGACAAAATATGTAAAAGCTGGTTATTTTGAGAATGTTGTATTCACAATCTGAAGTTTGACAATTTTATAGCCCATTTTTCTGTGCTATTGCAAAGTAATAAGCAATTTTATAAGTTCTGATCAGGGTGTTCACACCTTTGGTGGAGAATAGCAGAACAAAACTTTTGTAAATTTTCTATATCTTGGTTTTGTTTTAAACAGAAAGGGTTGAATTGTGAGATGACACCCAGAGATTAACCAAAAATCAAGACATATTCCCATATTCCTCTTTCTATTAAATCTTGATATGTAATAGCTTACCTGATCACTGTCCTGCCCTAGGATAATAAGAAAAATCTGTTTTGGCTTTACTCTTGGAGAGAGAGCATGTGGCACAGACTGACTCCTGACTAGCTTGATGTAATCTTTTGCCACTACTTGGCTTCTTCAGTCCTGTCTGACTGGGGTGGAGATATGGTGTGTTGGGTGCTCTTACAATTTATGGACTTTATTTTACA
Source organism: Suncus etruscus (assembly GCF_024139225.1). Lineage (NCBI taxonomy): Eukaryota > Metazoa > Chordata > Mammalia > Eulipotyphla > Soricidae > Suncus > Suncus etruscus. Next base: position 3,306,083 of record NC_064854.1, read on the forward strand.
CCAATCCCTCCCCTCTGCCATTCTCTGAGGCAGGCATTTAACTTGCACTCTCTCTTTCTCTCTTTCACTCTCTGTCAATCTTTTTTCTCCTTTTAGACTCGTGGTATGCAGTGCTATTAATGATAGGGTACTGTGCATATAGTTTATCTCCATTCAACACCCAATTATTGTTCAGAGCTATCATTTGAGACTATTGTTATCTACTCTAATTGTACTACTGCACTATGGCAGAGCTCCATTGTAAGAAACTACCATAGATTGGTCCTCCTGGCCCTCATGTCAATTGTGTCCGGATATTATTAACATACTATCTTCATTTTTCTTATTTACTATAAGCTAATACAATTTATCTATCCTTTCCTTCCTTTTTTTAACTTCAAAATATCCCGAGATTTTTTTATCTTTATTTAAACACCTTGATTACAAATATGATTGTAGCTGGGTTTCACTCATAAAAAGAACACCTCCTTTTACCAGTGCAACATTTCCATCACCAATGTCCTTTTGACTTATTTAACTAAGCATAATGATATTCATATAATCTATGTATAAAAAGTTGTGACTACAATTCTTATTACAGCTGCATAATATTCTGCTGTGTAGATGTCCCTCTATTTCTTTAACCACTCAATTCTTCTTGGGTAGTTGAGTTGTTCCCAAATTTTGGCTACTGCAAATAGTGCTGTGATGAATATAGAAATGCACAGGGATTTTCTGCAGTGTGCTTTTGTGTTCCTAGGCTGTATCCCTAGGAGTGATATTGCTGGATCATATAGAAGCTCAATTTCTAGTGTTTTGAGAAATATCCATATTGTTTTGAAAACAAGTTAGATGAGGTAGTCTTCCCACTAGCAGTGAATGAGAGTCCTTTATCCTCACATCCACACAGCACTGGCTGTTTTTGTTCTTTTTGATGTGTGCCAGTTTCTGGTGTGAGATGATATGTCTTTGTTGTTTTGATTTGCATCTCCCTAATAAGTAGTGATATAGAGCATTCTGTATGTTAGAGCATTTTGTTGGCTATGTTATTTATCTTTTGAGGAAATGTCTGTTCGTACTTCTCCCCATTTCATACTGGGGTTGGATGTCTTTTATCGTGATGAGTTCTACTTGTGCCTTGTATGTCCTAGAATTAAGCCCTCATCAGATGGACATTGAGTGAACAGTTTCTCCTTTCCATATTCTAGTCACCATTTCTATTGAGGTACAGAATCTTCTCAATTTGATGTAGTGCCATTTGTCTCTTTGCTTCCACTTGCTTGTCTAGTGGTGTTTCTTCCCTGAAGATGATTTTAGCTTTAATGTCATACAGAACAGATCTTCCCTCTAAGACCCTTAGCAGATGCTAAATATTCATGGAAACTCTACTCATCAAAAAGCAAACCCAGGCTTTATCAAGAAAGTCTAAATGAAAGCTGCATCCAGTCAAGAATTCTCTGTATTTTTAATTAAAGGGTGAGGTGGGTCTAAATAGATATCATTAAATTTATTCATCACTACCAAACTAGTACTACAAAAAAATACTTAGGGAATTTAGTAAAAAAAGTGAAAACTAACCCCACTTGCAGTAAAAGATACTTAAATCATAAACCAGGGATAAAAGAAACATATGATATACATACTCATAAATTATGTTAGTTAATATGAAAATATTTTTAGAATGATTCTGACAATGACATTCTGAAAAGAGAAAATGGGGAAAATAATGGTTTCTGGGCAGGCTATACACAACATAGTAATTTGTATTTTAGATATAAAATATTTTCCATTTCATCATTGTATTTTAAACTCTTATTTTTGTTTTCTTTAACATCATTTCCTATTTTTATGTCTGTAGACTTTCTTACAGTATCTATTTGATTTATTAATATTTATTTTAATAAATTAATACATTTATTGATAAAGTATTCATTTGCCCTGTGAAATCAATATTGTGCAAAATTTTTATGAGGCAATGTGATATGGAATTTCATAATCAATATTTTATTAATGACATACTAATTGACTTTGTAGTCTAAGAATTTACAAATTGATAAAAGTAAATAAAGGAATATTTTAAGAACAATTAACCTTAAGCGTGTAAAATAATTTTAGTCAAAAATGACCAGGCGGTGGCGCTGGAGGTAAGGTGCCTGCCTTACCTGCGCTAGCCTAGGAGACGGACCGCGGTTCGATCCCCCGGCGTCCCATATGGTCCCCCAAGCCAGGAGCGACTTCTGAGCGCATAGCCAGGAGTAACCCCTGAGCGTCACCGGGTGTGGCCCAAAAACCAAAAAAATAAAAAAAAAATGACCAGTTCCTAATTAGACTCATACTCTTATTGTTCCATTTAAAAATATATGTTTTATTTCATTGTCTCACGTCATTAAATGCTTTTCTGTAAAACCTGAGAGCACATTAACCTTTTATTTTATATGATAATTTCCTGAATTTCCAATTTTATTCTTAATTTTATATCTTGAAAATGTATTTAGGTATGTTGGTGTCTCTTAGCAGATACCTATGATATATAGAGGAAAAGATAAAGTGGGTTAATCTGGAAGTAAAGGCAATGAACATGTGTTGACAATTATAGTGCAATTGTTGCAAATTGCATCTCAATATTACTGTAAATCTCAAAAGAATCACCAAAATTAGGGAAATTTAAATTTTAATATCTTTAACCATTTATCCAGAACTGAAATCTTAGGGTTGTTTCTTTAGGTGTTAATTACTAAGAACTTGTGGAAAACGCTATTTCTCACAAGTTCTATGGCAGCTCTGAAGTTACAGGAAAAAAAAATAAAGATAAGGATGATTAATTTGGTTTTCTAGAAGCTGAAGTTTAGGGAATTGTCCACTCTGCAAAATGCTTGCAAGGAAAAATGGGACATGAGGTGATATATAAATCAAGCCTACTAAAGTCTTCCCTGTCACCAATCAACACTGCCCATGATCTGTTGTAAATCACTGTTATCTTATTTCAAGTTGGAAGTAGACTTCATTATCTTCTAATAAATGTTTAAAGCTCCATAGTGAAAGGTAGTGGATGGATAATTATATTTTTTGTAGTGGATGCAGTGTTCTGGCATATTTTCAATGGAGAAAGATTGAATTATATTCCTAAATATTTGGTATTATGAATCAATTATTACCTCCTTCAAAATGTAAGTAGTTAGAAATGAAATATTAAAACTATTTGGGGCTGGAGTAATGGCGCAGCTGTAGGGCATTTGCCTTGCATGCAACTGATTCAGGACAGACCTGGGTTTAATCCCTGGCATTCCATATGGTCCCCCAACCCAGAAGCTATTTCTGAGCACAGAGACAGGAATAGTAACCCCTGAGCATCACTGGTTGTGGCTCAAAACAAACAAACAAAAAACCTAACTATACACACACAATAAATAGTTAAGACTCTCAAAACTAATATTACAATGAGAGGAGGTGGTACTAATGGAAATGGATATGCTAGATATTATTTAATGCGTGTGTATGAATATTTCTAAGGCTGAAGTTTATGGGTGTTGGGTTAAAACCAGTTGATCGCAGGAGGATGTTTTTAATAACACATGAAAGATAAATGACTGAAACCAAAGTACAATCATATTTTAATCAATGTGTTTAAAGATATTAATAAAAAAGATAAATAAGAGGTATACACATTTAACAAAGTCTGTAATGAGTTAGTATGAAACTACCTTAGAAAATGCTTAAAATCACACTTGTGTAGAAAAACAAAACAAAATAAAAATAACATTTAGAATACTAAACAAAATTAGTGGTGATATACTTATTTTCATACCATAAAACACATGTTATTCACCCAAAATTGTGTCTTATGGAGCAAATGACCCCTGGAGCTGAAGTGAGAGTGCAGAGGAAGAGAGACAATAATATTCTAGATGTCATGTTGACAGCTATTCACTTAAAATGGTTGAAATTTTATTCTGTTATAGTTTATTGAACCTTTTAGTACACCATTTGCTTTAGAATACTTTTTCTTGTTTTCCTAGTCTGAAAACCATGTGCATCTTATGGTCTGATTTGTCTCCTAGAGCAAAAAAATATGGTAAATGAAAAAAAAAATACTAAGAACTAGAATTACTTGCAATCTACCTTATAACACTAAACCCATTTGGTAATCTCAAGAATTTTATTTTTGGTGCGGACCAGAATATACGGACTAGATTCTGCTGATTCTTGGTTTTGCACAGGATAAGTCCTGGAGGGCTCAGGGGGCCATATAGATTCAATGAACGATGGACCCCATGTTAGCTTCACACAGGCAAGCTCCACAGCTAGCTTCATAAGAAAAAGAACAAACAGAACAGAAAAGAAAAGAGAAAAAAAAGAAAAGAAAAGAAAAGTAAAGAAAAGAAAAGAAAAGAAAAGAAAAGAAAAAAGAAAAGGGAAGGGAAGGGAAGGGGAACGGAAGGGAGGGGAAGAGAAGGGAAAGGAGAAGAGGGGAGAGGAGGGAAGGCAAGGGAAGGGAAGAAAAGAAAAGAGAAAAGGAAAGGAAAGAAAAGGAAAGGAAAGGAAACAAAAGAAAAGGAAAGGAAACAAAAGGAGAGGAAAAGAAAAGAAAAAAGAGAAAAAAAAAAGAAAAAGCAGGCTTCTACCTATTATAGAGGTGATGAAAAAATAAAAGTATTTTGAGGGGAGGTCACTTTGGTGTAGACTATGTTGCTGGAAATGTGTCTGAAGAAACCCTGTCATAAATAGTATTAAAATTCTGTCTATAATTTTAAAATTGAAAAATAAATGATTAAATAGCACCTTCCTACCTCTTCACAAAATATATGGAGGAAAACATAAACAGGATACTCTGAGATCTTGACTACAAAGGAGAATTTGGTTTGCAATAACTTGGCTTCATTGACAAAAATGAACAAAACAAATCAATGAAGCTACATCAAATAGAATGACTTATGCACTATAAAATAAATAAGGCTAAACATGAAAAGACATGCTATAATTGACAGAAATAATGAGGGCCATACGTGTCTACCCAGACATTAAATATTCTGCTGAAACACAGGAGACTTTCATTTTAATGCTATACATCAAAGGTTCTGTCTGGATTATTAAATATCACTTTATGGACAAAACATGTAAATAGCTGAGCCTTTGTTCTTAATGTACCTGTAACTATTCTGAATATCTCGCTTATTACAAATATCTTCTTGTTTCTATGGGATCTGAATGAAATAACTGATAATTTAGTACCAACACTTAAAATTGTGCTTTCTAACTTTAAATTTGTTAACTGATAACATAGGTACTGCATTGCATTTTTATTATCTTCAACATGAGAATATGTTTCTCTTAAGAACATCTATTTGGGGCCGGCGCTGTGGCGCTAGAGGTAAGGTGTCTGCCTTGCCAGCGCTAGTTTAGGACAGACCGCGGTTAGATCCCCCAGTGTCCCATATGGTCCCCCAAGCCAGGAGTAACCCCTGAGCGTCACCGGGTGTGGTCCCTCCCCCCCAAAAAAAACACAAAAAAAAGAACATCTATTTGACCATATTTCTCTAGAATCAAAAACATTTTATCCATATACAATTGATTCTAAATTAATGCTGAATATTTCCTCTATTTTTATCCTAGTACACAAAGATGAGAATAACAAATAAAAGTGCTTGATTGTTCACTAATAAAAAAATAATTTATATTTAAATTATAACCATTTGATTCTCCAAAACCACTAATTATAATTAATTCACCATATATATATGCCAAATATATAACAATACAGCAAGTTAGTATATATATACGTATATAATTTTTATTTACATTGGATTTGAAAAGTCACCAATTTAATACAATTAAGTTAAAATATTTTGTTTTTACTATTATCAACCAGTATAATAATTTATTGTAAAACCATTGCTTAAAATTGTGGGGAATTTAAAATTTCTATATTTCTAATCTACAATTATAAAATGGCATAAAATCTATGTCACAATCAAGCATATTTTTGTAATTTCAGGGCACTTTAGATACCTGAATTATCTTGCATTACTTAAGATATTTCGGGCTTGTGAAATATACACTATTTTAATCATATTTTGCTGAACCTCTGAATACTCTAATTAGTGTTTCAAAACTAGTTTTATTCTGGGAACATTGTGTTAAATAACACAGACTCTTTGCTTTTTCTCTTTTGCCACTTTGATGTTCAACTTTAAAGCTTTTATTAGCTCTGCTCTCACTCTTTCTACTTTTCCATTCCAAAGCTTGCAAATGCTGACAAGCCCATCAAAGCTGAGGTATGAATTAATTTAAAGAACATTTTAGTCATTCAATGTCTATGATCTATTAGTTCCTGTCCAATCTAATCTTTCTACCTCATTTGCAGGATTATAGAGAGTCAATTTAACCATGACATGCTTTTCAGTTACTGGATTGAATATTAGGAGAACATTAAAGAGGTTTTTTTTTTTTTTTTTTAATTTGAAAAAAGGTTAAACTAAAATTGATCATTTAAACTCAGGTATAGGTGACATCCTTGGATTAGAAGTTAATTGGATTAAAAATGAAAGGGGATTCACTATTTATTAAATATTTGGAAAATCTTGATTTCTTGGTTATTATAAAACTCTAAAGTCAAGTAAAAGATGCATAAAAGGACAGATATAAAAACACAGAATGTAAAATTGAGAGAAGAAAAATTATACAGTACGAAGGATTTTGAGATTGTGCGGTCAACATGAAATGTCCCTTACTATGTAACTTAAAAATCTTGGGAGGGGAGGAGGCCAAAATATTCATTTAACAGCCTGGGTACTTGTTCTGCATGAAGCAGATCTGGTAAGAAAATCAACACCACACATTACCCTAGAGAGCTACACTAGGAGTGAGCCTGAATGCAGAGCCAGGAGTAAGCCCTGAGTACTTTCAAGAGTGTCCCCACAATGAAGAAATGGCTTAAGTAAGCTTATTTTAATTGTTATTCCAAAAATGTGTTCTTATAACACCATCATTTACCAAGTTGTTCTCAATAGAGTCATTCCAACCATTATTAAATGGGCAAACACTGACCCCATGAGCAGGGTGACCATTCCTTCACCAGGGTCCTCAATTTCCCACACCACACCCCAACTGCCCCCTTGCAGACACAAACAAATTCACCTCGTCTTTATTACAATAAAGATGCGAATATAATGATTCTAAAAGCTAAGTTCTACACTTGCCAAGAGAGTGATGCTGTAAAAGTCACTTAACCTCTAAAGCACAGCTTTGTTTCTTTGTTTGGAAAATGAAGGAATAATTTCAACAATTTTGACAGTGTAAAATGATTCTATGGTCGTAGAGTCCAACAAACATTATACAGATTCTGTTACCAACTCTTCCTAGGTAGTTTGATACAGAATGGTTCCTATGTGGCGTTCCATGAATGGGTGGGGCATATTTCTTTTTCTGCATATGACCACAGCATTGCAACATCACACCACCCTACATCCTCCAACATAAAGAGCTCAATTCCAAAAGGTCACATTATCAAACTACCAACCTATAAAATTTATTTTATATCTATAGATCGAGGTACACACTGCAAATGGCCACATAGTGCCTTACAATTATATATGAGTGTCAGCCCCCTAGTATTATAATAAACTTATTTATACTTTTGCTACTTTCTTCACAGTTTTTTCAAATACTTAACAATTCCCTCTCCTTCTGGAAGCCATGAATCTGTTTTGTCCAACTCTGATCTGCCCATCTCTCACAATATTTCTCAAATGTAGTAACAAGTCTATCTTTTTTTCCCCCTTCTATCAGTAAACCTCTTTCTCCAAACTCCTTCTTCAGGCCCAGGAGTGGAAACCTTTCTATGAGGTTGTACATTCTTCACTGTAAGGGAAATTTCACAAAAGGACTGAAACTAAGATAAGGATAAAACTTAAGAGATAACTTGTCCCAGTCAAACTTGATCTCAACTTTTTGAAGGCATTCTGAGAAATGACGGTCAATTTTCTTCAGGAGAGATTTTATTAAGCTAAGATATTGGGAAGTAGGAATAGTGGGGAGATATCAAAAAGTCTTGCAGCATCATGGATTAACACACAAAGAGTTTTTCAGATTGAAAGCTTCAAGAGTTGTCATAGAGTTAAATTTTGATTATAATTCTTCAAGTTCATGGTTTTCATGAACTCTTATCTCATGTGACTGTTTCTATTTCTGTTTAGTTCTCTCTCTAGAAAAGCCCATGATCCTTAATGAATAGTTCCTCTCTTTCTCTCCTCTCACATCTTCTTAAGTGAATTTTCATGAAAATTATCTTGCTTTTCTAAAAAAAAAAAATGGATTAGAAACAACAATAGTATAAACGTTGAAAGCAATTTGAGAATGGTATTAGAAACATAATTAGAATGAATTACAGTGAGAAAAAATAAAATTGAAGACAAAAACTGTAAAGAATGTTGGTGGTAGCAGAAATAGATAAATTGGATTTTAAGATTTGGTCTTTGTCTATTGAATTTCAGCAGCGTTGTTCTACCTATGCTGATATCCATTCCACATCTTGAAATAAGAGGACGTATATTTTTCTCTTCAGAAAGAAGAGCTTTAAGATTTGTAAGTATTTAATAAGAAAAATAGGCAAAATCAAGGTAATTTAGAATTCATTGTCCAAACAGAATTTTAGAAAAATGAAATACCACAAAGTCATCTCTAAATTCATAATTAGAATAACATGGCATTTGGCCTACAGTTAACTATCAGAACCTATTCCAAAGAGAATGCTTTTCTGATACTTTTAGTACCTCTACTTCATGACTCAAATATACCAATTCGAATCGACTAAAATAAAAATTATAAACCTTGTCAATAGGTTATCATTTCATTAAAATTACGTTAAATAGTTCAAAGAAGGCATGATACTAAATTGCCTGTATAATGAAGAATCAATTATTTTAAACTACCAGGCAAATAGATGTTCATTCGATAAAAATATTAATTAGTGAAATATTATCATAGTAGTATGTAAGGGAATATGTACGGTGTTTATAGTTATATTCTTAGCCTCCAGGTTAAGCCAAACTTCCTCACTTAGTATGTAACATGTCAACAGCAAAAGGAATACAGAAATAATTAAATAAGCAAAAATCCAGATGTTAACATTCACTTAATTCTGTTTCAGAGTTGAAGAAAAATATAATTTGTTTTACTCCAAGACTAGTTTACAAAAGCCAGAATAGTCCCCTGAGCCTGCCAGGAGCGATTTCTGAGCATAGAGCCAGGAGTAAATCCCTGAGCGCTGCTGGGTGTGACCCCCATCCCCCCCAAAAATAAGCCAAAATAAGGGAAAATTCACCTACCTAAAGTGACATATACCACAATTTTCCCCATCAGCGCCAATATTTCTGTACAATTTCTGGATGATAAAAACATATTTTGTTACTTATGTTGGCTTTTGTTTCAGGCCACATTTTTATGGTGCTCAGAGATTACTCCTTTGTACTTCAGGATCACTCTTATTGAATTTTAGGTCCATATGGCTGTTTTGTATTGAACTAAGTCCACCATATGCAAGATAAACCACTGGAATATTTTTCAAGACCTTAAAAATATTTTAGGGGGAGGAGGGTAATGTTACACTGGTGAAGGGGGTGTTCTGGTTTTGACTGTAACCCAACTATAATCATGTTACTTAAATAAAAATATATTAAAAATATTTTAAAAGCAAATGTTGATGTGAAAAATAACCACTAAATTACACATGGTTAGCAGTAAAAAGATGGTCTTGAATGTGAGTATAATTTATAAATCCAATTTTGAATAATGATAAATTTATTTTTAATTCACATCTAATACCACATAATGTATGCATCAGAAAATGCTGAAGCCTTTTTTTTTTTTTTAACAAATGTTCCAGAGCATTTTCTCAATATCTCAAGAAATAAAATCAACAAAGGGCAAAAACTGGTATAACAGTAACTGGGCTTACATTTGAGGCTAGCAAATAAGTGAATAGATTCCTAGATATAAAATTTAATCATTCAACAAGTTTTATCTATATAGTTATCCTTTACTCAATGAACAGTAAAAAATATCTGCAGGCTTTTATTATTCATAGATACTTCTAAGTTTTTTACTATGTGTCTTAATTTAAAAAATGCTTTGTTGTTCTATTTGCATAACTTAAAATATTTGAACCACATTATTTATTCATCTTAGCCAGTTGCTTGAAAAGATGTTTGATCCTAGAGAGAGGTAGGAGGCCAGAGTTGTGTATTTCTTGGGAACTCTGTTGCTATTATGAAAATACATCAGGGATAGTGGAGAATAGCATCAACTGAGGAATACAGCTAACCAGGCCAAATTCCTGGTTCCCTAAAAGTATAGCCCCTGGGCCTATTCCATTCTCCCTCCAACAGAATAATGCCTACCCTAATTCACCATCCAAAATACCCCCATCCTTGGGTCTTTGATATATTTAATACTTGTGACAATATCCTTTTTTCCTTCAATGAGATTTTCATAAAACGGGATGACAAAGTGAAAGATGGTTAAGGAGTCTCCATCTATTAGACCCAGAAACTCCAAATTTCAAACGTTGAATGTGTGACTTACAGAACCCTGACCATCTGTCATATTGGTTTGACTTAAGCTTTATTTGCTGTGAGATTGGTTTTACATACTAACACCACAAAATATGGATCCCACCGAGGGCCTGAGCTGGAACTGGGGCAGGTTTTGTGCTACCTTGGCAATGACCTGGCACATGAGAAAACCCATGAGCTCAAGAGTGATGTCTTAAAACGACAGCCACTAAGTAGAAGAAAATGGGAGAAAGGGAGTTTTCACTTTTCCCGGAGACCTAGGAGAAAAACCCTCTGGGATTAGGCAAACTAAAATACTAACCTGAAGCCTACAGTTGCAATATATGACTAATGGTTTTTTGGGAAAGGCCACCTTGCTCTAATGTAAACTTAGTTCGATATTATTACCCCAGCTCTTTCTGAGTCTATAGCAGGCACAAATAACAGCCCCTTTTACCACTTCGCAGTAAGCTCTGCTCTGAGTTTAATGGATCTGCTCACCCTTGCTGTTGGCAGTGCTGGATCTCAGGTTGATTCTGATTTTTTCTTGTAGAGAAAAGTAGTTCAGATGAAGAGCATGGCCCAGCACGCCCACCTCCATCTCTTGTGTTTAGAAAACAGAAAAGAGGGAGTTGTAGCTCAGTACACAGAGCATTCACCCTGCTTTCCCTTAATCCCCTAAAAACACAGAGCAAAAGCTCTTCTTTTCCTTAATCCCTTAAACACAAAGAACACACACACTGCTCCCACCTAATCCCCTAAACATACAGAGTTCACACCCTGCTTATCCTCTAAATATACAGAGCTCACACCCTACATTCTCCTATACTGATTGGCTCAGATACATTATAAATATCCCACACCCACCTACTATGAATCGAGTTATCTTCCCAGAGTGGATCACAGATGCTTGGAATCTGCAACTGCTCTAGTTGCCTGGGATCTTACACCACAGGCATCGTCTACAAGAACGATGTATTAAGCTTTTTCTTCTCCCTAGCATCATTAGGTGCATACTTGGAGGCTCCCTAGACCCTATACACTTCTACCCTGTTGTAATTTTGTAAGTTCTCATTCTACGAGGTACCCTGGCTATCCCCAGCATCACAGGGCACAACTATCATAGCATCCCCTAGATTCTTGCATTGAATCTCTGGCCTGGTTGGCTGAGAATCATTGGTAATATCTAGACCTGCTAAACACTGATGGAGACCTCTCACCCCAGCAAAAATAAAAGGAAAAATACAAATATTAAGTGCTCAACTGAGAACTGCTGGAGAATTTCTGGGCAAAATAAACTCTCTGAATACATTTTCTAAGTGGATGATCTTCAACCACTGGTCTAGTCACTAATGCTAATATGCAGATGTAGAAAGGTTGAAAATTACTAATCAGTACCTTGGTTAAAACTGCCATCCATCGGGGCAGGAGAGATAGCATGGAGGTGGGGCATTTGCCTTGCATGCATAAGGACAGTGGTTTAAATCCCGGCATCCCATATGGTCCCCCGAACCTGCCAGGAGCAATTTCTGAGCATAGAGCCAGGAGTAACCTCTGAACACTGCCGGGTGTGATCCAAAAACCAAAAACAACAACAACAACAACAACAAAAACCGCCATACATGAACCATATACAGACCAGATGCCTGTCTATGGCATTTATAAAAATGTTGCAGAATGCTGCTCTAGGTCATTCCTAGACATGCAGAAGTTGAAGGGGGACTATTCAAAGCTAGAGTGTCATGACTGGTTTCGGACTTTTTTGTCCTGGTGAGGATTGCTTTGATTCTCAAGCCAAAGATAGTAGAGACTCAACTTCATTTTTGTTTTGTTCAAGTTCTACTATCTTTGGTGTAATAGCTAATTTTACTGACAAGCTTATTTTCCTTCAAGTTTCACAGTCCTTATTTTCTTGTTTCTCAGATCTTACAGGTCTTCGCACAGAGATATTACTATATTTTCTTCTTTCTTTCAATTTTATATTTTTTCTTCTTTAATGGTATATAGTGATATGGAAGGGACAAGATTAAAGAAACCATGACGATCTGGTTTACATCTTTATGCAATTACAGTTTTAAGTTGTAAAATTTAGGAAAATCATTTTTGCTCAAAATGGAATAAATCTCAAAGAAAGTATGGTTTATCTTTTTAAATATTGCTATACGTTAAATATCAGTGAATCACCAAGCAAGCACTAACATACAATAACCCCACCAGCAAGAAGCAGACCCAACATGGAGCTTCCAGACTCCACACAAAGGTCAAAAGACAGCATTGATTTTCCAAATCAGTGGCTCCTAACCTGACCAAAAGTTGTTCACTATGACAATGATAATTGGATATGATCAACCTGGACAAGAACTCTGTGCTGAAACAAGATAAAGTAATATGAGTGATAACTTTCCAGTAGCAATATTTCAAACCAGTGTCTAAAAGAGAAAATAGAAAAATTAAAATATTTTTCACAGAGACAAGCAATGAGAGGTCAGGAGGAAAACTGGGGCTCTGATAGTGAAGACTTTTATATAGTGTGACTAAAACTCAGTCATGAACAATTTTGTAATGTGTATCTTAAGGTGATTCAATTAAAAAATATTTGTTAATAAAAAAGTAATCTACCCTCTAAAGAGCTCCCCCCCCACATATATATATATTTTTTGGGGGGGCTCTTTTGAGGGTAGGATATATATTGAGTATTAAGGGATCACTGTTTAGTAGACAATGATTTTAATCCTGAGGACTTTATCATTAGCACTTGCCTATATCATCCCTCTAAATAGGAGTTTAGAGTGGAAATGCTTATGACCATTAAAGGACCTAAAGGAATGAAGCCGTAAAACACAAGACTTTACATGAGAAAACCACTAACATAAATGCCAGAACTGAAAAACTTTATGAAGCGTTTTTCACAAAGAAAAGAAAAATTCATCAGAAGACCTAACCAGCAGAATAAAAGCTATTTATCATTCAGTGAGCTCCAGGAGGCACACGGTTTCAGTCAGGAACTTTACTCCTAATCCACACTCAGAAATCACTCCTGGCAGGCTCAGGGGACTATATATGATGCCGAGGTTCAAACCACCAGCCTTCTGCATGGAAGGCAAATGCCTTACCTCCATGCTATCGCTGGGCCTCCTTTTTTTTCTTCTTTTATTTAAACACCATGGTTACAAAATTGTCCATGATTGGTTTTCTGACTTAAAATATCCTTAGTTTCCTTCCCACCCACTCCCACTTGCTCTGTGGAAAGCATTGTACTCCTCTGTCTCTCTCTGTCTCTTTCTCTGTCTCTTTCTCTCCTTTTTTCATCTTTATACACTCTGGTTTATACTACTGCTAATGAAAGGATCCACTGCCCATTATTTTATCTCTGTTACCATCCAGTTCATATCCAGCATGATCAGAAACAATATCATTGTCTTAGTGGTCCTTTCTCTCACCTAACTGCACACTGCTCCACCACTTTCGGTGAGCTTTCTACCTCCTGACTCCTATCATTATGGTGTCTGGGTATTATTACCATGCTAACTACATGCTATCGTTTTTCCTTTATAGTCCACAGATGAGTGAGATTATTCTACGTCTATCCTTTCCCCCTGACACATTTCACTCAGAAACTTCTTTCAAATATTGTCATTAACTATCTAAAGATCAGAATGCATCCCAGAAAGGAAAGGCAGGGATAAAATTTTGTCTGAAATGTGATACAAGTTGAATATCAGGATTCTGGCTTTGGCAAGTAGTTAATGTGCATAAGACTGTATGAACACACCTCTATAAATATATAATATAATAACATAATAAATATATAATAAATATAATATAATGATATATAATAATATAATGTAATAAAATATAATATAATAAAAATTACATATATGTGTGATACTGAGTTTGTTCTAGGTAAATGAATAACTGATGCATTAGCCCACATAGCTGCTCAGTGAAATAACAAAAAAAAAGAAAAGTGCCCTGTTTATAAATCATTGTGGTACAAGCAGGCAGCATCCAATCCTAGATAGTACATGGTAGCATGGCCAGACCTCCTTTTCAGATAACTAAGGACCTACAAAGCTATCCAAAGAAACAGAGCATTTTTATCCTGGAACTTATAGGCATATATTCAGTAGTAATGGATGCTATTTACAGGCGACAAAATTGATTAGGACATAAATTAGCTTTGTTTTAAAATACTATCTTTGAATTCAATACTGTGAAATTCATGCATTTACATTAAAAATTCTTATAATATTTTGCTGAACACTATGTTTTTTTAGTTTTAAAGGGAGTTATTATTTTAAAAATATTGTTTGTTAAATTATGATGATGATGATTAATATTGTTATTTTAATAAGCCATTATTTAAATGATTACAAAATAAATAAAATATTATCTCATAAAATGCTAGTTATGACAAATTATTCACTGACATCTTTTTATTAGTCAGAACATAATTGAATGTGCTTTATGTTATAAAGATATCAGATCTAAATGGTTATTAATTTTGAAATTCTATTAATTATATTTGCAATTATAGAAGATTTATACTCATATTTTATCAAGTTTTAATTCCTCACTTAGTATCTATCTGACGCAAATTCACATTTTGCAATAGTGACATCAAACTCCATTGACTTCAGATATTGATTAATACTCCACGATGTAAATTTCAGGTAAGAACTTTATTCAATTCGTACAATCTATTTTGTTTTCCTATTTTCCTAAAAATAGTATTTGCTACAGTTACAACTCTAGAAATCGATAATAATCTGCACTGAATGGCTATATAGTAGAGACTTTGTGGCATCTATTTTTACTTTAACAGTTTATGAATATGACCACTTGTTAATATTCTCTCCTATAAGAATCACCTTCTTCCCTCTTTGAATGTGAGTCACAATTCATGTTTTCGCTGTTGATTTAGAATCTAACTTTGTAGTCTTTTATTGTCTGTAAATATGCACCTCGGTAAAATGTTTAGGTACTTGGTAAAATATTTTTCTAACTTTAGAAATATTCAAAAAAGTTATAAAAGTTATACATTTTTAGGAAAATATTTACCACCATTTCCCTCTGTGAAAAATTATTTCTCCTTTAAGACATATTTTGTATGCTAATGTCCAAATAAAAATATATAAAGACTTTAATGCTCTCCCAAAGCGTCTAGTTGGGCCAATATTTTCCTACTGTGCTGTGGATGTCTGGTTTCTTAGAATTATATATGCATTTGATTTACTCTTTTAATATATTCTTCAAACTAATGAGTAATTCACTGTCTGTAGTATTTATTTTATTTATTTAAAGAAAAAGTATCACCTAGTTTAAATAGTTGACCATATCCCATTTATTTACGGAGTAGAGAAAGCAAACTTATTGAAATAAATGGTAGAAGAAATAATTCATAAAATAAAAGAGAGAGAAAAAGTAAAAGTACAGTAAGTAGCAAGCTCATGTGAAAAATTACTGCATAATTACAAAGAAGTAATTAAAACAATGACAGAAAGTTTAGTAAGCTTATATCCCGTGTTCCTTTAGAGATGCGAGCATCAATCAAATGAAGTGCCTATAAATTAAAAGCTACAATATACAACTTTTAGGGGAATATACTCAGCTACAGGGCCTAGTGGAAGAAAGACTGGTATGACATAGAGAATGCATTCATGGGCACATTTACAGTAGCCAGGCTTTCTCAGAAAAAGAAAGCTACAATGAAGGGCACCACACTCATGACAAAAAAAAAAAGCTATAATCTTTCAGATCTTGGTTTATATCTCATTCGAGAAAAGAGTGAGATAATGGAGCTGGCCTGGTTCTGGCATGGTAACTGCTTAGCTTTATTCTATTTATTTATTTGTCTATTTATTTATTTTATTGTTCATTTGCTATTTAGTTATTTCACATACTTTATTTTTTTATTTTATTTTATTTTTGAGGAATTGTGTTTTGGGTGTCATCTGGATTTGCACTCAGAAATCACCCCTGGCTGGCTCAGGGGACCATATGGGATGCCGGGGATTAAAGCCTTGTTTATTCAGGGTATGCCAAGTGTAAGGAAAACACCCTACCTTCTGCTATCGCTCAGGCCCCTATAATGTTCATTTTAATATGGCTTATAACATATCTAGTATTTAATGAATAAAGCTTAAAAGAAAATGTATCATGAATTTTCTGAGTTAAAATTTATGAACATATGTTATTAATATAATGTTTTGTTTATATTTTGTTTTAAGGACACACCTGGCTCAATGGTTACTCCCAGATGTGTGCTCAGGAATTACTCCTAGCAGTATTTAGGGGACCATCTGATATCCCAGGGAATAGACCTGCCTTGGCAGTTTTAAAGGTATTTTCCCTCTCCACTTTGCTGTCACATTGACCAATTGAAATCATTTTTAAAGAACTCAGTAAATTCAAAAGGGATCAGCCAAAGCTGCATTCATTATATCCAACTGAGTCTGCTTTCCACAGAAGTATGAGACTGCTTATTTAAGTAAAATGCTGATCTCATCAAAAGTAGTGTAATTAAATTAATGGCTGAGGTTGAAAGGTTTATTTTTCACCTATCTAAATGGTAACAGAAAGTACAACTTTGCCATAAATAATTATTTTGATCCATAAACATTGAAAAGAAGCAGATATAAGGAAAACTCCCTTTAATTTCCTGTTTGCCTAAAGCATAATATAAATTTCCAAATTCATCCCTCTCACTTTATTAGGTAACTTTTTAGTTATTGATAATAGCAGAACAGGTCACTCTGAGAATGGCATAAGAGTAATAATGTACTTAGCAAAATTTGATAACCATTTTGTCATGTTGATTTCAAATATCTCTAATTCTAAAGATTAGCTGTTGGAAGTCATTGGAACCATTGGAAGCCTAAAATTACTTTCATCAGGTTAGTACAAATATTTTTTTGCATATCTATGTAACTCTAAATTCTAAGCCACTTTTTAGGTTGCTCATTTGTTTCCCTTGTCTAAGTATTTATTTGTTTTCTTTATTAAAATAAGATTTTGTTACAGTTTTTCAACCAAAATATTTAAAAGTTGTATTTCCTTTCAACATATTTTAATTTCCTGAGATCTTTGTTTTATTTACCCAACTACTCCATTATGACTGAAAGATGTCTAGGTGATAGATTCAAACATTGTCAAGTAGTCAAGAGAACACATATGATCCTAAAGATGTGGAAATTGTGAATGTTCCTGATCATAAAAAATTATTTTAGAGAAAGGAATTGGAAACATAGCACAAACAATTAGCAAACTTGCTTTATCAGTACTAAAGTGGAACTTCCTGAGCTGGTGAGTTCTTGAGAACTGGACAAAGGATTTGCTTATAAAAATTAAATTTAGGATAGAACTTATTCTCTAGTTTAAGTTGATAGGTCAGGTTCCTCTTCAAAGGATTGAGTCTCTCCTTTAGCTGTGAGCATCATTACCTGTCCTCCTTGGTATTAAACTGCTCCTTGTCCTGTTCCATGTGACCAACTCTTTATTAGTGTCCAGTCTGGTTCCTGAGTCATCTTTCACCCAGTATATGCTTTCCTAGCCTGAGATCATTTCCTTGGGCCTTTCCATTGACTGTACCGGATGTTCTCTTATATCTCAGTTATCCTCAACTCTACCCATGGTCATAGGTACATGGTGATAGATCCTTGCCTATACCTGTCACTCAGTTTTTCTTTAGGGTACAATAACAGTTCCTGTTATTCTGCCCCATCATTCCTTGTCCCTTGCCACTGCTAAATTGCAAGTGGGTGAGGTTCCTGCACTCAACATCTTGCCACTGCGGGGGTGTCAGTGTCCTACCTGAATTCTGCTCCTGTTTGGGGACTACTTAGAGGCTACCTGTACTCTACATTTTGTGTAGGCATGTGAGCTCTATCTGAATCTGAAATGTGCGTGGGCATATTTTGAAAGCGGTGGGAGATAGACAGACAGATAGACAGACAGAGTCAGGGAGAGACCGAGACAGGCAGACAGAGCCAGAGAAAGAGGCAGAGAAGCAGAGAGAGACACACACAGAGAAAGGGATAGAGAGACACAGAAAGACAAGGACAGAGAGAAATGCAGAGAGAGATAGACAGACTCACAGACTGACAGGCTCAGAGACAAACAGACCAAGACAGACATAACCAGAGATGGAGAGTTAGAGAGAGAGAAGTGAGAAGGATCAGTGTTTTTTGTTTGTTTGGAGGCCAATCCATGCAGCACTCAGAATTTATGCCTGGTTCTGCATAAAAAAATTATCCCCGGCAAGCCCATGAGACCATATGAATGTCAGTGATAGAATATGGGTTGAAAACACTCAAGCAAAGCAAATGCTCTACCCACTGTGCTATCACTCAGACCTTGGATTGGGTGTTTTTCGTTTGTCTCTTTTAATTTGCTGTCAACTCCAACCAGAAGCCATCTTATTATTTGTTTCAATCACTATGTGCTGTTAGATTATACATTTCTTGGGAGAGGTTTAAAGTAAAGAAACTAAGTGGACCTCTCAGTCTACCTTTTCACTTCAGAATCTCTACTACAAGTGATCCCCAAACTCTTGAGTCAGGAGTAAACTCTGAGCAACTCTGTATTTGGCTCAGAAATTAGGGGGGAAAAGGCCAACATTTATAAAGAAACCATAACTATATACCATATCTCTTATAATTAAGTGTCTCAACTACTAGTGATTTTATTATCTTCAACAGCTTGTATTTATATTATGTTTCCATGGTTTAAGTCAGAGGTCAATTTCAAGACATCTCATCTCCAATCATGCTGATTAGAAAATATAACATATTATTCATTGTAATTTCTTCAGGTTATAAAGGTTCTAATTTAATTTTCCAAAGGTTGACTTTTATGAATTTCCAGATAACAAAGGATTTGTTTACTACCCAAAGGCTAGTTTCATCATTCTATAATAAGAAAAATATTTTTTTTTCATTTTAGAAGATAAAAGAGAATTTCACTTTAGATCATTTTAGAAAACTTGCTAGGGCTCTGATACTACTTTTCTTTAACTTCTAAATTTATGTCAGGATATGTACCATTGTATTTTGTTGCTGTTTTTCTGCTTCTTTCTTTTGTTTTGCTTAAGTGAATACTTAACAGTCAATTACCCTTCATTGCCTTATAGGAAGGAGCAATCAAATGTAAAAAGCTCAAACAGAACAGAGTGATCTTGAATATCCAATGAAATACAAGTTGCTATATTTGTAAAGAAGCAACCCTCATCATCATTGTTATTATTATTTGATGCGGCTTGCCATTTATTAAAGGTCAGTGAAACAAAAGGCTAGGAGGGAGAGTGAGATACAGCTCTGCCCTGCCGCTCCAGTTCTAAATTTCACTTGAGGAGCACAGGGCAAGAGTCAAAAAAAAAAAAAAAAAAAAAAGAAAAAAGAAATAGCAACAAAAATAAAATGAACAATGTATTTTCTTGAATAGTGTCTTTTCAAACTTTCACCAATTTTCCCTGTCCACACAGATCCAAAGAAGGTCCATTGACCAGTCTTTGTGTATTGTTAAGTTTCTGTCCTCTATTTACCTTCTCAGGAACACCAGATACCAAACTCAGAACCAGCCCCCACACTTTGCCTCACTCTCACAACTAGAACTCTGTTCCCAACTAGCAAAGATATAAAAGCCCCTTGTACAATCACCCCCTGAGAACCTGCAAAACTGATTTTGCTCTGAATTTCTCTCATTCAATTGGTTTCCCTCTTTGCTTGTAGAATTACACCGATTATTCATGAGTCTCAGTCCTCCCACATAGTTCTTTAAAAGGGCAGAAATCCAAATATGAGTATTTTCTCCCAAAGCCAAAGATCTGTTGCTTAGTTTTTCTTAGTTCTTAGTTCTTAGTTTTTCTTGAAGATAAGAGGAAAAATAGAAATAAGCTTTTGATTTTAAATATACGTGGGACCAACTTAGGAATGATTAGGTCACATGATAAGATGTGTTTGGAATTCACATTTCTTTAAAAATTTACAAAAAAAAATTTAAAAAAAAATTACAAACATTTAGAAAAGCAAAAAGACAAAGTTCTGTCTCTCTGTAAGGGCAGAGAGGGGGATATTACAAATACATGTAAAACTAATAGTTAATGAAGATTAGTTAATTTAATTTTTTTGTTTCTTTGTTTTTGGGTCACACCCGGCGATGCTTAGGGGTTACTCCTGGCTCTACTCTCAGAAATCGCTCCTGACAGGCTCAAGGGACCATATGGGATGCTGGGATATAAACCACCGACCTTCTGCATGAAAGGCAAAGGCCTTACCTCCACACTATCTCTCCGGCCCCATAGTTAATTTAATTTTAATGTAGGTTTGCTCATACCATCTTTAGGGTAATAAGGCTAAAAGCTTTCTTTAAGTGATTAATTCCCATCACTCCTGCTGAAGAGAAGGTGAGATTCATTTATCAACTCATTCCTGCTTTTAATAAAATAGAAAGATAACAGAAATATGTGTTTTGTTTGCTGCCTTGAACTCACAATAACTGTTAAGTTTAAAAGGCAACTTTTGATGCAACGAGTTTTAGTTTTTTTTATAGTTAAATGATTTTTAAATTATTTTCTTTTTCTTATTTTTTTAAAGTGAGGTACCTGATTAATAATGTTATTAATGCAGTTTAATTTATACATTGTTCCAACCCATATTCACCACCAGATACTCTCTTCCCTCCACCACTGTCCCAAAACTCCTCTCCCTAATCCCAAACTCAGTTTTGTAGTTCTTTAACATTTTTTACCCTAATTCCATTTCTCTAATTTATTTTCTTCAGAGAGTCTATTTTTAATGTTATTCTAAATTAGAAAACTTTTATTTAGGGGACAGAATGGTGGAGCAAGCTGTAGAGCGTTTGCCTTGCATGTGCTAACCAAGGAAAGACTGCATTTTTTTTTTCATGATGGTAATTTTATTGATCTTTTTTTTCTTTTTTTTTAAATTTATTTAAACACCTTAATTACATACATGATTGTGTTTGGGTTTCAGTCATGTAAAGAACACCACCCATCACCAGTGCAACATTCCCACCACCAATGTCCCAAGTCTCCCTTCGCCCCACCCGACCCCCGCCTGTACTCTAGACAGGCTCTCCATTTTCCTCATACATTCTCATTATTAGGAAAGTTCAAAATGTAGTTATTTCCCTAACTAAACTCATCACTCTTTCTGGTGAGCTTCCTGAGGTGAGCTGGAACTTCCAGCTCTTTTCTTTTGTGTCTGAAAATTATTATTACAAGGGTGTCTTTCATTTTTCTTAAAACCCATAGATGAGTGAGACCATTCTGTGTTTTTCTCTCTCTCTGACTTATTTCACTCAGCATAATAGATTCCGTGTACATCCATGTATAGGAAATTTTCATGACTTCATCTCTCCTGACAGCTGCATAATATTCCATTGTGTATATGTACCACAGTTTCTTTAGCCATTCGTCTGTGGAAGGGCATCTTGGTTGTTTCCAGAGTCTTGCTATGGTAAATAGTGCTGCAATGAATATAGGTGTAAGGAAGGGGTTTTTGTATTGTATTTTTGTGTTCCTAGGGTATATTCCTAGGAGTGGTATAGCTGGATCGTATGGGAGCTCGATTTCCAGTTTTTGGAGGAATCTCCATATCGCTTTCCATAAAGGTTGAACTAGACGGCATTCCCACCAGCAGTGGATAAGAGTTCCTTTCTCTCCACATCCCCGCCAACACTGTTTATTCTCATTCTTTGTGATGTGTGCCATTCTCTGGGGTGTGAGGTGGTATCTCATTGTTGTTTTGATTTGCATCTCCCTGATGATTAGTGATGTGGAACATTTTTTCATGTGTCTTTTGGCCATGTGTATTTCTTCTTTGTCAAAGTGTCTGTTCATTTCTTCTCCCCATTTTTTGATGGGGTTAGATGTTTTTTTCTTGTAAAGTTCTGTCAGTGCCTTGTATATTTTGGAGATTAGCCCCTTATCTGATGGGTATTGGGTGAATAGTTTCTCCCACTCAGTGGGTGGCTCTTGTAACCTGGGCACTATTTCCTTTGAGGTGCAGAAGCTTCTCAGCTTAATATATTCCCATCTGTTAATCTCTGCTTTCACTTGCTTGGAGAGTGCAGTTTCCTCCTTGAAGATGCCTGTAATGTCCTGGAGTGTTTTGCCTATGTGCTGTTCTATATATCTTATGGTTTTGGGTCTGATATCGAGGTCTTTCATCCATTTGGATTTTACCTTCCTACATGATGTTAGCTGGGGGTCTAAGTTCAATTTTTTGCAAGTGGCTATCCAATTGTGCCAACACCACTTGTTGAAGAGGCTTTCCCTGCTCCATTTAGGATTTCCTGCTCCTTTATCAAAAATTAGGTGGTTGTATGTCTGGGGAACATTTTCTGAGTATTCAAGCCTATTCCACTGATCTGAGGACCTATCCTTATTCCAATACCATGCTGTTTTGATAACTGTTGCTTTGTAGTACAGTTTAAAGTTGGGGAAAGTAATTCCTCCCATATTCTTTTTCCCAATGATTGCTTTAGCTATTCGAGGGTGTTTATTGTTCCAAATGAATTTCAAAAGTGTCTGATCCACTTCTTTGAAGAATGTCATGGGTATCTTTAGAGGGATGGCATTAAATCTGTATAATGCCTTGGGGAGTATTGCCATTTTGATGATGTTAATCCTGCCAATCCATGAGCAGGGTATGCGTTTCCATTTCCGTGTGTCCTCTCTTATTTCTTGGAGCAGAGTTTTATAGTTTTCTTTGTATAGGTCCTTCACATATCAAGGGAATCCAGATAGGAAAGGAAGAAGTCAAGCTCTCACTGTTTGCAGATGACATTATACTCTACTTAGAAAACCCTAAAGACTCTATCAAAAAGCTTCTAGAAACAATAGACTCATATAGCAAGGTGGCAGGCTACAAAATTAACACACAAAAATCAATGGCCTTTCTATACACCAATAGTAATAAGGATGAAATGGACATTAAGAAAACAACCCCATTCACAATAGTGCCACACAAACTCAAATACCTTGGAATCAACTTGACTAAATATGTGAAGGAAAGACTGCATTTTAATCCCCCGCCCGGCATACCATATGGTCCTCCAAGCCAGAAGAAATTTCTGAACACATAGCCAGGAGTAACCCCTGAGTGTCAATGGGTGTGGCCCAAAAAGTAAAGCAAAAAAGAAAACTTTGATTTATTTTTGTTTAATTTCCATGTATTTCAGGGTTATTTTTACTCATTATTTTGTGATTAACTTTTATTTTCAAAGCACAGTGGTCTGAGAGATAGTTGATACTATTCCCATCCCTTTTCTTTTATGTAAATAAATTTTATAGCCAGCAAGCATCTAACATGCAAAATACTGATTGGAGAAAATGTGTATTCAACATTTGAGGTAGGGGATACAGGCTCTACCTATGTCTGAAAGGTCCATCTATTTTATTTCTCCCTTGGAGGCTAGATTTTTCTTGCTAATTATTTTTCACTTACTTCCTGTAAGATTGTTTTCCAGCCTTGGACTTTGACTGTGTTTACCCTGTTGAGCTGTGTTTCTTGCAGGCAGCAGAAAGTTGGGCTCATTTCTATCATCCATCCTCTTTCTTGGCTGGTGATTTCAGTCCTTTGAAATTGAGTAATATTATTTTTTTTTCTTTTTTCTTTTTTTGGTTTTTGGGCCACACCCGGTGATGCTCAGGGGTTGCTCCTGGCTATGCGCTCAGAAGTTGCTCCTGGCTTGGGGGACCATATGGGACGAAGGGGGAATCGAACAGCAGTCCGTCCAAGGCTAGCGCAGGCAAGGCAGGCACCTTACCTCTAGCGCCACCGCCCGTCCCCCAAGAAATATTATTAAGGCAAATAAATTTAAGGCTATTGTTTAGTATAAGTTATTCATCTATGTAAATTTGTCATTAATACATCTAGGATATCTGGTTTAAATTTAAGGTTATTCTAAAATGTTGATTGTTTATAAAATATAATAACCATTCAAACATGAATAATAATAGAGTATTTATGTGAGGTTTTCAGTTTGATTTTTTATTTATTTATTTATTTATATTTTATTATTTTCGTTTTTGTTTTACTTTAATGCAACTGGTAGGATATTCTACCTAGGAAACTAAATGAGCAGATAGTAGACATATGTAGTTCTGTTGATATAGTGAATATTTAAAGGAAAAAAATTTTTTTTTGGTTTTTGGACACATCTGGTGATGCTCAGGGGTTACTCCTGGCTATGCGCTCAGAAATCGCTACTGGTTTGGGGGACCATATGAGACACCAGTGGGAGGGATAGAACCAAGGTCAGTACTGGGTCTGCCATATGCAAAGTAAATGTGCTACCACTGCCTTATTGCTCTGGCCCTGGTCTTAAGGAATTTTTAAGAATGCTTAATTGATGTATATGCATATTTCTGCACATTATGCAATTTTCTACCTAATTTTTCCAATGTATTTACTCTTTGTTTTTATAATGAATAGTTTGCGTAATTTTTTCTTTTTATATATTTAGCTATTTATTGATTTTTATTTATACAAATACATTTTAGTTATATATACACCATTATATAGACATATATATTGTGTATATAATATATACCGTGTGTGTGTGTGTGTGTGTGTGTGTGTGTGTGTGTCTGTCTGTGTGTCTGTGCTCAAGGTGTACTAAGCTTTACTCTGAGGGATCACACCTGGCAAGGTTTAGGAAATATATGAGGTTCAGGGATTGAGCCTGGGTTGGCTGTGTGCAAATCACTCAATCTAACCTCAGTACTGTCTCTCCAGCCACAAGTATTCTTTTATAAACTAACTTGATTTTTTCTAAGCCATTTCAGTTTGCATTTTTTCATTTTTGTACTTGTTAATTTGCCTATTATTAACAATCTTATTGGCATGTTTTAAGTTTATCATAAATGCTTTCAACTTCACTATTCTGTAATTAGAAGCAAGTCAATTACCAACAAAAAGTAATGAAGGGAAGATGAAGAAAATTCAGAAGTGTGGAGAAAAAGAGAAAAGTCACATTGTTTTCCTAGTTTCTGAAAGTATGGTGATTACAGGTCAATTTTCTATAAACAAATTTAAAGAGATAAGTGGAGATTCTGTCAAGCTTTTCAGAGCCCTGGGGAAGAAAAAAACCGCCAAAAGACAAGTGTGTGTCTTGCATATCTTGCATAGTTAGTTCTCCTGTTACAGCCTCATTCTTCAAATTCAGCTTTTGAGCTGTGACCACACATAATTATTTCACAGAATTTAGAAGTAAGGTATAGTGTTACTGGTTCCACCCTAATCAATATTCATATTTCACTAGGGTGTGAACTGGTGATGGGGTGATTGGATTATCTTTCTACTTGGTCTTCCTCTCCCACGGTAGAGTAGGGGTTGGTCCTTGTCACTAAAAGAAGGGGACTAAGGCGGAGGCTCGTTCTTCTGGATTCCTCCACTAAGTTGCTTTCCTTCTTAGGAATAGAAGGTTTGTGTGATGGGATTCCTGCCTTCAGTTCTGGATTTACTAAACCCATTCTTGTACATTTTCACTGTGTGGATTATTTCCTGCATCAACGTTTCCTTCCAGATTCACTTCTCAGGAGATCCTCCTTTTGGAGCCCTGGTCTCCACTAGCAGTATAGGTCTGGTTACAACATATATTGAATATTATAAAGTACAGTCAATATTTTAAATATGATCTAATACAAAGCAATACCATTATAGCACAAAGAATAAACTCAGTTTCATGTCTTTAGTACAGACATAGAAAATGAAAGAAAAAGATATTTGAATATGTCCATAATATGTTGGAACTGTCACTCTTTGATTCAATGAAAAGCAAAGTGACACATAGAGAAAAGTTTCATTAACAAGTCAGCAATTGAAAGGTGGCAGAATTATGTCCTGTAGAAATTGTTTTGCTTGTATCACCTCATGAAGTAACTTATATTGAAAAGTCACAGAAAACTTATTTTTTGATGGAGTTTGTTGGAGATTGATGGGTTCCATAGAACTTGATGAAATTTGTTATCTCCTGGTCCTTTCACACAACTCCAATATATCTGTTCTGTAAATGCAGATAATGGTCTTCCCAACATACTCCTTTTATTGTGTAGGTATTTCAGGAAAAGACAAGATAATTGAAAACAGCTTGTTCTTTATATTTTCAGACTCCTCTGCTGTTTTTAATTTTTCAGTCCAGCTCTTAACTCTGTAGGTCAGTTTTTTTATCACAATAACATGATGAAAAATGGGGCATGAGATGGGGTTTGTCTTTCACAAGCTCAGTCTGAGCTATAGGTCATGGCATAATCTGCACGACAGCGCCATACAGTGATTTGTCCTCTGTGATTTACGGGAGCTAAGAAAAATGCGATTCATTTTATAGAGGATGAGCAGCACCAAGTTCAAAATTATGTCTTGGCAGAAACTATGATTACAAATGTTGTAAAATTATAAAACAAAAGGAATGGCAAATGTGACTCTAGGCAAGTCATGCCATCTGAGATAACACAGAACTAAATCAATCAAACAAGGCATTGGAAGACCTCGAGTATGGTCTGTGGACTGAAGTACTCAAAATTCCCTTCAACAATGTATATAGCAAAATTCTGTGTACAAGTAAATAAAATTAAAAGTAAAAATTGACTAAAATATATAACTAATGCCCCATAGAAAACTATAACAATTAATTTCATAGCTCAAAGGCATTAATACCAGAAATACTTTCATAGTGAAGTGTTCTGTACATTTACGACTGAAATTTAATCACAACAACTTTGTAATGGTGAAGCAAAAACAATGTCAATATAATTAGATAATTTCTCAGAGACTTGCTATTTTTTATCTATATGGTCAGAATAAAAGTCTAGCAACCTAAAAACATATATTTTATACTGTTTCACTGTAATACCTGTTATTATTTTCTTTCTATAAAAAAGCAATTCATTGTATATCTGATTCCTTGAGAGAAATGGTAAATCAGTGTAAATGATTGCAATATATTGCAGATTATGAAAGTTGACCAATATAAATTTAGAAATTACAATAGGAGATTTTTTCCCACACAGGCAATACAATTAGAAGAAAATACACTTGTTTTCTTTCATATGGTTTATTACCTAACATCAGTTCTAATTTTACTATCCCCTATAGTTTTCTAGTCAGATGATCCTTGGGACAAAAAAACCTCCTTTTTCTGCAATCTGCTGGCAGTTAGAAGACAGCAAAATTATGCAGGTAGTATAGACAAAAAGGAATGTCTAGGGAAGAAAGAGAAGCTATTTTCTTCCTGTCTTTCCAGTAGTAACAGGATTCCATACAGTTTTGTAGATTTAACCTTAGAATATATGATATGCAAAGTCCCTTTAGTTTAAGAAAACTAGTACCCATTATATAGAACTTAGTTGTTTATTTTTCAAAATTATTTTTCAAAGTGTACTCGGTTGTTTTAGAAACGCCCAATGAGGGCTGGAAAATTAGGGCAGGTTAACACCTGCCTTGCCTTGCATAGATCCTGTTTGAATCAATAATAAGACATGGCTTCCCCATAACTTCCAGGATTAATACCTTAATATAGAGCTATAAGCAAACCCTGAGCTCACAAACTCCACTACCTACCTACCAAAAATGGACTTTGTTTTAGTTAAAGTTTAGGTAACTTGGGGCCAGAGTGGTGGTGCAGGCTGTAGGGTGTTTATCTTGCACACGCTTAACCTAGGATGGACCGCGGTTCGAGCCCCCTATGGTTCCCCCAAGCCAGGAGCGATTTCTGAGTTCATAGCCAGGAGTAACCCCTGAGTGTCACCATTTGTGGTCCAAAAACAAAAACAAAAGTTTAGGTAACTTACAAAAATGTATGTATTGGTGTCAAAATAAAAATACCAGAAAATAATTCTTCAAATTAATTTTACTTAACAATTAATTGTCTTAATTAATTCTCCCAGTACAGCCACAATATGTCTTCTTGGTAATGAGAGATAATTAACACGTGTTGAAGAATCCACAGTTTTTGGAAGAGTGGAACCAAGATCAAACTGAACTGAAAATGATTCACTTGAACTTCCAATCAAATGCGTTCACTTTCGTTCAATTAGACCTCTGGCTCAGCACATCTATGCTCAATAAAGCTTATTCATATTTATTGCTTATCAAACACACCTCATCAACCCCTCTTTGACACAATTGACATGAGCAGGTTGCATGCAATTTTGATATGTTAGCCATAATGAGCATATGCTTAATGTCTCAATATTTCACACCAATTAATGATACATGTTTTTAATTGTAAATTTCTACTTTTGACATATATATTGACTCTTCTTTTTAATCATGCTAAAATTTTAACATCAAATACTGGGGGCAAAATATTCTTCAAAAATAAATTTATTATTTGAAAACAACTACATACACTTCAGATAGACAAAAAGAGGACTCAAATATCATAGTTTTTGAGTCCTTATTGACTCACCTAAAGAAAATAAAAGGTGGCCTAATATTCTTAGAAATTAATTTTTTAATTTTCTTATATGTAGAAGGAGTTCTAGAATGTTAATTATGTACAAATAGTAAAATAATATTTTATTTATGGTAATAAGATATTCAACAAGATATTCAACTGGATTTTTTTCAGTCAAAATTTATAATTGTTGCATCATGAATGCATGCCACTGTTGAGACCAAGATTTTAGTTTTGTTTAATTTTCAGATTTTATTTTTAGATATGAAATAGATGTCCAGTTTAAAAAATAATGGAATTCATTGAAATTTATTGATTTATTTATATGATTAGTTTAGAGTCCACCACCTGGAAATGCTCAGCATTTTCTCCTGGTTCTGCTCTCATTAACTATTTCTGGCAAGGCTTGGGATCATATTTAATTCTGGGGATGGAACCTGGGTTAGCTGCGTGCAAGTATCCTGTACACTGGATTATATCTCAATTCCCTGGTCATTAAATAGAAATAAAATGTAAAAAATAAAATGCACTTAAAGATTCCCAAAAAAGCATTGGAGCAGTGGCGCAGCGGCAGCGTTCAATCCCCTGGTGTCCCATATGTTCCCCCTAGCCAGCAGTGATTTCTGAGCGCAGAGCCTTAGCATCAGTCACTAGGTGTGGCCCAGAAACCAAAAACCAAAATTAAAAAAATAAGATTACCCAAAAGATAGAATTCATACTTGCTTTTTATTTTGATATAAAATATTCATAGTTACAAACATTTTCATACTTGACTCTGAAAGTCTTTGTTAATTAGTAGCTCTTAAGGTTTGCTTAAGGACTAGAGTCAGTCACTAGTTTATGATTACCTGTTTTCTCTTCTTTAAATAATTCTTATCTATCACTAATAAATCCTTCTATTCCAGTTTCCTCTAATATTCTTTCTTCTAAGAATAAGTTTTGCCTGGATAGCAAACATTTATATCATATATTTTAATCCATCTTTACATCTCTGTTCACTCTTTGAGTAATGTTATTTTTCTGGTATCAAACACAGATATCTTATATGGCAAACAATTTGATTTAGATCTTTTCTGTGTCCAGATTCCTGCCCTTTGTACCACAAATTCCTCAGTTTCCAAAAATGTAAAAAGGGATACTCTGAGCCACTAATGAAAGTTCCATAAAGCTTCATAAATTAGTTTACATAGAAAACTTAGAATAGTGGCTGGTTCTCTAAATCTCTAGAGTGACTAAAAACACTATAAATAGAATATTACTTTCATTAGTGTTTGCTTGCTTTGAGGACCACATTCTTCTATGCTCAGGAGTTAATTTTCTCAAGTCTTTACCCAGATTGTGCTTAGGTGATCATAGATGGTTCTGAGCAAGGCAGGCAAAGCAAATGCCTTACCTACTGTACTATCTCTCCCAATTCTTAACCTTTTTTGCTTTCTTTCTTTCTTTTCTTTTTTTTTTTGTTTCTTTTGTTTTCTTTTGGGGGCCACACCCGAGGTGCTTAGGGTATCAGATCTTCATTTAAGACACAAGCCCATTTACCCAACACAAGTTGCTCAGTGCTATAACAGTTGATCCCAAGCTCTTCTGAGCACTGAGCACTTTTCAGAAATCTCTAGGTAGTAATCCTTGCTTTAGTTTTCCCCACAAAAGGCTAAATTTCCTTTTACCCCTTAAGCATAAATTTGGGGTTGTTTAAGTTTGTAGACAAGACAAAGTGTGCCTCAGTGGGACATAGTATGAGAGGTTTTTATTGTTCATTTTGATATCCAGTTTATTCTATCCTTTTAGAAAACTTCCATATTCTCTCTGTTAAAACATGCTTCTCATGGTTATAAAAACAAGATAGTTTCTTTGAGAATAGGAGAGCACCATCACCATCTCCAGTCTTCCAATTTTCTAGCTTGTTGCCTATAAAATTCTTTCTCTTGTCATCACCAAGATAAACATTGTGTAACAGTGGAACTAAATCTTCACAGTTATATCATGATATTTATTTTAGTAAGTAGCTATTTTCTCATTTTGTGAAAAACTACAATGTTTATATAATAGCATGTTTCAAAATGCTGTCCTAAAAATCATGCTTCAAAATGATATCTTAAAAATGTCCATCACACTGTTTAAAACATTTTTTAAGTTAAAAAGTCAAAATGTAACAAAGACAGAATAAAATTTCCTAACTTCTTGTAGATGCCGATATTATTATGGCAAAATTTTAAAGTACCATACTTTTGGGGCTATAAGACGCACATAGTTTTTTAGATGTTTTCTCCCCTACTCTCAGGCTTCAGGCTCCAGGTGTCATTTGCTCTATAAGACACAATTTGGGGGAGAAAAAAAGTGCGTTTATATGATATGAAAACTACAATATATGTATTCAGTGGATGCAGCAGTTCATTTGCTCCTCTGCTTCCACTAATTTAATGGAAACCTGAAGTGTAAATCAGTCTATGCTTGTAATAAATGGTGGCAGAGTAAGCATTATTAACACTTAACCTCTAACTCATTGACTTTTAAAGTCATTGAACTAGACATGGGCAAGAATCGCCTCAACTTTTTACTTATTCCGGAATCTGAATAATCAAAGTAGCATCAGATGAGAGTAATCAAGTTGATACTATATATGTGGTCATTAATATTTTATAAAACATTTTTATAAATATTTATAACATATAAAATAGTTTATAAAATTATGGGATTAATAGTTTATAAAATAGCTTATAAAATTATGGGATTAAACAGAGACATTAGGAGACATGTGGAAAATTCACATGACTATATAATTTAAAAGGATATGGCCTACGATAATAAAGCAGGTTAAAGCATTTGACTTGTATGCACCAAGTGGGTTCAAAACAAGTCATTCCGGTATGGTTTCCTAAGCACATTCATGACTCTTGAATGTAGAGACAGGTATTGTCTCTCATCATCGCTGGGTATGACCCCCAAATAAGCAATCAGAAAGGGTTTTAAATAATGGATTTAATCAAAGATATGTTAAAGAATGAAAAGTTTCACTATAGAGAAGGAAAATTTTAGTATGATAGTGAAAAGTCAATTGTATAGGTGAACTTATGGCAATTAGTTTCTGGAAATTATATTAAAAATGAATAAGTCAAGGTTGTGAGGAGACAATACCACCACAAAACTGACTAACTCCTGAGTGTGGGTCTTTGAGTTAGTATATGTATAACAGACATACAAACTCCAGATCTCTGTAGACTTATAGTTTTTATTGGACGGTATTAAAAGAATAATTTTGGGTTCCCTGTTGGCCTGTGTCAAGTTCTCATGCCGCTACTTCCCGGTTTTCATGAAGATAATTCTTGATTTATACTTTCCTGTTACTGGTATTATCTCTCAGTATCCCATGGCTATTGATGTATAAAGAAAAATGGTGTTTAATTTATTTTGACCCATTGATATCCCTTAATTCTCCAGCTGTGTGTTGTTTTTTGGACTGTTGATTCTTGCTCAAGGAAGGGATCAAAGAACAGCTGTCATTCTCCAGAGGATCACAGGGTCAAAAAAGAATCTCACTGATATGTTTTCTTTTATGTTCTACTCTCTCCGATATTTATCCTCTTTTCTTAACTGACTGACTACCCTTTGTGTTGGAGTAATTGAAAATGAACCAATTGATTAACTAGGTTAACTGGACCCTTTCTACTCCACTTCCAACTCTAATAAACAGTAGTAGAAAGGTTAAAGCAAAGAAAGCTCTGAGTTTAAACTCCAGCACTATCTGGCTATCTGTAAAACACCACGTGTGGCCCGGGAGATGACCCAAATTCCACTAAGTCTCTGGCAGCAAACTCTCCCGGGCATCCCTGTATCTTGTCCCCTTGCACGAAATTGCTGGCCATGTTGGCTTGTGTTGCAGGTCTAGGCTCTCTGGTGTCCCAAACACTGCTGTGGAGAACTCCCTGGCCCCTTCTAATCCATCCCCATACCTTCTAATCAAAAGTTTTGGGTAATTCCTTTTCCAATATCCAATGAAGATCTGAAATTTAGTGTAAGGCTGAAGATCAGTGAATATGGAGAAATATTGAAGGAACCATTCAATAAGAATGAAGACAGGGGCCAGAGAGTTAGCATGGAGGTAGGGCATTTGTCTTGCATGCAGAAGGACCGTGATTCCCATAGGGTCCCCTGAGCCTGCCAGGAGGGATTTCTGAGTGTAGAGCCAGTAGGCACCATGAGTGCTGCTGGGTGGAACCCAAAACCAGATAAAAAAAAATGAAGACTATCTGATTTCCCATACTTTTCCTTTACTTAATTCATACCTGTACAGCAAACATTTTAATATAGGAAAGGTTGTATATTATCAAATAAAAGCAAAATAACCCCCTGAAAAATCTATATGGAGGTTCTCATATATTCACTCAGTGTGTGTTATTTTTTCTCAGTTTTGACAATATGTTATATGTATACCTCTCTACTCTTATATTGTTGTTGTTTGTTGTTGTTGTTGTTTTTTGGGCCCACACCCATTGACACTCAGTGTTACTCCTGGCTCTGCAATCTAAATTGCTCCTGACTTGGGGTACCATAGGGGACACCAGGGGATGGAACAGCGGTCCATCCTAGGATAGCGCTGGCAAGGCAGACGCCTTACTCTAGCGACATCTCTCCAGCTCCTCTATCCTTATTAACTTAGAAAAATTGTTTTTAGTTCTTTTTGTTGTTGTTTGTTTTTGTTTTTTGGGGAGTCACACCCGGCAGTGCTCAGGGGTTCCTCCTGGCTCATTCCCTGGTAGGCTCAGGGGACCATAAGGGATGCCGTGATTTGAACCACCTTCTGCATGTAAGGCAAATGCCTCTACTTACATACCATCTCCATTTTTTTATGGTCTGAAATGCTTTTACGAAAATTTCTAGGAAACCAAGTCAGAAATTGGGATGAATGTTCCTTTACATGTGGAAAGCATGAACTCACCTCAATTGGGTAACTATGGTTCCCTAAATGCTCCATTACAGCTAAGATCTTTCATGCCATTCAGATTAATGGCTGTCTTAGTGACACTGTTAGAATTTTATTATTCATGCTCAAAAGAGCTCATACAGATCGAGCATTCCTAACCTGAAGCATTTTTGCTGCTTTAATTTTGGTTTCTTTAATTTGTATTTACTTATTTATTTTATTCTTTCTTATATAGACATCATGGTTACAAGGTATTTTCTACTATAATTTTTTCCATAGATAAAGTTTTTCATGACTGAATTACAGTCTCTCTCTCTCTTTTTCCTTTTTTAACATTGTAGTATGCTAATGAAGGGGTGCCAGGAATAAGCCTTTCATATTAGCCCCTTCTCTACTCTAACTGCATTCTTTTCTCTTTGTGGCAAGCTTCCTACATAGGATTGGGCCCGCTAATCCTCATCTCTGTCATTTGTGGATATCATCTCCACAGTCTTTTATTTTCCTTAAATCCCACAGATGAGTGAGATCATTCTGTTTGTCCCTCACCCTCTGATTCATTTCATTCAACGTAATACTTTCCATGCCCACCCATATTTAAGCAAATTTCCTGACATCATTTTAACTAACAGCTTCATAATATTCCGTTGTTAGATATACACTAGTTTCTTTAGCCACTTGTCTGCTTTCGGGAATGTGGGTTGCTTCCAGATTCTGACTATTGACTATTGTCAATGGGTGTGGCCCAAAAAACAGCATCCAGATGCTGTGATGAAAACAGACGTGCATCTTTTTTTTTTTTTGGTTTTGTTTTTTGTTTGTTTGTTTGTTTTTTGGGCCACACCCGGCGACGCTCAGGGGTTACTCCTGGCTGTCTGCTCAGAAATAGCTCCTGGCAGGCACGGGGGACCCTATGGGACACCGGGATTCGAACCAACCACCTTTGGTCCTGGATCAGCTGCTGGCAAGGCAAACGCCGCTGTGCTATCTCTCCGGGCCCACAGACGTGCATCTTTATTACTCACTATTTTCAAAAAAATCTTGAAAATATTGAAGAAGCTGGGAACCACACACTAACATATTGAGAAATAAAGATGCTCAGACACAGTTAGAAGGTAGAAACATTTATTAGAAAATAGAAGAAATTCCCCCATTTAGTAGGAACATAGCATAGGTCTCACTTAAATATGGTTTTGGGGGGCTTGATAGGAAAACTGAATTTATGTAGAAGCTATAAAATCTCTTTACATTCCTTATAAATTGATAACAAAGGTACTAAGAGTTAAAGAGTGGTCTGAGCCTGATTCTTGGTTTGTCCATTTGTCTTAAATATTGCCTACTATCTTAGTCTCTCAGTGAAACTATGCTTGGAGATAGAATGCTTTTTTTATTCTTTTGGTTTTTGAGTCACACTGGCAACACTCAGGGGTTACTCCTGGCTCTGCACTCAGAAATCACTCCTGGCAGGCTCAAGGGTCCATATGGGATGCTGAGGATTGGACCTAGGTCAGCTACGTGCAAGCAAACACCCTGCCTATTGTGCCATCTCTTCAGTCTCTTGGAGTCAGAGTTCTTTAGATGTGGAATTACAGCAATATTAAAAATGTAGGATGGGTACAATCAGCAAAGGGACTGCTTACAATAGCTGGCAAGGGAGACTGAGTGTCTTATTCACAAAGATGGCAACTTGCTGAGGTTACTCTGCAATCTGGAAACAAGATGATCTGATTCTTTGGAGAAAACTAGTTTCACAAGTATCATTTTCTTAACTCTCCATAGTGATTGAGCGTTCTATGTAAAACATTAATGGGGCAGACTGACAGTACGTCTTGTAGGGCATTTGTCTTGCACATGCCCGACCTGATTCCTGCCACCTTATATGGTCCCTCCACACCATCAGAAATATTTACTGAGTGCAGAGTCCGGAAACCAAATAAAGCTATATTGTTGAGCCAAAAATCAACTGAAACCCTTTATATAATAAATTATTGTTAGCTCTTTACCAGTAACTTTATTGAACAAGGATGATATGATTCTTTAGATCTCTTCTAAGCTTGAAGTGTACCTATAGAAAAAAAATGATTGTTTAACTGATAGTTTTCTTAAAAATGGTCCCTGTTCAAGAAGTCATAATAGCTGTTCCTTTTGTTGGCTTTAAAGTCAGCTTATCAAATACACCAGACATGGTTTATTCTCAACTCTGTTTTCTTTGTAACTCATATTGAAGACTTATTTTATTGCACAAACACACACACACACACACACACACAATGTTAGCACTGATACCACCTTGATAGATGACTAATGCAGTTTTAAAAAATCATTTTCTGAAAAAAGCTATTTCTTTTGCTTTCTAAAGGTAGATTAATAACATACAAATGAATTTTGCTTCGACATTTGGTGCTTTCCTTACACGGACAGATACTTGAGGGTAAAAGAGGATTTATAAGCTTTACATTTCAAAGCTACTGACATTATTTCTTTGAGGCTCAAAAGTATGTCCTTTGTTTTAGAAGGAGCTTTAAAAAGATTTTTTGATATTCAAAGACAGATGGATATAAGTACAAAGTAAAGAGCTCAGTTTCTATGCATAAAAAAGCCAAAAAAAAAAAAGGAATTGAAAGTCAATTATAATCAAGTAAGATTAAGAGACCTATGAAAAAAGAAATGTAGAGATAGAAATCAGTAATATATCTGCAAGTCCCAAAGGAATAGGCATTGGCAAATAGGACAATTTGAGTTAAATTAAAAAGAGCTGGGTGGGGCAGAGATAGAGTACAACAAATAAGGTATTTTCATGCAGTCTACTCAAAGCTGAATCCTGACACCATATATGAACTCTATCAGAGTTGATTTCTCCACACAAGCATAGAATTATATCTTGAGCCCTGCTAACAGATATGGCATAAAAAATAAAACAAGCATATCAGCAAAAATACCTGTAAATAAAATTAAAATGTTGGTTAATATTTCAGTCATACTAAATGATCAATATAGCAATATAGGTACAGGAAGGAAAATAAGCAGGAACTAATACATTATAATGGTCCAAAATGCTATCATAGGAATCGGTTCGGGTAACAAAGAAGACATTCCTCTCAAAATCTTATTATTCTCAAGCTTTTTTTTTTTATCACAAACTGGCATGCTTTAAAATGCAATGCAAATTGCTCACACATCCAAAATTTCACATCCAGAATTCATACATTGCACATTAAAATTTAAGTTGAGAACATTGAAAGGAAGAAGACAATGCAGAAATAATTATTTTTGGTTTCTTACTTACTTGCTCCTCAAGATCTTTTAATTTATAATTTTCACAGGGGGAAACTTACATAAACCATTTGTAATTTAAGTAACCATTAAACATTTATTATGAAATAATAAGTGTTAAGACAGAGATTACTGTGAAATAAGCAACAATTTGTCTTTCACAAACGTAAGAGAATGCTAAGTAAGAATATAGTGTAAGGTTTGAATGAGGTCATGAGTTGAGATCATGGGATAGAGCTGAGAAAAGTCCAACAGTGTTTAGCATTTTTCCCCAAAGAGGA
This sequence comes from Suncus etruscus, assembly GCF_024139225.1. Classification (NCBI taxonomy): domain Eukaryota; kingdom Metazoa; phylum Chordata; class Mammalia; order Eulipotyphla; family Soricidae; genus Suncus; species Suncus etruscus. The sequence goes on from NC_064854.1 coordinate 3,343,504, forward strand.
ACTGATTCCATTTGATTCTTATTTATGACCATGAACCAGAGGTGTCTTTGTGAGGTTTTCCCTTATAACCAGCAGGGGAAGAATTGGATAACTGCAGGAGATGGAGGATAGGAACCTACTATACTTCTACTACTATAATATATCAAAAATCATATTCATTAATAGTTTTCACTTGCTTTGGCAACCTCTGCATATAAACATGTGTATTCACATCCTTACATCCCAGAAATCTCCCATTACAAGAAGAGAAAGAGGGAGAAAGAAGATTTGGAGGAATAAAAAGACAGGAGGTCGGTAGAAATAGGTGGTATTCCTTTTGTGATATACCAGTTCTTTTAGACTGCTGTTATTCTTCCTCCAAAAAAAATAAATGCTTTTCCACTCCACATGCGTGCAAAAATGATTTTCTTTCTTTTTTCCTTTCCTTCCTCTTCCTTTCTTTCTTTCTTTCCTTCTTCATCTTTTTCTTCTTTCTCTTTTCTTTCTTTCTTTCTTTCTTTCTTTCTTTCTTTCTTCTTTCTTTCTTTTTTTTTCTTTCTTTCTTTCTTTTTTCTTTCTTTCTTTCTTCTTTCTTTCTTTCTTTCTTTCTTTCTTTTCTTTTTCTTCTTTCTTTTTCTTTCTTTCTTTCTTTCTTTCTTTCTTTCTTTCTTTCTTTCTTTCTTTCTTTCTTTCTTTCTTTCTCTTTTCTTTCTTCTTTCTTTGTTTCTTTCTTTCTTTCTCCCTCCTTCCTTCCTTCCGTCCTTCCTTCCATCCATCCATCCATCTTTCCTTTCGTCCTTCCTTCCTTCCTTCCTTCCTTCCTTCCTTCCTTCCTTCCTTCCTTCCTTCTTTCTTTCATTCCTTCCTTCTTTCTTTCTTCTTTTTATTTTCCTTCCTTCCTTCCTTTCTTTCTTTCTTCCTTCCTTCCTTCCTTCCTTTCTTTCTTTCTTCTTTCTTCTTTCTTCTTTCTTTCTTTTTTTTTTTTTTTTTTTTCTTCTCTTTCTTTTCTTTCTTTCTTTCTTTCTTTCTTTCTTTCTTTCTTTCTTTCTTTCTTTCTTTCTTTCTTTCTTTCTTTCTTTTCTTTCTTTCTTTCTTTCTTTCTTTCTTTCTTTCTCTCTTTCTCTCTTTCTTTGTTTCTTTCATTCTTTCTTTCTTATTTTTATTTTTCTTCCTACCTTCCTTCCTTTCTTTCTTTCTCTTTCTTTCTCTTTCTCTCTTTCTCTCTCTTTCTCTCTTCCTTCCTTCCTTTCTTCCTTCCTTTCTTTCTTTCTTTCTTTCTTTCTTTATTTCTTTTTCTCTCTCTCTTTCTTTCTTTCTTTCTTTTTCTTTCTTTCTTATCTTTCTTTCTTTCTTTCTTACTCTTTCTTTCTTTCTTACTCTTTCTTTCTTTCTTTCTTTCTTTCTTTCTTTTTCTTTCATTCCTTTTCTATCTCTTTTTTTTTCTTTTCTTTCTTGTCACACCTGATGGTGATCAGGAGTTACTCCTGGCTCTGAGCTCAGAAGTCGCCCCTGGCAGGCTCCTACTGGGGGTAGGGGGTATATGGGATGCCTAAATTTGAACCATTGTCTCTGTCCAGGATTGGCTGCCTGCAAGGCAAACGACCCACTTTGGCATCTCTCCAGCCTCTCTCTAGCTTTCTTAAGGAAATGTCTGTTACAAATTTACTTACCCATGTTTTCCAATTTAATCTTTTCTCGGGAGACACGAGAAAGAAGGAGAGGTGCAGACCATACTATCATGCTTCAACAGTATTTAAACAATATTTCTAATATACTGGATTAACAATGATTATTTATTTTAGTTTTCCTTATTTTGCTTCTATTTATTTGTGTTGAAACATGGGACTGGGAAGATAGGAAAATGGGAAGGACAATTCTCTTTCTCATCCCTGACCCAAGTTTGATTCCCAACATCCTATGATCCCTTAATATCAGGAGTTATTGTTGAAAGCAGGACAGAGCACTGCAGAGTGATATGCAACACAAAAAGAACCATGAACTAAAACATTGTTGTAACAAAAATTCATATAAGACACTCCGAATGCCAGGATTTCTTGGGTGTGTTTGCCTGGTAAGTTGGGGCTCCTGGGCAGGACAGCTAGCCATAGGACCACTGGGCTGACCACTTAGTCCAGGGGAACAAGATTCCCCCCACAACCAGGCGGGTCTTCAGGGCCACGCCTGGTTATAATCGGGCCCCTGGGGGGAGGGGGGTGAGAAATTCCTCCCTAGGCATCCAAGAACTACAGAGGCTTGGCTGGCTCAGAACACTCCACATGCCAGGATTTCGTGGGCTTTTGACTGGTATGTTGGGGGCTCTGGGCAGGACAGCTAGCCATAAGACCCCTGGGCTGACCACTTTGTCCAGGCGAGCATGATTTCCCCCACACCAGGCGGGTCTTCAGGGCCACGCCTGGTTAATCGGGCCCTGGGAGGAGGGGGTGAGAGATTCCTTCCTAGGCATCCAAAAACTACAGAGGCTTGGCTGGGCTCAGAACACTCCGAATGCCAGGATTTCTTGGTGTGTTTGCCTGGTATGTTGGGGGCTCTGGGCAGGACAGCTAGCCATAGGACCCCTGGGCTGACCACTTAGTCCAGGGGAACAAGATTCCCCCCACACCAGGCGGGTCTTCAGGGCCACGCCTGGTTAATCGGGCCCTGGGGGGAGGGGGTGAGAAATTCCTCTCTAGGCATCCAAGAACTACAGAACCGCGCGGGGGCGTACTTCATGTACTTCATGTAATCAGAATATTCCTTATTCTTATGTTATGTTTTCCGTATACAGAATGTTTATTTTGTATTCTCCCCTTTCCACACCCCTACAAAGTTCTTTTTTACCTCCTTAACTCTCTTACCCCCTCTCAAACATCACTAACCTAGTTTACTCTTTTTAACTTCAGTAGTGTACAATCCTAATCACAGTCCAAAGCTGTGCATTGTGTGTGACAACCCCAAACTGTTTCAAGATACATAAAATGGACACGTATTTCTTTAGAATATTTTGTGTTTTTTTCTCTGACATCTATAATTCTTACTAAATGTTGTCTTATACAGTGATGATTCTAACCACTTTTTATCTTCTCTTTTTGAGCTGTTTAACAAGGAATTTTGGTGGAAGAGTCCCCAGTTTTAATGCTTATGATTAAACCATGTCTTGGGAATCATTGTAATTGTTCTTATGGCCCCCATATGCACCAATAACACCCATCGTGGCATTGCTTCTTATTTGCATAAGGCACATTAAAATGGGAAAATAGTATAAATACAAATAAGATCCTATCTAATAGAGATTGGAACACACAAATCTTGTAGTGCAAAGGGACCTTACACCCTGAACATTGACATAACGACCTGGCACCAGACCTCAGAAGGAAAGGGCTATTCCATTCTCCCCTGAACCAGGAAAGCATCCACGAAACATCCAGGCTGGTCTATAACATCACCTGAAGCAATTCCTCTACCACGGAAGACCCTACAACTACTCAGACTTCGACCTGCTCAAAAGAGACTTCCCTTAACACTGAGAAGACTTAACAACAACAACGACCTGCTTACAGGACAGGGCTCCCTGCATATGCCCTTGATTGTGAGGTGAAAGGAGAGGATGCTCCACATCCTGACTTCAATGTAAGTATGCAGATTCCAGGATCTTTAATACAGAAACATGATACCAACATCAGAGACTGTGTGAAAAATAAAAGTGTGTTGGCACTACAGACAATGTATTGGATTGGACGATCTAGCTTGCCTGGAGCCTAGAGTTCGTCTTGTGCCAAGACACTTTCAGGGGTCTGGTCTCTTTGTACTTAGGCCAACGTTATTTCTTTCCATGTCCCTCATATTTTGGTGGGCCTATGCAAACAACAATGCACTCTAACAACCATTTTTTACTGTGCTCCTTTGACTCTAATCCTTAAAAGAACTCACTTAAAATTTGAGGTTAACTTAAGCTAATATGCATGTATATGGAAATGTAAGAAAATACTATGCCTGTAATGTTTAAGGAGTTACGTAAGTTTTATGGCTTTAGATTGCCTTGTGTACTGTTAAGAAATATTATAATGGATTACAATCTGGGGACTTGAGGAACAAAGTAATTGTACATGGATTCTGTCTTATTTATCTTAATGTTCTTTGGCTGAAATTTCAAAGTTAAGATATCAGCAAGCGGGACTTCTGAGAATTATGTTATGGGTGATTGTCCCTTTCCACTGTACTTTACCTTGTCCTCTTTCTTTGCACCTTGTTCTCATAATTAAAAATAAAAATTAAAAAAAAATTCATATAAAAATGGAATAGCTTAGTAAAATTTAGCTTATTCGCAATCTTGCATAACTATCACAATTACTGTGTCCAAAGCTTTTATTTGTCTCAAAGGATATAATCCCTTCTATTGAATGATCATTCTTTAATTCCCATTCCTAATCTCTGCACCCCTTGGTAGATATTATTCTACTTTTCGTCTTTATGGACTTGCTTCTGTTTATTCTGAATAAATCAAATAGTACAATGTGTGGCCTTCTTTGTGTTATTACTTTAATGTAGAAAATATTCTTCAAAACCCTACTACAGTTGCATGTATTTGTATACAATTTCTTTATGATGCTAAAATAATTACATTTTCTATAAATGCAATTCTGATCATTTTAAATAGATATTTAAGTTATTTACACTCTTTGGTTATACTGATAGGCTGCTTATGAACATTTGCATACACTTTTTTTTTTGCTTAAATAATTTGTTTATATTTTCTGGGCACATAATAAGAAAATAAATTGCTGGTTTCACCTTTAATTTACATTTAAATTTAATGAAATGCCTAGCTTTTTTTCAACTTCCATGCCACTTTACCTTCCTATCCACAATTGTTTTGGGCTTGATTATTTCCATATATTTTGCCATACACATATTACATTTATTTTCTCAAGAATATTGTAAATTAGTAGTGTTCTGGTGAATATTCTAATGGGCAGTTCATGTACTTTTAATTTGCATTTTAAAGGACTAATTATATTGAGCATATTTTATGTGCTTTTTGGATATTATAGAGGTGTAGTACTTTGAAAATTATCCATGAAACATTTTTGTACTTTTAGAAAGGTCAGATTGATTTGGAACTGTGGTAAAACAATATACCTTTTTGTGTCAGTTTCAGAATTGAATAGCTGGCATCAGTGAGTTTATCAGTAAGATGTTTTTTCTTAACATAGCCAGGTTAACCTGTATAAATATGGTGGCACTTGAGTGCAATAGATGTAGGCCATAAGTACCCATAAGTACTATTGAAATGGTTCCTAATTTAAAAAAAAAAACACACTTTTATTTTAATTTATTCTGTCTTTAATTTTAACATTGTAGTAGATTTAGAAAACATTGGGGGTAAATTACTCTTTTATTTACAGTAATCATTGGATGTTGGCTAGTTCTTATGTTTTCACATCATTTTAAGAAGTATATTTGGATAAAATTTCAGGTTTGATTTTGCCTGGTTAATGGCTTGCAGATTTTTTTTTTCAGTCTTACTTGTACTTTTGGGGGGATAGACTTTAGCTAGACTTTTTGGTAATATAAATTAGACCCATATCTTTGGATTTAGATTTTATAAATAATTACTTTAAATATGGTTAAAATCGGTGTGTATATTTATGTGACAAATATTTTATCATTATATTTGTTTATATGTGCCTAATAAGCACCTGTATTTATTTTTCATTTTATTAAATTAGACTTCCTCAATGCTTGTCTATTTTTATTATAAATATCTTAATTTAAATACTATGTGTTACATAGTTGCTCATAATATTGAGCAATAATGTTCCAACCCCAATCCCACCACCAATGTAAAATTTCCTCCAACTGTACCTCCAGTCTTTTATCCATGCCATACCTATCACCTTGGAAGGCACAAAATAAAATATATCTTACATTTTTTGTTTGTGAGTAAATTAAAATTATTTAAAAGTACAGCGATAGATAAGAAAATGGCAAAATGTAATGTAGTTCACAATGAGGTCATTAAGTCTTTGGCAGAAGGTTTGTTAATCAATTAGTTTTAAATTGATTTTCTGTATTGGTTTTGTTACTGAATCTTTGGTGGCTTTAAAGCAATGTTGAGATCTAAATTGGCAAGTTCTTACTGGAAGGACAATATTGAAAGTTATTTGAAGTTGTTGTGTTGCCACATATATGGCAGAAAGATCCAGAAATTCCAAGCTCGGCAGCTTATGCTTTTTTTTTTTTTTTTTTTTTTTTATGGTTGGGTGTAGTTATGGCTTAAGAGGACTTCTAGAAGTACAAGAAGGATCGGAAGGGTACACACACCAGGAGTTTTGGTTGGTTTGGTATCTTGGTAGAGTTCTGTGATTCTGTGATAAAGCAGTGAAACTGGGCAATTGTCAAGGCAGTATTTGTGGTTGTTGGGTGGCAGCTAATATCTTCAGCAGACTAGGAACTGAGCTCAACCTCTCCCCCTCCCACTACAGCAATTTCTGTTTCAGCCAGTGTCAATGCACTCATATTTCTTCACAGCCTGGTTTACATCTTTTTCAAGAATTGAGTTAGTCTGTAGAGATAGCAAAATGTAGAAATGGCAAATGCATTTTTAGAGCTGGTTTTCTAAAATAAAAATGTTCTCTCTTTTAAGACATTGTGATCTACAATATTGTTAATGATTGCGTATTATGGAGCTTATTTTCAAATACTATAGACTTCACCAGAATTTTTTCTTTTCTTTATTATTTTTTGGTTTCCCTTCCCACTTAATCCACTTTCCCACCCACACTCCCCACCCTTGCAATACTATTTCTAAATGACACTTTTCAGATTCTGATGCCTTGCTATGTTTCCTTATTTCTCACATAAAAGTTAGATAAATTTGCATCTATCTTTTACATCACCCAGCTCTATACCCACTACTTCAATCTATGTGGTGGAAAGCTGCATGATTTTGCTTTCTTAATAATATACTTGATTAGTAGTAAATTAAAAATAGCACAATTCAAAATAGTCACAAAGGTAAAAGTAACTCAGACACCTACCCATGAAGCAAACACCACACCATATTCAAATAAAATATAAATTGTGAGCATATGATATTTTAGGTTGATGTTTGAGCCTGTCTGTTAAGTAACTGTGTGCTTATTTTATTGGCATTGAACTGCTGATATTTATGTAGAATTTAATGAATGTGAACTTTGCACAATATTTTTGCTTTGTTCTTCTTCTCCATCACTAATTTATATAACTATAATTTCACCACCTATGCACAAAAATTTAGTCAGTATTTTAGATTAGCTTCAAGTTTGTAAATCATACTATTGGCAATATAGCCTTAATATAAATATTTTTCTCATTTAAAACACAATTTATTTTGCTATAGTTACATCTACTTATATTTATATTTTTACAACTCTGATGGTACTCAAGGCCATACCCAATACATGTTTCAGGAGTTATTATATATCACTGATTTAGATGAAATGAGATACCATGGGAGAAAGGGAAGAAAAGCTAATCATTTGAACAACCTTCATAGTTTAGGTTACTCTATATTTTATATACATAGAACTTTAAATGTAGCACAATAATTTGAAAATAAATAAACACAATATAAATTACCAAATACAATACCACAAGCTATTTATAGTAGCCACCAAACAAAATATTCAAAAGAAGTCTCCTGAAGTCTTTTTATTTTGGCATGTGGATTATTTTGATCTGAGATCAATAGAGGTTCTAAAAGCTACAAAATTTTTTTTGTCTCTTTGACCTATTTAAAAAATAATACTTTGGATATACTATCCAGAATACAATTCTTTAACCACGAAAAACTGTATTGCATTTGAATGGAAAAACACTAAAGTTATGGATTCGTTTTCTATGTTTTGTTTATTATTAATATTTCCATTATAAATTAATACTATCCCAAGATCTTCTGATTTTGTGTCTAATTTATTTCAGTAAGAAAAGTGATTTTCATCAGCTTGAAGGATACTACAGCTAATTATGTGTTTGGACTGGAGTTTTATTTTCATCTAGTCCCATATGATCCTTTAAGTTTCCCCAGGATTAATTCTTCAATTCAAGGTTTAGGAAAAGCCCTGAGCTCCACTATGTGTGTCTCCAGAAAAAAAGAACAATGTGGGAGAAGCATGCTCGGAGCTGGACGGGCAAGACCTCATCCTCTAACCCTCCATTCAGGACAGCCTCTTCAGGGGCTGACTTGACTTGCAACATTATGGCGCCCAAACAGGCTGAACCTGGACCCTCAATAATTCATTATCTTCTATAGACATTTATTCTACATAGAATCTTAAATAGGCTGACCTGTGGGGACTGCCAGGGTGAAGTGCTGATTGATTCACTTGTGTAGTCTCCGCCCTGTTGTGCTTCTTCTGAGGAACCTGAAGGACCTGAGAAGGGAGCCTGTCCTGTGCTCCTCTGTCTTTCTGAATCCTTGAAGCTCTCCCCAGAGCCCTGGAAGCAAACCCCCAAAAAACTGCATTCTGAAGCTACCCAGCAAGTGATGTGAGTAAGAAATGGCTGGACTGTGGGGACTGCCAGGTGAAGTGCTGACTGCTTCACCTGCGGAGATCTCCGCCCTGCTGTGCATCTTCTGAGGAAACTGAGGACCTGAAGGGAGCCCTGTCCTGTGCTTCTTTGTCTTTTTCTGAATCCTTGAAGCTCTCCTCAGAGCCCTGGGAAGTGAACCCCAAAAAAAACTGCATTCTGAAGCTACCCAGCGAGTGAGCGAGTAAGAAATGGCTGACTGAGTGGGGCCCGACTGTGAAAAACTGTGAGTGCTGCCTGTGTGTGTCTGTCTACTGTCCTCTTGCGTGAAACTCTTGGGAGTGGGCCGAAAAGAGGCTCCAGAAAACTCGCTCTCCCAGAGGCCAATTCCAGGGTGGGACTCCATAACATGATAACCGGCTAGGCTTTGCAGAAGCCGGATCCCCTGTTTGTGACATCAGGCTGGGAAAATCCATGAAACTACGCCTGCCCAGTGGGGCCCGACTGTGAAAAACTGTGAGTGCTGCCTGTGTGTGTCTGTCTACTATGCTGTTGCATGAATCTCTTGGGAGTGGGCAGAAAAGAGGCTCCAGCAAAGCACTTTGGCTCCACTTCGCTATGCGGCCATGCGCTCTTTCTAAGAAAAGAACACCATCGCAATAAGAAGAAAAAATCACACTAAGAACTGTGCTGGATCACAGAAGCAAGCATTTCTCTCCGGACTGTCTTCTCTGCTGCGTGCTCGGGCCTAAAATTTGATCCTGTGTGAGGCTTCATCCATGGAGGACTCCCCTCCCTTAGAGGCAAGTCAGCCCATCCAGAAAGGGAGGAGCCAGAGGAGTATGCTGCCTGCATCATATAGACAATAAATACCACCACAACACGTAGAAAAACCCACAATACAAGTGTGACAATGGGGAAACAACGCAGGCCAGCATCAGACATAGAGAATGAAGATGACAATTCTGAGGACCAGATACTGACCAACCAACTAATCAGCCTCTTAGATAAGGACTTCAGACAAGCAATATGGAAGATGCTCAAAGAACTCAAAGAAACCATGGATCGAGTTCAACAGAACACTAATAAGAACCCAACACCCATCAGATAAGGGGCAAATCTCTAAAATATATAAGGCACATCACAAAGAATGAGAATAAACAGTGTTGGCGGGGATGTGGAGAGAAAGAAACTCTTATCCACTGCTGGTGGGAATGCCGCCTAGTTCAACCTTTATGGAAAGCGATATGGAGATTTCTCCAAAAACTGGAAATTGAGCTCCCATACGATCCAGCTATACCACTCCTAGGAATATACCCTAGGAACATAAAAATACAATACAAAAATCCATTCCTTACACCTATATTCATTGCAGCACTATTTACCATAGCAAGACTGGAAACAACCAAGATGCTTTTCAACAGATGAATGGCTAAAGAAACTGTGGTACATATACACAATGGAATATTATGCAGCTGTCAGGAGAGATGAAGTCATGAAATTTTCCTATACATGGATGTACACAGAGATCTATTCATGCTGAGTGAAATAAGTCAGAGAGAGAGAGAGAGAAACGCAGAATGGTCTCACTCATCTATGGGTTTTAAGAAAAATTAAAGACATTCTTGCAATAATAATTTTCAGACACAAAAGAGAAAAGAGCTGGAAGTTCCAGCTCACCTCAGGAAGCTCACCACAAAGAGTGATGAGTTTAGTTAGAGAAATAACTACATTTTGAACTGTCCTAATAATGAAAATGTATGAGGGAAATGGAGAGCCTGTGTAGAGTACAGGCGGGGGTCGGGTGGGGAGGAGGGAGACTTGGGACATTGGTGATGGGAATGTTGCACTGGTGATGGGTGATGTTCTTTACATGACTGAAACCCAAACACAATCATGTATGTAGTCAAGGTGTTTAAATAAAAAAAATGTGTTTGCAGAGCCGGAGTTAAAAGAGAAAGCAGGCTATCTTTGCATGACACAACCAACCCAGGTTAAATGGGTCACAGCTCACATGGTTGTCCCTCAACACAGGGACAATACTTAACTCTGAGCACAGCTGAATGTGGCTCCAAAACAAACAAAAGAAAAAATAAAACATGTTTCCAACATTTTTCTATAGTTTTATGTAACAGTCATCATATATTCTAAAATTTTATAGACACCTAATTTCACATATCATTGGTCTATGAATTAATAGAAAAGTAATTTAATGTATTTTATTCTTTCCTCAACATGGGAGTATTCTCTCTTTGAAATTTTAAGTTTGCTTTAATCCTTATCCCAGGATATATATTTTGCATCTTTATTTAATATTATTTTTAAATTTATATTTTATAAAAATCAGCAGAGAGTTGACATAGTTGATCATGATACACTTATTTCCAAGTCAATTGGATTAGAATTATTAAAAAAGAAAAGAAACAAAGAATAAAAAGAAGGAAGAAAAAGAAAGAGTATAGTGACCAGAAAATTATTAAAAATTATTATATCACCAATGAGGTCATAAGTTGTCAAAAGATTTTTGAGCTCTTGTTGCTAATTTTCCATCCTCTTACTTCATTTCTTTCTGAATATAGGTGTCATTAGATATGTATTGGCCTCAAAATTGGTGTGGTCCTATAGAATGACAACATTAAACAAAAATGAAGCATGTACTGCTTTGTGGTCCAGGAATTTTAAGCACTATTGTTGATTCTGTGGCTTTTGTGGGGGTGTGTTTTCAGTTGCAGAATTCCAGAAATAGGAAAAAGATATAGAGAAAATATCCAAAGACTTATAAAATTTTTCTCAATAATTTATTTGATGTTCAAATAGCTTCTCATTTATAATTTAAATATAAAAAATTAATAATTTATAATTATTTATCTAGCACTAACCCTAACAAATTTATATTTTATATAAATGGAATCTCACAGATCTCCACAATTTGTGTCTCATTTCTTTCAGTAAGACAAGTATTTCCACCAGCTTGAAGGATAGAGACAAATGGGATATTATTGTGTAGACAAATGGGATATATTGGCAAAGAACAGGGGTCAGTGACACAAAGGTTTTTTAGTAATAAAATTTTTTTCTAAGAGAAAGCATCTCTTAGGAAAGTATACAGAGAGAGTTCTGGCTAGATCTTAACAGAATTTCTGTCAAATGCTTATAGAATGAAACTTTGAGTCTGGGAGTTTTGAGGAACCAGACCAAATATTGAGTATAATTAGGTATAAAAGATAGAAAGTGTGTCTTTACTAATGTAGCAAACATAAAAGCATGATAACATCTTATATTTGATGAAAAATTATTTATCTATATTAAGTTTTAGTTTATGTCTAAACTTTTACTTATTAGAATTGATTATTTAGTAATATTTCCATAAGATGAGTTTGTTACATTGATTTCTCTCTGAGCTATTGACAATATTATTAATTATTAATAAATCTTCAAATAATTCATCATATACTGATTTCTTACTACTATTATGTAGACATTCTTAGGTTTCTAAAAGTTCAGAGGACTTTTGGAGGCCGAGCTATAGTGCACAGGTAGGGCATTTGTCTTGCATGCAGCTGACCCAGGACAAATGTGGTTCCAACCCAGGCATCCTACATGTTCCCCCAAGCCAGTAACGATTTCTGAGCTGATAGCCAGGAGAAAGGGCCTAAGCATCACTGGGTGTGGCTCTAAATCAAACAAAAAAAAGTTCAGAGGACTTTTATGGTGTTTGAATGTGCAATTTTATGGCTATATTAGGATATTATAGAATATTTGTTTTCTATAAACTATTTAGTTATGTATCTTATTAATTAGCTCTTCCTGATCTGTGTGAATAGTGCAAAATGACAGTTGCTTCTCATCTTTATTCCTCTCTATTCCATCATGATTTAATTTTTGGATTTAATGTTATTTAACTTTTTTTTTACTCTTTATTTTTTTTTCTTTATTTAAACATCTTGATTACATATATGATTGTGATTAGGTTTCAGTCATGTAAAGAACACACCCTTCACCAGTGCAACATTTCCACAACCAATGTCCCAAATCTCCCTCCATCCCACCCCACCCCCACCTGTACTCCAGACAGGCTTTCCAGTTCCCTCATTCATTCACATGATTATGGTAGTTCTCTGTGTAGTTATTTCTATAACTGCACTCACCACTCTTTGTGGTGAGCTTCATGAAGTGAGCTGGAAGTTCCAGCCCTCCTCTCATTGTCTCTGTGGATTGTTGCAAAAATGACTTTTAGTTTTCTTAAAACCCATAGATGAATGAGACTATTCTGCGTCTCTCTCTCTCCCTCTGACTTATTTCACTCAGCATGATAGATTCCATGTACAACCATGCATAGGAAAATTTTATGACTTCATCTCTCTTGATGGCTGCATAATATTCCATTGTGTATATGTACCACAGTTTCTTTAGCCATTCGTCTGTGGAAGGGCATCTTGGTTGTTTCCAGAGCCTGGCTACTGTGACTAGTGCTGCAATAAATATAGGTGTGAGGAAGGGGTTTTTGTATTGTGTTCTTGTGTTCTTAGGGTATATCCCTAGGAGTGGAATAGCTGGGTCAAATGGGAGCTCAATTTCCAGATTTTGGAGGAATCTCCATATAGCTTTCCATAGAGGTTGGACTAGACGGCATTCCCACCAGCAGTGGATAAGAGTTCCTTTCTCTCCACATCGCAGCCAGCACTGATTGTTCTCATTCTTTGTGATGTATGCCAATCTCTGTGGTGTGAGGTGGTATCTCATTGTTGTTTTGATTTGCATCTCCCTGATGATTAGTGACGAGGAACATTTTTTCATGTGCCTTTTGGCCATTTGTATTTGTTTTTTTTTTTATCAAAGTGTCTGTTCATTTCTTCTCCCCATTTTTTGATGGGATTAGATGTTTTTTTTTCTTGTAAAGTTCTGTCAGTGCCCTGTATATTTTGGATATTAGCCCCTTATCTGATGGGTATTGGGTGAATAGTTTCTCCCACTCGGTGGGTGACTCTTGTATCCTGTACACTATTTCTTTTGAGGTGCAGAAGCTTTTCAGTTTAATGTATTTCCATCTTTTGATCTCTGCTTCCACTTGTTTGGAAAGTGCAGTTTTCTCCTTGAAGATGCCTTTAGTCTCAATGTCATGAGTGTTTTACCGATGTGTTGTTCTATATACCTTATGATATCAGATCTTATAACAAGGTTTTTAATCCATTTGGATTTTACCTTCGTACTTGTTAACTGGAGTCTATGTTCACTTTTTTGCAAGTGGCTAACCAGTTCTGCCAGCACCACTTGTTGAAGAGGTTTTCCCTGCTCCACTTAGGATTTCTTGCTCCTTTGTCAAAAATTAGGTAATTTTATGTCTGGGGCACAATGTCTGAGAACTCAAGCCTATTCCACTGATCTGAGGGTCTGTCTTTATTCCAATACCATGCTGTTTTGATAACTATTGCTTTGTAGTACAGTTTAAAGTTGGGGAAAATAGTGCCTCCCATTTTCCTTTTCCCTAGGAGTGCTTTAGCTATTCGAGAGTGTTTATTGTTCCAGATGAACTTCATAAGTGTTTGACCCACTTCTTTGAAGAATGTCATGGGTCTTTCAGTCTTTTTTTATTTATCTATTTTAGGTTCATAAGTCCTAGACTTATCAATAAAAAGGTCTAGTTAGTGAAATTATTCTATTTTTTCATGCACATATTTATTTTTTATTTGTCAATTTTTTAGTTCCCAGAAACTATTATTCAATTGTTCAGTAATAGTTTTTTAAGATAACATATCTATCAATCATAATTTGACAAATTCTGTAGTCTATTTAATTCCTCTGCTTGTGATTGATTTCTCATTTTGATAATTCATGAAACCTTATTTTGAGAAAATGAAACTAGAGTATGTTTGTGAATCTAAGGAAACAACTTCCTAGGGCACTTTAATTTCCTTTAGACTACCCTAGTTGTTATTTCTTGTTTGTAATATTTTTTTAGAAAAAATACAAATTTTCTATTTTATCTAATTTTTAGTATATTTAAGGCCTGAAGTGAGTAACTATACTACACTAGTTCCTTTCTTAAAAATACATATCCTTATTTAAGAACCATGATTACATATTTGTAGTTGGGTTTCAGTTATATATAGTTAGTTAGTTAGTTAGTTAGTTAGTTAGTTAGTTAGTTAGTTAGTTAGATAGATAGATAGTTAGTTAGTTGTTTCTTTGGACCAATTTTGTTTTGCATCAGTTTTTAAGGCCTAAAATTAGTCAGTCTTGTGTTTGATCTTTGAGCATACATTCTCAGTGAATTTTTAAAATTACTCAAATTAAGAAGCTTAAGATATTTATATTTGGCTGGTAAATGACCAACAATAGTTCATTGTCAAAAAGGCTAGTAAATAAAATCTTACATGTCTATTATGAAGCTTCTAAATCTAATCTAACTTAAGTAATTCTTGGGAAACATCCTGCCTCTTTTATGAATGTATATCATGAAGTTCTTCTTCCAAAGGTATTAGATTTCATAAAGACTTTTTCTCATGTTTGCCCTTTTTTTCCCCTAAATCAGTTCTGACTTTTATTGACTTTTCATTTTAATTGATATATTTATTTAAGTACCATGATTACAAACATGTTTGTAGTTGGGTTTCAGTTATAAAAATACACCCCCTTTAGCAGTGCAACCTTCCCACCACCAAGGCCCCATCTTCTTCCTCCCCAACCCCCTGCCTGTATTCGAGGCAGACATTCTACTTTTCTCACTCACTACGTTGTCATAATAGTTGCCAGTGTAGTTATTTCTCTAACTGAGCTCACCACTCTTTGTGGTAAACTTCAAGAGGAAATTTTTAATCAAAATAAAATGTGAATATTGTTCATTTTGATAACTTTTGACAAAAGTGATTATTCATGAAGGAAATTTCTATTAGTTTTTATTTTTACTGAATGAGTAAAATCCCATATATAAATAACTTTCCTGTAAAATTCTTTAGTCAAGAAAAATTAAAAAGTGAGTAGTATTAAAAAATACTTATTATTTATATTACTCCAAATAATGTAAAAATTGACAACTATATTCTAATTTCATTATGTTTATTATTTTCTTCCCTCTCAGTCTCTTCCTAATTCATTTTCTCTTTATTCAATCAAGAAGTTTAAAATTCCAAAAGTTATTATAATAAAATGTTTATTATTATAAAATGAGTCTGTGTGTGGCCCCAGATCTTAGGGCTTGTCCAAGATATTCAAAATTCTTAACAAGAAAAGTATAGTTACAAATGAGTTTGGAATAGCTCTAGTTCATAGTTTTAACCACTTCTATATCTATATGGATAGTTCCATATTTCATTAAGCACTACTAATGAAGACCCCTGACCTAAAAGATGCAAATTATATAATGTAAAAATATTAAAAGAATAGGTAGAGTTATACATATATTTGAAACAGTATATTTTAATATGATAGTGTAGATTGCCCATTTTGTAATTATGGTCAGAAGTTCAAATTCTTGTCTTCCAAGATATGTTATGTTCAATCCTAACAACATTATATTTGACATCTGGCGACTCTATGGTCTGTGAACAGTTCCTTGATTTCACAGAGGTCTTTGATCACATTTTACCCATGTTGTGTAAAAATCACAAAATATTAGTGTAACCCTTGACAAATACCGCAACTAAAACGTTGTAAACTCTCCATTGTCAGGAAGTATGAGTTTTGATGAAAGTCCATCAGTTTTGCAGTAATTTGCCAAAAAGCTCACCTATAACTTGTATTTGACAGTTAAGAATGAGAGTTCTGGTGCCAGAGTGGTGGCACAAGCAGTAGGGCATTGTTGCAAGTCAGCCCTTGAAGAGGTTGACTGATGGAGGGATGGAGAATGAGGTCTTTCCCCTCCAGCTCGGAGCTCGCGTCTGCCACCCCGTTCAGCAGGTGGTTCTGAGGTGAAGCGGCGGGTAAACAGCTCACAGACTGTCAGGCTTGTGGAAATAATAGCTTTATTGGGTGGACAAGACTGAAGTCCAAAGCCTCAGGATCAGTTCCAGCCAAAAGCCCCTCGCCTTCCACACACCCTTGTTTTTATCCCCCAGAATCAGGTACCACCCAATGGTGGGATCAGATACCACCCAATGGTGGAAGCAGAATCAGGTACCACCCTAGGGTGGGGGTGGAATGCCCCTAGGGTAAGGCACAATCACCGATCAGGGTAGGGTCAGTAACATAATAATCCCCTAAAATATTTACATACACAACAGGGCATCTGAGAAAACCTGATAACTAGTATGTTCAAGTGTCCAGCTCTTGAAAACAATGGCACGTAACAGCAAACAGCAGAGCTTCAGGTGTGTAAGTACTACAGCTAGATTTATGTACAAAAATAACAGAGAGGGAAGAGTTACTAAAAAAATAATTTCTTAGCTTTGAGTAAATGTCTTTGAAAATTATTTCCATTTTTTATTGCAGCTTGAATATTAAACTAGTCTTTAAAAATCCTTTGCAAGCTTTCAGGCAGAATTGAACATCTGTGGGAAATATCTAAGAAAATTGAAGAAAAGTAAAATCATTTCTTTTATTCATTTTATTTTAAAAGACATAAAAAGTTAGTTTTATAAAAATAAGAAATCCTTTTTATTAATTACAACGAAATATTCTCACAACTGCAAGAAGCAGTGGTCAGAATTGGTGACATCATTTATTTCATTTTTAAAAGGGAGCCAGGCATCTCCATGTATGGGGCAAAACCTGGTATTTGAGAAAGCTCTATGGCAATATTATGGCAATGTAATTATAGAATATCTTTTGTAAATTTTAAGACAAAGGTACAAGAGTAAGCAATAAATAGTCACAGATTAACATATCCCAATAAGTGCATATTAAAGCAAAGCGATGCTTAATAATATTCAAATATATTAGTGAAAAGATTAGAAAATTAAATATTATATCAATTATTGTTATAATTCACAACAGAATAATATATTTTATATTGTAAAATTATATAATCATACAGTTATATAATTCTAAAAATATGAATTATAAATATATATTATATAATAATATAACCACAAAAATATTCATGAAAAGATTAGAAAAATATATTATGAATACCGTACCAAAAAAGAAATCTCACAGAGAGGTATGAGTAGATTTTTCAGGGGCAATTTAATGTCTAGTAACACAGACCTATCAGTTCAGTATTACAGGATTCCCCAAGTACAACTGGCCTAGACAGCTGGCCTAGATAGCACTGCCTGACGACAAGTCAATGAGGCCTACACATTCCATCTCTATAGTTAGCATCTTTAAGAGTAATTCCAAGGTTCCTTAGCTCTATTGGTGGGTATTTCAGTTCAAAATAAAAAGGAAGGAGAAAAACAATCAACCAGGTAAAGAATTAATCAGGGAGGTATCAAAGTACAATGACCTATTGTGTCTTGAAAAACTAGTAAAGAGAAATATTCTAAGTATTAAAGACAGTCTTACAATACTGCTATTGAAGTAAGTACTAAAGCAATAATCATTTCACTATTGATTTCTCTGAGTGTAAACTAATGAAAGAGCTCCACCATGCTTGTTTCCAAAGACTGACTTGCTAGGAAACCTGATTGAAGCCTCCACTTCTGTTGAATTTAATCCAAAACTCATTAAAATATATTTTAAGAACACTGAATGTTTTTCTATATTTTATTTTATATTTAAATATATAAATAAATTATTATTTATATTTATATAATATATTTATATATAATATATATATAATTATATAATTATATAATATATATAATATATTTATATAAATATATTAAATAAAATATTTATAATATTTTAGATTTAACTGGGTATTAGTTTTCCAATATTAATGTACAAATTGAGTACATTTTAAAGGTGAATATTTGAATATTATTTTTATGTTATAAATGTTTTTAATCCTATCTTTTGTTTTCAATGCAATAGATTTTATTCTGCCTTATTTTTGCTGGGTGAGAACCAAGTAATCAATACCTGTTTGACTTTTCATACAAATTTCCATAATTTATTTGTACAATGCATAATATCTCACAAGGTTATTGAAGGTGCTTTGTTTTCAGAAAATTAACTCAAAATATAAACATCTAAGATTGTGTGGTTCTAGCTTTCCATAAAATATGTTTACTCTAAAAGTAAAGTAATCATCAAGAATTATGGTTTTAGCTAATTATATGTGAATAGATAAACATTATTTTACAACTTATTAGTATAAGAGGGTAATAATAACAATATATTTTATTTATTTTGGTTTCAGGGGAAAATTCAGCAGTTTTAGGGGTTACACCTGGCTCTGTGCTCAGGAATCAGTCCTGGCAAGCTCAGGAGAGCAGGGAAAAACCTGGGTCAGCTTTTGCAAAGCAAATGCCCTACCTGTTGTACTATCTCATCACCTCTATATAATTTTACATTTTCTTTAGTATGCATGTATATACATATATATACATATATATATTCCCAAGAATATCTAATTCTTTTCAGAATGAATTCTATAGATCATGATTAATCAATGCTGATCTCAACATATTTGTTTCTCCAAGACTCACTGAAGTTCTACTCCATAAAGGTGATATTTTTAAAAGATGGAACCTTTGTGAGATGATAAGTTGTTAAAATTAGAAACCTCATGAGTAATATTAGCGTTACAATAAGAGAGATCAAAGAACTAACAGTTCTTTCCGTAATGTCAAAATGAGAAAAATTGTAAATTAAATATAAAGCCTCACCCAATAAAACTCATATTATATTTCATGTTCAGAAATTAAGAAATTATTTTTATGTATTTTAAGACATAACTAGTCTTTCTGGAAGCCCAAACAAAGATATTCCCACAAAATTTACTATTCTTAGCTTGCTTTTATTTCACTTAATAATATTTGGGGGGGTTAAGAGAATGTTGAAATAGTTTCCTATATTATAAGCAATGAGTTTCTTATTTATCTACAAATGTCATATATAAATATAGCTATACATTTTTCATTATTGACCTATACAGGAACTTAGATATATTTGAATTGTAAACATATTTTAAACTGATAGAGGGTAAACACAGAGTATATGAATGTTTCTTTTTCGGCTGGGGGAGACAAAAGGGTGGATAAAATTGGCACTTCAGTAGTGAGTGTGGTATTGTAACCATGTATGCATAAAACTATCATTAACAGTATTGCTATATCGTCATAACTCAATAAAGGCTGAGAACAACCTGATCTTAATATCTGCTTTTGTGATTGCATACATTTTAATACTAATTTGTACATCATAATTTCCTGTCCAAAGCTGCTGTCTTGCTATCAGAGAAAGGGACCAGCTCCACAAGTAATCTTCAAAGGACCATGAATGTCACTGAATCTTATCACATAGGACAATCCACGGTGAAAACTCTGGGCTCTTTGCAGAATGGGGTTGGCAGATTCTCTTGGTTTCCTGAAGGCACAGTAACTCTCAGCCATACCTGACATCCTCCACCATAGAAAGGGCTCAGTTCCAAAACTGAACCTCATCAAACTGCCATGCCACCAAAATGGTCCAACTACCTACCTCCTGGACAACTCCAAATGTGATCTGACTGTCAGCTTTTTAGATTCAGAGCAAATCTGATAGGAAAAATACATTGGAGACACAAAAGTTAAAAGGGCCTAAAAAATACAGCAGATTTCTCAACTAGCTTCAATCAGTACAGTAAATCCTCAGTGTTGGCTTCTTAAGCAATTATCACACTTATCTTTTACTGATTGAAGTATACATGATCTTATTTGCCTTGTGCTGTATCAAATATATGTAGTACACTATTTACTCCTGCCCTGGAGGCAGGAATCTGTGGTAGGTGGAAAACTGATGACATTGGTGAAATTTCTTCCACCTTTCGGTCACATTGGTGGTGGGATTGATGATGGAACATTTAATGCTTGAAAAAAATGCATTATAAACAACTTGGTAACTCGGTGTTAGGATAAAAATTAATGTAAAATAATTATATAGACTCTGACAAAATATAGCCATGTCAAAAGAATCTTTGAATATATATTATTATATATTATATTAATTTGATTGATATATATGAACCACATTTATTCACCTTCTCTAGAGATAAAGCAACATCAGTCAAATGCATCTGAACTTTTACTGAATCATTTTTTTATTTCATTGCCTTCATTGATTCATTCTTTCTGTTGTCTCTTCAACACAATATAGATCCTTAATTACATAACACTTGCTGCGAGTGAGAAGTATGAACGCATTTATCAATGTCTAGGCTGAGCTCTTGTGGAATTTTATTACTTTGTGAAAATTCCTAATTTGATAGTTTTTTTTAACTATCTTCATTTAATTGAAATTTAGGAGGAAACATCCCACCTATCACTCCACAAGATGGCAGCTCATATAGGTCCCTGTGTTCCATGAAATTAATTAGAGTCATGCGTTGGAAAATCTTGAAATAATGTAAACAAATATAATAAACAAGGAATATACTAAGCATAAAAAGTAAATTTCAGAAAATTATTTCAAATACACAAATGTTAAGGCCAGAGCAGTGGCACAAATAGTATAGTATCTGCCTTGCACACACTAACCTAGAACTTCCTCCTGTGTCCCATATGGTCCCCCAAGCCAGGAGCGATTTCTGAGCACAGAGCCAGAAGCAACCCCTGAGTGTCACCAGGTGTGACCCAAAAAGAAAAAAAAAAAAAGAACAAAAGTGCTAATGTCAAAATATTTTTTAAAACTATTGACCATAAAAATTATTGAAAGTATCCTGATGTCAATTATATAAAGACTCAAATATTTTTATTAAAACAACCTTTGTATCAGAAATTCAAGCAAAATTATGATCTATACATTTATATTCATACATATACTGGAGTGATAGGTTAGGTGTTTCCTCCTGAATTTGTGTTAACATTTTTGTTACATTCTTCTATTATGCTGGCTTTTCTAAAATATACCAGAACATAGCATAGTATTTTAATGTTTACCATATTATTGTTTGCTGATGTTCATTATTCTTTTTATTTATTTAATCTTTTTTTTTTTGACTTTTGGGCCACACCCAGTGATGCTCAGGGTTTGTGGTCCATCCTAGGCTAGTGCACTGAAGGCAGATGCCCCACTGTTGTTGTATTTGTTGTTGTTTATTTCCTTTTATATCACACATGAATGAGATTATCTGGTATTAGTCTTCCTTCTAACTTAAGTTTCTTTTTTCTTGAAGAACCACACCCAGTTATGTCCAAAGGTTACTCCAGGATGTTTTCAGAAATCACTCCTGGCAGGCTTGGGGGATGATAGGGATGCTGAAGATGGAACACAAGAAGGCCGGGCAAGGCCAATACCACCCTCAACATAGTGCTATTGCTCTAGCCCCTAACTTATGTTTAATAGTGTTGTGTAGTTTTTTTTGTTTGTTTATGTTGAGGGGGAGGCTACACCCAGCGTCGCTCGGGCAAGGCAATTGCACTACTGCTGAGTCACTTTTCTGGCCCCACTCATTATTCTTGTTCCTGCAGAATTTTATTAATAATACATGCTTGCTAGAAGACTGTATAAAATATATTATACATGAAATATAATATTATATAAGTTTTCTATGTGTATATATATGAGTTCTCATTTTGTGGTATGTGCTGTGTGATAGCTATGTCACCCCATATATCTTACTCTAATTTCATGTTTTAAAAATTAACTAAAATTTGTTATGCCATAATTTGAGTGGTTTCTGTTCAATCTTAAGATAGGGCCTATCAACAAATGTTGAATCTTAAATTTATATGAAATTCATCTTGATTATATCATATATAAATATGTACATATATCCATATATTTTAATATAGAAATATATACTATATTAGAAATAGCTTCATATATAGCCTCCCTATATATAGACGGTATATATAGTCTGTAGTATTTCTGACCAAAGCCTGTGATTTTTTTTTTTTTTTTTACTTTCTATGTGTGAAGAAAAACAATGATTTTTTTTTTTTTTTTGGTTTTTGGGCCACACCCGGCGGTGCTCAGGGGTTACTCCTGGCTGTCTGCTCAGAAATAGCTCCTGGTAGGCACGGGGGACCATATGGGACACTGGGATTCGAACCAACCACCTTTGGTCCTGGATCAGTTGCTTGCAAGGCAAACGCTGCTGTGCTATCTCTCCGGACCCATGATTTTTTTTTTTAATTTTGTATTTTTTTGTATTGGAGAATCCACCTTGTACCACTTAGGATTACCCCTGGAACTGTGCTCAAGTATCATTTCTGGCTATGCTCTGGGGACCATATGGTATTCTGTGTGATCAAAATATTGACCATATTCAAAGAAAATAGTATCATTCAGGCCCTATATATATATATATATATATATATATATATATATATATATATATATACATATCCAAAATTATGAAACTGGTTGACAGTAGAATAGATGATTTGTTTAGATAGTTGGTACTTAAATAACCTCTGACATCTGTGAAAGAAAAGGGTTTAGGATTTAGGATCATATCAATCATCAATGACTGATGAGCTAGTAAATGATGTTTATACATTCAAGTTTACAAAATACTTAAAAAGACAGTTTAGGGAGTCCTGATTGTTGTACCAGAAGCCATTCATATGCCATATCCCAAATTATACAAAAACATAAAGTCCTATGTCCGGAAATTACCTTCTGTACTTACTTCTTCATAGTTGTTTATTGGTCTCCTTATCTTTATCAAGGCAGTTATCTACCAGAATTTTATTATGATATATGTATATATAAATTTATGTTTATATAAAATAAATGTCATTTGAACTCCAGCAGTTCTGACTGCCATCAGTCAGCAGTTTAGTTGGAAAAATTTAATTGAAATTGTCATGTAAAATGAAGACAGTATTTGACAGATAATATTTTCTTTTCTTTTTATTTTATTTTATTTAAACACCTTGATTACATACATGATTGTGTTTGGGTTTCAGTCATGTAAAGAACACCACGCATCACCAGTGCAACATTCCCATCACCAATGTCCCAAGTCTCCCTCCTCCCCACCCGACCCCCGCCTGTACTCTACACAGGCTCTCCATTTCCCTCATACATTCTCATTATTAGGACAGTTCAAAATGTAGTTATTTCTCTAACTAAACTCATTCCTGTTTATGGTGAGCTTCATGAGGTGAGCTGTAACTTCCAGCCCTTCTCTCTTTTGTGTCTGAAAATTATTATTGCAAGAATGTCTTTCATTTTTCTTAAAACCCATAGATGAGTGAGACCATTCTGCGTTTTTCTCTCTCTCTCTGACTTATTTCATTCAGCATAATAGATTCCGTGTACATCCATGTATAGGAAAATTTTATGACTTCATCTCTCCTGACAGCTGCATAATATTGCATTGTGGATATGTACCACAGTTTCTTTAGCCATTCGTCTGTTGAAGGGCATCTTGGTTGTTTCCAGAGTCTTGCTATGGTAAATAGTGCTGTAATGAATATAGGTGTAAGGAAGGGGTTTTTGTATTGTATTTTTGTGTTCCTAGGGTATATAGGGTATATAGGATAATATTTTCAAATTGAATTTGTGGGATACTTGAGGTTTCTAAAGAGTTGTGTCCATGAGTTGATGATCAGATGGAGGAGCACAAATATTGGAGATATAAATTGCTTTTATAGTAATTTCTATTTAAAAATTACTATTTTCGGGGCCAGAGAGATAGCACATCAGTAGAGTGTTTGCTTGCATGCAGAAGGACGGTGGTTCGAATCCCAGCATCCCATATGGTCCTCCGATCCTGTGGGGGCAATTTCTGAGTATAGAGCCAGGAGTAGCACCTGAGCACTGCCGAATGTGACCCAAAAACCAAACAAATAAAATTAAAAAATAAAAATTACTATTTTCATTTGTAATTTTTACTAAATCACCCCTCCTTTCATTCTAAATAAAATAATCTTAATATATTTCAACTTTAAAACTCTGTAATCATGAAAATAAACAACAGTCCAAATTGCAATTGTTTTGTGAATATGTCCATAGTATTACTTTTTAATCGACCATATTATTATTTGTATCAGAGTGGATATAAATATTTCTTGTGTTAGACTCATTTTACAGGAGTGAAAAACAAGAATATTGTCTTGTTTTTATGATGAGGTTTTCTAATGTCTTTAATTTTTTAGCTACTCATTTTTGCTTCACTAGTGATACACAACTTTGTAAAATCTGACAACTCAGAAACAATAATGCTCTATAATACCATCACCCTCAATCCTTAGAAAAATAAAATAAACAATATTGCTTTATAACACCAGCACACACAATCCTAGAAAAAATAAAATAAGAAATGGCATTTTAAATCCAAGACTATCAAAATGATGAAATACTCTGGAAATCTAATTATTCATTTACTTCAGGCTTATCTATTGATTCCCATAACCACGAGAAAACCATAGATCTGCCTCTAACAATTTATCAAATGAGGCTATATGTTTATGTATGCCTCTCTTGATTTTTAGTTCTATATCATTTTGACAGGCATTACTAAACAGAGCAATTTTCTCATATAATAAAATCAGTTTGAGAGTGGAGAGCTATTGGACATATGCTTTGTTTTATATAATTTTTTATAATATCTTTATTTAAGCACCAGAATTACAAACATGTTTGTAGTTGGGTTTCATTTATAAAAAAAGATCCCCCCTTACACCAATGCAACCTTCCCACCACCAATGACCCCATCTCTTTCCTCCTCCACTCCTGCCTAAATTTAAGACTTCTCTCATTCACTACCATTGTCATTATAGTTGTCAGTGTAGTTATTTCCTAACTGCACTCATCACTCTTTGTGGTAAGTTTCATTTTGCATCAGGAGTTATGGGTTCAGGAGAGGCACAGTTTTCTCCCTAAGCATCTAAGCACCTTTTAAAATAATACTTGAGGCTGCTCAGAGTAACTCCTAAACACTGAAGACACCAAACCAAGAGACTAATGCCTTATTACAAAACAACAGGTGTTTGTGTGTGTGTGTGTGTTTGTGTGTAATTTCAGGATAATATTTGTCTTGGAATTATTTAAAATAGTTATAATTGGAGCCGTAAAGATAACACAGCAGTAGGGCATTTGCCTTTCATGCGGCTGACCCGGGAGGAACTCACTTCAATTTCGTGCATCCTACATGATCCCCCAGCCTGCCAAGAGAGATGTCAGAGTGCAGGTCCAGGAGTAACCCCTGAGCTCTGCTGGGTGTGGCCAAAAAACCAATCAATCACGTTTAAAAAATAAAATAATCATTACTTTTGTTATTTCTTTAGTAATTTAACATTAAAAGGTTCCTGAATGTATGTCTTCTTTATTAAAAAATTAAAAGCAAGAATAAAAATCAACAAAACACTTCTATTTTGATTGTAATTATTGTTATTTAAGATATTGAATTCCTATGTGATCCAGCAATACCACTCCTAGGGATATACCTTAGGACCACAAAAATACAATACAATAATGCCCTCTGCACACCTATGTGATTGCAACTCTATTTATAATATCCAGAATCTGGAAACAAACCAGAGGTTCAAAAACATTATTGCATTTTAAGTTACAAAATTTGCTTATACGTGAATGGATCTAAAGAGACTATTATGTTCTGTGAAATAAGTCAGAGGGAGAGAGATAAACACAGAATAGTCTCACTCAAATGAGGTATTTAAGAAAAATAAAAAAAATATAATAAACCCAAAGGCAATAGAGATGAGAACTAGAAGAACCAGATCATAATAACAAGATTATCATAAAGAGTGTTAAGTGCAGATAGAGAAATAACTACACTAAAAGTTACTATGACATCAATAGGAAGAAAAAATACAATGCCTGTCTTGAAGACAGACAGAGGGTGGGGGAGCTATGAGATAGGGGGAAAAGTGGTGGTTGGAAAGCTGTGCTAGTGAAGAGAGTGTGTATTTCATGGCTGAACCCTAATTACTAGCATATTTGTGACCATTGCACTGAAATAAATAAATTATAAAACTAAAAAGAATTCTTGATAAGAGAAGAGGGAAAAACCCACCACTAACAACTATAACAGATATACAGAATTGGTGCCACACACAAGACATAAGCCATCCTGTATGACCCAAGACCATGGATATGCAACTAGTACCCCTCTGGCATCCCCAGAGAAAAGGGAAGGAAAGAAGAACGCACAAGTACTGATCATAATTGACACCCTGACCTGGAGCCATACACGGTTTAAAAGCCTGCCTTTGAACCCCATGTGATGACCACAAGATAATTTCGCTTACCCTGATAGAATTTCCCCCAGAGACTTCCCTGGCAACGTCCAGATAAGGTGGGTGCTAAGAGTGATGTGAAAAAGACACTCTTGCAGATGAGTGCACTACAAACAGAAACGTGATAAAGCAACCCAGAACTCCCCCCGAGTTAGTGGGAAAGATTGTCATGCCAAGAACTCAATCAATATTATCCACGTATATCATCCCTCTGTTCAGGAATTCAGAATGTACGTGACTAGAATGTTTACCATGTATACAGTAGCAATGAAAAGGGCAGCCAATATAACAGAAGAATATGAGAGCATAAATTCTAAAATGATGGGCAGAAATAGTAGAATAAAAAATAGTGATAGGCGCAAAGAAGAACTGTACTGGAAGGCCTCAGTTGATTCTGAAAACAGAATCATTGAACTCCAAGTTGAGGTGTAGAAAACCTCCAGACAACAGCAGAAGAGAAAAAAAATCTCGAAATAAGAAAATAGATGACAGAAATACTTTGGTATGAATTCAAGAGGAGCAATATAAGAATATTTAGAGTTTTAAAAGTTTGAGGAAGACAACCTCTCTGTACAAGAAACAGTAAAATACGTTGTTGCTCAGATGTTTCCTGAAGTGCACTTGTCCCCAGATCCAGGGGGCCTGAAAGTTATCGGAAGATATGGATCAAAATAAAAATACTCAAAAGCTAATCCTAATCAGAATGATGAAATTTATGCACTCAGGTATGATATAGAAATCAGCTACTGGAAAGTGGGAAACTACACACAAAGGAATGTTAATGACATTAATAGCATATTTACTAAATAATATCCTTCAGACCTCAAAATAGAATCAGTATATAGTAAAAAAATTAATAAAATGATAGCTTAGCAAAATTCTTCACCCAGTCACACTCTTAGATTTGAAAGTAAGATACACAATATCACAGATATGTAACAGACTCACAGCCATCATTTAGAGAAAGATTAACAGGGTTACTTTAAGATGAGAGAAATCCCATAAAAACACTAGACACCTAGAGAAAGATGTCACAAAACTCCATAACTGTAATTTTTCTAGATATCAATGAGCTAAATGCATGATATAATGATAGAGAGAGAGAGAGAGAGAGAGAGAGAGAGAGAGGCACAATGGATTAGAAAATTAAACTAAAAACAGCCTCTTGGGAGAAATTGTTTGCTGTTAGCACATCAGATAAAGAGTTGCTGTCTAAGATAGACAATAAAAGCTATACAAAGATTAATCCCTCAAAGTACAAAAATAGCTTCAAAAATAGGAAGAGAAAATGAATAAATATCTCTCTTAGAAGACCAACAGATAGTCAACAGGCATATGAAAAAATGTTTCTCAATACCTATGATTAAGGAAATTCAAATCAAGAAGACAATGAGATATCATCTTATACCAGTAAGACATATTAAAATACTAGAAATAATTTATGTTGATTGGAATGTGGTGAAAACAGAAAGTATCATCTACTACTAATGGGAATGTGGTCTGAAGATCCTATATGAAAACCAGAAAGGAGGAATTTTAGTGAACTCAGAATTAAACTTCAATTTAACCCAACTATTTCATTTTTGCGTATCTTCCTCTAGGACAAAAAAGCATTAATTGAAAAGGACATATGCATAATACTATTCATCACAGAACTCAATACAATATCATAGAGTTGGAATTAACCGAGATGTCCAACAATAGGTTAGTAGATCATTAAAAAGTGGTTTATATATATACATGTACATGATATATATGCATTATAATGTATATATATGAGATATTATGTAGTTCTAAAGAATGATGTAATCATTCAATTTTAGAAAATATATGTTAAATAAAAAAAGCCAAAAGAAGATGTATAAATTCAGGAATGATATCACCTATATGTAGTATTTAAAACAACTAAAATTAAAAAAATAAAAGTTTTAAAGTAATTTATTACCAATTTTCTACTTACACATCCAAACAAATGCTCTGTCATTTGAACCATCCATAGGTGCCTAATTAAATATCTTAATTTTAACTTTTTATCTCTCTAAAATGAATATTTTAATGTATATATTTATTTATTTTTGACTATAATTAACAAAAAGCTATTCATAACAGATTCAACCTTCAAAGTTGAAACTCAAGACCCACTGCCCATTTTGTTCTTCAACCAAAGATCCAAAGGTTCCTTCATTATTCAGAACTCATTATTTTTAAAATCTTCTTATTAAAATTTGTGTCACATGTTACACTTCCTGTGACTCTTATGGCCCTGATCTTTGTGCTACCTCCTCTCCAATGAAAATCCAAGACCATTCAGTACTGAACTTATGTTATCAATAGCTTTCCTTTGATCTTTGCCATTCTCATGTTTATAATCCAGGATAAAAAAAGTACCATAATTTAATTTTATCATAGTAGATGCTCTCACTTGTCTGTGGTATACAGCATAACAAGATAAGAAAATGGAAAGTATTAAAAGCAATTTCAATATACTGTGACTTTCTGCACTTTTATTATTGTAGTGACTGGGTGACACGCAATAACTTATGGAACACTCTTGCTTTTGTTTTGATGTTTGCTAGGGATTGCACTCAAATTGTGTTGTTCATACACACTGTAATTGTAGCACTAGGAGCCTAATACCTTAGCTATAACGAGGAAGAAGTCACATATTTTGTTATCACTATAGAATTAAAAAATGAGGTCCAGAGCAATAATAGTACAGAGTGATTTCTGAGTGTAGAGCCAGGAGTAACACCTGAGCACTGTTAGGTGTGCCCCTCAAAAAAGAAAAAAAAAAAAAAAACAAGATTAAAAGGATTAAAAATGAGCATAGCCATTGAGATGGCATTCAGCATGTGGAGTTGCATCAGAGATTTTTCCAATAGGAAAGGGAGTCTCCCGTTGCCTGATCTAAATATCTACAGAGACCTTTAAAAATAATTTGTTTTTATGTTACCTAAATGTAAATTGTCATAATGTCTGTAAAACATTATTTGAACATGACAGTAAATTAATTCTAATTCAGGAATTTTGACATCAGTAAATCAACAACGAAAACAACATGGTAACTATTATGTTGTTCGAAATGATTATCTTTCACTTGCTATTCAGCAATGACATCCCTATGGTTTCTATGCACAGTCCTGAATTTTAGGGTTTAATTTCCATATAATGTGTTTATGACATCTAGAAAAATAAGAGGACAGCAAACATTGATGTCTTTTTTTTTCAGTTACTTATAAAGTCTTAAAAGATAATTACTTAATAAATAATTTATGGGCATACATCAGATTTTCCAATAACTCATATATCACAAATTTGAAATCCTAATCAGAGTTTGAAAGAAGATAGTAACAAAAATGCATTTTTCTATACTTCCTAGAACAGCTAGAAATTATCCATGAGGACTCCATAGATCAAAGTTTGTCAAGGCACCATAATGTCTCAGAAATTGGCCCAAATTGAAATAAAGACTTCAAAGATTCAGAAATTTTCAGATAAAAAGTAAAATCTTTTATTTTATTTTGACAGAAGTGGATTACAAATCTTTCACAGTATTATTTTAGGTACATAGTGATATTGAATCAGGGTCATTCTCACCACCAAAGTTGTCCTCCCTCCACCCAGCTTGCATCCCATATTGCCCTCCATTACCCCCTCCCAGGTAGGGGTATTAGTGGTATAAGTGGTATAAGTGCTAGTTTAAGTGATCCCTTCCTGTGTCTAGCCTATTGTAGATTGGGTATCGATTCTGTTGTAGTTGGCTTTAGATTTGGTGTTTAAGTCTGATCATTTTTTTATTTCTACTCAATGTTCATATCTCTGTTATTGTTTTTTGTTTGCTGTTTATTTCTTTTTCCTTTGGTTTTCTTTGTTTTGTGCTCTGTTTTATTTCTATTGCAGGACCATGGTTATTGTTTGGTTGTTGTCTTTATTGCTGTGATGCTTTTGAGTTTTTTGTTTGATTTTTTTGTTTATTTTATTTTTTTATTTTTAATTATGAGAACAATGATGCAAAGAGAAGGTAAAGTTACAGTGGAAAGACAATCGTCCATAAACAGAGTTCTCAAAAGAAATCCCCTTGCTGACTCCTAAATATTGAACTTACAGTCAAAGAACATTAAGAAAAATAAGGAAGAACCCATGTACAAAGTAATTACTTTGTCCACAAGTCCCCCGATTGTACTACATTATAACATTTCTTAAAAGTACACAAAGCAATCTAAAGCCATGAGATTTATGTGACTCCTTAAACATTGAAGGCATAGTATTTTTTTTATATTTTCATGCACATGCATATTAGTTTAAGTTAATATCAAAAGTTTAAGTTTTTTTTAAGGGTTGGAGTCAAAAAACAGTAAAAACGGTGTTAGAGTGGCAAATATTGTTTGCATAGGTCCACCACAACATGGGGAACATGGAAAGGAAAAGTCTTGGTCTAAATACAAGGAGACCCTACCCCTGAAGTTTCCTGGCATAAGACCAATTCTAGGTTCCAGGCCAACTAGTTTATTCAATCCAAGTCATTGTCTGTAGTGCCAATGCACTTTTATTTTTCACACAGTCTCTATTGTTGGCATCAGGTTTCTTTATTAAAGATCCTAGAATCTGCACATCTTACATTGAAGTCAGGCTGGTGTAAAGTATTCTCTAGTTTCACCTCACAATTAAGGGGCAATACAAAAAGACCTGTTCCGTAAGCAGGTCATTGTTGTTGTTAAGTCTTCTCAGTGTTTATTCCAATACCATGCTGTTTTGATAGGCTTGAGTTCTCAGAGAACATTCCCCAGACATACAATTACCTAATTTTTGACAAAGGAGCAAGAAATCCTAAGTGGAGCAGGGAAAATCTCTTCAACAAGTGGTGCTGGCAGAACTGGTAAGCCACTTGCAAAAAAGCGAACATAGACCCCCAGTTAACATCATGTACGAAGGTAAAATCCAAATGGATTAAAGACCTTGATATCAGACCTGATACCATAAGGTATATAGAACAACACGTTGGTAAAACACTCCATGGCATTGAGACTAAAGGCATCTTCAAGGAGGAAACTGCACTTTCCAAACAAGTGGAAGCAGAGATTAACAGATGGAAATACATTAAAC
This sequence comes from Suncus etruscus, assembly GCF_024139225.1. Classification (NCBI taxonomy): domain Eukaryota; kingdom Metazoa; phylum Chordata; class Mammalia; order Eulipotyphla; family Soricidae; genus Suncus; species Suncus etruscus. Next base: position 3,375,330 of record NC_064854.1, read on the forward strand.
TGAGAAGCCTCTGTACCTGAAAAGAAATAGTGCCCAGGATACAAGAGTCACCCACTGAGTGGGAGAAACTATTCACCCACCACCCATCAGATAAGGGGCTAATATCCAAAATATACAGGGCACTGACAGAACTTTACAAGAAAAAAACATCTAATCCCATCAAAAAATGGGGAGAAGAAATGAACAGACACTTTGATAAAAAAGAAATACAAATGGCCAAAAGGCACATGAAAAAATGCTCTTCGTCACTAATCATCAGGGAGATGCAAATCAAAACAACAATGAGATACCACCTCACACTGCAGAGATTGTCACACATCACAAAGAATGAGAACAATCAGTGCTGGCTGCGATGTGGAGAGAAAGGAACTCTTATCCACTGCTGGTGGGAATGCTGTCTAGTACAGCCTCTATAGAAAGTGATATGGAGGTTCCTTCAAAATCTGGAAATTGAGCTCCCATTCGATCCAGCTATTCCACTCCTAGGAATATACCCTAAGAACACAAGAATACAATACAAAAACCCCTTCCTCACACCTATATTTATTGCAGCACTATTTACAATAGCCAGGCTCTGGAAACAACCAAGATGCCCTTCCACAGACGAATGGCTAAAGAAACTGTGGTACATATACACAGTGGAATATTATGCAGCCGTCAGGAGAGATGAAGTCATGAAATTTTCCTATACATGGATGTACATGGAATCTATCATGCTGAGTGAAATAAGTCAGAAGGAGAGAGAGAAACGCAAAATAGTCTCACTCATCTATAGGTTTTAAGAAAAATAAAAGTCATTTTTGTAACAATCCTCAGAGACAATGAGAGGAGGGCTGGAACACCAGCTTACTCCATGAAGCTCACCACAAAGAGTGGTGAGTACAGCTATAGAAATAACTACACAGAGAACTACCATAATCATGTGAATGAATGAGGGAACTGGAAAGCCTGTCTGAAGTACAGGTGTGGGTAGGATGGGATGGAGGGAGATTTGGGACATTGGTGGCGGGAATGTTGCACTGGTGAGGGGGATTATTCTTTACCTGACTGAAACCTAATCACAATCATTTATGTAATCAAGATATTCAAATAAAGAGAAAAAAATAAAAAAAAGAAAATGTTAAAAAAATTTTAACTCTGTGCCTATATTGACTATATATGGAGTAATTCTCTTATAGGAATGAAATAAACATAAAGAAAAAAAATGTCTTCTCAGTGTTAAGAAAGTCTCTTTTGAGTAGGTTGATGTCAGAGCAGTGGTAGGGTCTTCCTTGGTAGAGGATTGCCTCCAGGTGATGTTATGGACAACTTGGGTGTTTTGTAGATGCCTTCCCTAGATCAGGGGTGGATGGAGAATGCACATTCTTCTGAGGCCTTTGCCAGGACTTTATGTCAATGTTCAGGGTGTAAGGTTCCATTGCACTACAAGATTTGTGTGTTCCCATCTCTATTAGATAAGAACTTATTTGTATGTATAGTATTTTCCCATTTTAATGTGCCTATGCAAACAAGAAATAAAGCCATGTGGCATATCAGAGTATATGGGGGTGTAAGAACACATCCAACAATACCCATGACTTGGTTCAAACATAAGCCTTAAATTGAGGGACTCTTTCACCTAACTCCCTATTGAACAGTTCACAAAGAGAAGAAAAGATAAAAAAGTGGGAAAATTCATCACTGTATAAGAACATATTCAGCAAGAGTTATAGCCAAAGAAAACACACATAAAATGCTGAAAAGACATACTTGTCCTTTTTATACCTTTTGGAATAGTTGGGGGGGGTTGTTAAATCCAGGGCACCACTTGGTCTGTGACTTGGAACTCTACAGTACTTAAGTTAAAAAGGGTAAATGTGGAGTAATGTGATAGGGGGTGAGAGAGTTAAAGAGAAAAATGATTTTTGTAGGTGTGTGTGAAAGGGCAGAGTACAAAATGGACATTCTGCATACATAAAAACATAATTCAATGATAGTACTATTAATGGATTTTGTGTGAGTGGGGGCTATATTTTGAAAATATAGACTGGTAAAAGATTACCAGTGACTGCTTCAAGAGCCTAGGAGGCCGGAAGTTCAGGGCTCCCACCCAGCCCCTCCCTAAGGAGCCGAGTGGGGAATGGGGGAAAGCCTAGGGTACCTTCAAGCTCCGCCAAGGGACCCACCTCTGGCTTGCCCAGGCATGTGGCCCGGGGAAGCCCTGGAGATTTGGAACAAGGTGGTAGAGGGGTGCTGGGGTCACCCAAGTCCTGCACCCACCCTAGGCCTGGTTAAGAAGGCCTCTGGCGGGGCCGGGCGGTGGCGCAAGAGGTAAGGTGCCTGCCTTACCTGCGCTAGCCTTGGACAGGACCGCGGTTCAATCCCCCGGCGTCCCATATGGTCCCCCAAGCCAGGAGCGACTTCTGAGCACACAGCCAGGAGTAACCCCTGAGCGTCACAGGGTGTGGCCCAAAAATCAAAAAAAAAAAAAAAAAAAAAAAAAAAAAAAAAAAAAAAAAAAAAAGAAGGCCTCTGGCATGGCGGAGGCCTGCTGAACCCATGCTGCTAGAGACTCGAGCTTTTGTTTGATTTAAAAAAAATTTTTTACTATTGCTGTTATGTTTTTCTTCCTTTCTCCCTTTCTTCTTTTAAATTAATATTTATAGCCTCTAGAAGGACTCCTCTCCTCCCATTTTTTTGCTTTTTTTATTTTTGCCCCATTTTATATTATTTTATTTTATTTCCTTCAAACAGAACCACATAACTTGAACCATCGTGTTCTTCCTCACAAATTGAGGGGGGAACAATGGAGGGTAAATAGTAAAATCTTAATTAGAAACTACTCTCAACCTTGGATTGAAAGCAGATCTATTGAAAAGTTTCAAATTCTACTTAACTTGTTTAGGAAAGATAATGATTTTTATATTGTTTAGTTTTGTTTGGGAGAGCATATTCTTAATTTTAAGAATTAAAAAAGAGGACATACTTATGCTTAGGTATGACTCTGATCTATGAGCTCAGGGGTCACTACTTGTGTGGCTTGGAAGACCATAGGGGACCTGGGGATTGAATCAGGGCGGAGATCCAACACTCCGCCCATTGTGCTATTCTGAGCTCAATTAATTTATTCTAGTATTCCTTTTTGATTTTAAAGGAGCATCATAGGAAGTGTTTAGGAAATTTAGGAGTTCCGGCAATAGTCAGACAATCTGGACTGATAGATTGATAATAAGACAAAAAAATAGTGTGCTTCTCAAGCACAATTTCTGGGGACCCACAGGGTTATAAATGGTGGAACATGGGGACCATTTATTTGATGTCAATAATAATGACCAGGAAATTCAGATAGTCAGTCATATGCAAGGCATATAACTGAATTCATAAACTATCTTTCCTTTTTATGTCAATGTTAATAATTAATTCAAAATTAAATTCTATACAATTATGTTAAAATAATAAGAAAGACCAAAAACCAAATAATAATAGTAATAATAGGAAGAAGAAGAAGAAGAGGAGGAGGAGGAGGAGGAAGAAGAAGAAGAAGAAGAAGAAGAAGAAGAAGAAGAAGAAGAAGAAGAAAGATATATCAGAGAGGTTTTTCTAAATATAAGATTAATTTCTTAGCTCTAACAATTTTTCAATTTTCTCCTATCTCAGACCAATTCAATTTGATTTTTTGTGGTGCATTCAAACAACTCTAGTTTTCAAAATTTTGAAGTGGTTCCTATTTGCAACAAAGTTTTGTATCTGTTAATACATAGAACACATATTGTTTTTCAGAGGTGGTTTTAACATGCATGACTACGCTTAAATTCTTATTAAAATAATTGAGAAAATAAATGCTCTAAGTTTCATTTATAAACAAAGTAAAGATATCATAGTAATAATAATTCAGGAGAAGATTCTTGCCTAGGAGTGATCAGTAATTGAAATAAAAATTCAATAAACATTAATTAAAATTAATTTAAAAAGCGAAACACTTGAAACATTAAATTGAAGCAGTTATCCACGTCAGGGTTGATGTAACTCAAACTAATTATCTTTAGCTTTCTGAGTTTGCAAGAAGCATCGGTGTTTGCATGCTCTTTTAAAAATAAGAGAATTTTATTTTTTTTTTTTTTTAATTTTTTTTTTATTTAAACACCTTGATTACATACATGATTGTGTTTGGGTTTCAGTCATAAAAGGAACACCACCCATCACCAGTGCAACATTCCCATCACCCAAGTCCCAAATCACCCTCCTCCCCACCCAACCCCCGCCTGTACCCTAAACAGGCTCTACATTTCCCTCATACATTCTCAATATTAGGACAGTTCAAAATGTAGTTATTTCTCTAACTAAACTCATCACTCTTTGTGGTGAGCTTCCTGAGGTGAGCTGGAACTTCCAGCTCTTTTCTCTTTTGTGTCTGAAAATTATTATTACAAGGGTGTCTTTCATTTTTCTTAAAACCCATAGATGAGTGAGACCATTCTGCGTTTTTCTCTCTCTCTCTGACTTATTTCACTCAGCATAATAGATTCCATGTACATCCATGTATAGGAAAATTTCATGACTTCATCTCTCCTGACAGCTGCATAATATTCCATTGTGTATATGTACCACAGTTTCTTTAGCCATTCATCTGTTGAAGGGCATCTTGGTTGTTTCCAGAGTCTTGCTATGGTAAATAGAGCTGCAATGAATATAGGTGTAAGGAAGGGGTTTTTGTATTGTATTTTTGTGTTCCTAGGGTATATTCCTAGGAGTGGTATAGCTGGATCGTATGGGAGCTCGATTTCCAGTTTTTGGAGGAATCTCCATATCGCTTTCCATAAAGGTTGAACTAGACAGCATTCCCACCAGCAGTGGATAAGAGTTCCTTTCTCTCCACATCCCCGCCAACACTGTTTATTCTCATTCTTTGTGATGTGTGCCATTCTCTGGGGTGTGAGGTGGTATCTCATCGTTGTTTTGATTTGCATCTCCCTGATGATTAGTGATGTGGAACATTTTTTCATGTGTCTTTTGGCCATGCGTATTTCTTCTTTGTCAAAGTGTCTGTTCATTTCTTCTCCCCATTTTTTGATGGGGTTAGATGTTTTTTTCTTGTAAAGTTCTGTCAGTGCCTTGTATATTTTGGAGATTAGCCCCTTATCTGATGGGTATTGGGTGAATAGTTTCTCCCACTCAGTGGGTGGCTCTTGTATCCTGGGCACTATTTCCTTTGAGGTGCAGAAGCTTCTCAGCTTAATATATTCCCATCTGTTAATCTCTGCTTTCACTTGCTTGGAGAGTGCAGTTTCCTCCTTGAAGATGCCTGTAATGTCCTGTAGTGTTTTGCCTATGTGCTGTTCTATATATCTTATGGTTTTGGGGCTGATATCGAGGTCTTTAATCCATTTGGATTTTACCTTTGTACATGATGTTAGCTGGGGGTCTAAGTTTAATTTTTTGCAAGTGGCTATCCAATTGTGCCAACACCACTTGTTGAAGAGGCTTTCCCTGCTCCATTTAGGATTTCCTGCTCCTTTATCAAAAATTAGATGGTTGTACGTCTGGGGAACATTTTCTGAGTATTCAAGCCTATTCCACTGATCTGAGGACCTATCCTTATTCCAATACCATGCTGTTTTGATAACTGTTGCTTTGTAGTACAGTTTAAAGTTGGGAAAAGTAATTCCTCCCATATTCTTTTTCCCAATGATTGCTTTAGCTATTCGAGGGTGTTTATTGTTCCAAATGAATTTCAAAAGTGTCTGATCCACTTCTTTGAAGAATGTCATGGGTATCTTTAGAGGGATGGCATTAAATCTGTATAATGCCTTGGGGAGTATTGACATTTTGATGATGTTAATCCTGCCAATCCATGAGCAGGGTATGTGTTTCCATTTCCGTGTGTCCTCTCTTATTTCTTGGAGCAGAGTTTTATAGTTTTCTTTGTATAGGTCCTTCACATATTTAGTCAAGTTGATTCCAAGATATTTGAGTTTGTGTGGTACTATTGTGAATGGGGTTGTTTTCTTAATGTCCATTTCTTCTTTATTACTGTTGGTGTATAGAAAGGCCATTGATTTTTGTGTGTTAATTTTGTAGCCTGCCACCTTGCTATATGAGTCTATTGTTTCTAGAAGCTTTTTGATAGAGTCTTTAGGGTTTTCTAAGTAGAGTATCATGTCATCTGCAAACAGTGAGAGCTTGACTTCTTCCTTTCCTATCTGGATTCCCTTGATATCCTTTTCTTGCCTAATCGCTATAGCAAGTACTTCCAGTGCTATGTTGAATAGGAGTGGTGAGAGAGGACAGCCTTGTCTTGTGCCAGAATTTAGAGAGAAGGCTTTCAGTTTTTCTCCATTGAGGATAATATTTGCCACTGGCTTGTGGTAGATGGCCTTCACTATATTGAGAAAGGTTCCCTCCATTCCCATCTTGCTGAGAGTTTTGATCAAGAATGGGTGTTGGACCTTATCAAATGCTTTCTCTGCATCTATTGATATGATCATGTGGTTTTTATTTTTCTTGTTATTGATGTTGTGTATTATGTTGATAGATTTACGGATGTTAAACCAGCCTTGCATTCCTGGGATAAAACCTACTTGATCGTAGTGGATGATCTTCTTAATGAGGCATTGAATCCTATTTGCCAGGATTTTGTTGAGGATCTTTGCATCTGCATTCATCAGTGATATTGGTCTGTAATTTTCTTTTTTGGTAGCGTCTCTGTCTGGTTTAGGTATCAAGGTGATGTTGGCTTCATAAAAGCTATTTGGAAGTGTTTCTGTTTGTTCAATTTCATGAAAGAGTCTTGCCAAGATTGGCAGTAGTTCCTCTTGGAAAGTTTGATAGAATTCATTAGTGAATCCATCTGGACCTGGGCTTTTGTTTTTCGGCAGACATTTGATTACTGTTTTAATTTCATCAATGGTGATGGGGGTGTTTAGATATGCTACATCCTCTTCCTTCAACCGTGGAAGATTATAAGAGTCCAAGAATTTATCCATTTCTTCCAGGTTCTCATTTTTAGTGGCGTAGAGTTTTTCAAAGTAGTTTCTGATTACCCTTTGAATCTCTGTCATATCAGTAGTGATCTCTCCTTTTTCATTCCTGATACGAGTTATCAAGTTTCTCTCTCTCTCTTTCTTTGTTAGGTTTGCCAGTGGTCTATCAATCTTGTTTATTTTTTCAAAGAACCAACTTCTGCTTTCGTTGATCTTTCGGATTGTTTTTTGAGTTTCCACTTCGTTGATTTCTGCTCTCAGCTTTGTTATTTCCTTCTGTCTTCCTATTCTTGGGTCCTTTTGTTGAGCATTTTCTAGTTCTATTAGCTGTGTCATTAAGCTACTCAGGTAAGCTCCTTCTTCCTTCCTGATGTGTGCTTGCAAAGCTATAAATTTTCCTCTCAGTACTGCTTTTGCTGTGTCCCATAAGTTCTGAGAGTTTGTGTCTTTATTGTCATTTGTTTCCAGGAACCTTTTTATTTCCTCCTTGATTTCATCTCGGACCCACTGGTTATTGAGCATGAGGCTGTTTAACTTCCAGGTGTTAAAGTGTTTCTTCTGAGTCCCTTTGGAGTTCACAAATAATTTCAGAGCCTTGTGGTCAGCGAAGGTAGTCTGCAAAATTTCTATCCTCTTGATCTTATGGAGGTATGTTTTATGTGCCAGCATGTAGTCTATCCTGGAGAATGTCCCATGTACATTGGAGAAGAATGTGTATCCAGGTTTCTGGGGATGGAGTGTCCTATATATATCCACTAGGCCTCTTTCTTCCATTTCTCTCCTCAGGTCTAGTATATTCTTGTTGGGTTTCAGTCTGGTTGACCTGTCCAGTGTTGACAAAGCCGTGTTTAGGTCCCCCACAATTATTGTGTTGTTGTTGATATTATTTTTCAGATTTGTCAGCAGTTGTATTAAATATTTTGCTGGCCCCTCATTCGGTGCATATATGTTTAGGAGAGTGAATTCTTCCTGCTCTACGTACCCCTTGATTAATATAAAATGTCCGTCTTTGTCCCTTACAACCTTCCTGAGTATAAAGTTTGCATTATCTGATATTAGTATGGCCACTCCAGCTTTTTTATGGGTGTTGTTTGCTTGGATAACTTTTCTCCAGCCTTTTATTTTGAGTCTATGTTTGTTCTGACTATTCAGGTGCGTTTCTTGTAGGCAGCAGAAGGTTGGATTGAGTTTTTTGATCCATTTAGCCACTCTGTGTCTCTTAACTGGTGCATTTAGTCCATTGACGTTGAGAGAAAGAATTGTCCTGGGATTTAACGCCATCTTTATTTCAAAATTTGGTGTGTCTTTTGGGTAGTCTTGTCTTAGATTAGGTCTTTCAGTTTTTCTCTTAAGACTGGTTTTGTGTCTGTGAAGTTTCTGAGCTGTTTTTTATCTGTGAAACCATGTATTCTTCCATCAAACCGGAAAGTGAGTTTTGCTGGGTATAGTATTCTGGGTGAAGCATTCATTTCATTCAGTCTTGTCACAATATCCCACCACTGCTTTCTGGCATTGAGCGTTTCTGGTGACAGGTCTGCTGTAAATCTCAGGGAAGCTTGCTTGAACATGATTTCCCCTTTTGATCTTGCTGTTTTCAGAATTCTGTCTCTATCTGTGGGATTTGTCATTGTGACTAGGATGTGTCTTGGGGTGGTTTTTCTGGGGTCTCTTTTGGTTGGTACTCTTCGGGCATGCAGGATTTGATCACATATATTCTTTAGCTCTGGAAGTTTCTCTTTAATGATGTTCTTGACCATTGATTCTTCCTGGAAATTTTCTTCCTGGGTCTCTGGGACTCCAATGATTCTTAAGTTGTTTCTGTTGATCTTATCATAGACTTCTATTTTCGTCTGTTCCCATTCTTTGACTAATTTTTCCATTGTCTGCTCATTTGCTTTAAGTTTTTTGTCCAATCTCTCCTGCTGTATGGAATTGTTATGTATCTCATCTTCCACAGCACCAAGTCTATTCTCAGCTTCTGATACCCTGTCCCAGAGCTTATCCATTTTGTCATTCACTTCGTTTACTGAGTTTTTCAGGCCTGTTAGTTGACATGTTATTTCAGTTTGGAGTTTTGTCATTTCTGCCTTCATATTTTCTTGGTTCTTATTAGTGTTCTGTTCAACTCGATCCATGGTTTCTTGGAGTCTGTTGAGCACCTTCCATATTGCTAGTCTAAAGTCCTTATCTGAGAGGTTGATTAGTTGTTCAGTCATTATCTGGTCCTCAGAATTGTCATCTTCATTCTCTATGTCTGATGCTGGCCTGCGCTGTTTCCCCATTGTCACATTTGTATTGTGGGTTTTTCTACGTGTTGTAGTGGTATTCATTGTCTATATGATGTAGGCAGCACACTCCTCTGGCTCCTCCCTTTCTGGATGGGCTGACTTGCCTCTAAGGGAGGGGAGTCCTCCGTGGATGAAGCCTCACACTGGGTCAAATCTTAGGCCCGAGCATGTAACAGAGAAGACAGTCCAGAGAGAAATGTTTGCTTCTGTGATATAGCGCCGTTCTTAGTGTGATTTTTCCTTCTTGTTGCAATGGAGTTCTTTCCTTAGAAAGAGTGCACGGCCGCGTAGCGAAGCGGAGCGGCCGTGCTCCTCTGAGCCTCTTTTTGCCCCACTCGCAAGAGTTTCACGCAAGAGGACAGTAGACAGACATAGACAGGTCACACTCACAGTCTTTCACAGCTGAGCCCCACTGGGCCGGTGTACTTTCGCGGATTTTCCCCGCCTGGTGTCACACACAGGGAGCCAGCTTTTGCAAAGGATAGCCGGTTTTTATGCTCTGAAGTCCCTCCCTGAAAATGGCGTCTGGGCGAGCGAGGTTTCTGGAGGCTCTTTTTGCCCCACTCGCAAGAGTTTCACGCAAGAGGACAGTAGACAGACTTAGACAGGTCACACTCACAGTCTTTCACAGCTGAGCCCCACTGGGCCGGTGTACTTTCGCGGATTTTCCCCGCCTGGTGTCACACACAGGGAGCCAGCTTTTGCAAAGGATAGCCGGTTTTTATGCTCTGAAGTCCCTCCCTGAAAATGGCGTCTGGGCGAGCGAGGTTTCTGGAGGCTCTTTTTGCCCCACTCGCAAGAGTTTCACGCAAGAGGACAGTAGACAGACATAGACAGGTCACACTCACAGTCTTTCACAGCTGAGCCCCACTGGGCCGGTGTACTTTCGCGGATTTTCCCCGCCTGGTGTCACACACAGGGAGCCAGCTTTTGCAAAGGATAGCCGGTTTTTATGCTCTGAAGTCCCTCCCTGAAAATGGCGTCTGGGCGAGCGAGGTTTCTGGAGGCTCTTTTTGCCCCACTCGCAAGAGTTTCACGCAAGAGGACAGTAGACAGACATAGACAGGTCACACTCACAGTCTTTCACAGCTGAGCCCCACTGGGCCGGTGTACTTTCGCGGATTTTCCCCGCCTGGTGTCACACACAGGGAGCCAGCTTTTGCAAAGGATAGCCGGTTTTTATGCTCTGAAGTCCCTCCCTGAAAAATCGAGAATTTTATTATTACAAACAAATATTATTTTCTTTTATGTTGCTGTTATACAACACAGTAAATTGCCCTATATATTTTTCTATAATGTAATATAAAATTCCATCTTTCTATCTAAACGTAAGTGCATATTTTTCAAATGTTTATACAAAAATATAAGAATTAGTCTTTATTCCAATTTTGAAATCTTGTTTTTGTCTATTTTGTAACTGAAGTTTATCTTCTAAGTTTTTTTTATTTAAACATTTGCTTACCAAATGAATATACACATCTATCTCTTTATAAATATATAGGTACTTTGTATTGATAGAGAGATCAATACATGCTCTCAGAGCTATTATACTAAAGTGTTTAAATAACAGAACTTTCCAAGTCTTATCTTTATAGGTACACATTAGTCTCTCACCAGCAACATTTTCTTATATTATATATATATATATATATATATATATTACACACACATATATATATAAAAGCCATCTATTTTCAAAGAATATAACTACTTTCAGCTCTTAAATTGTTTTTTATCACTTCCAGAAAATATGATTTATATGAACCATTAAACTTTTCAGATTCTTCTGTTCTTGATAAGTCTGTGGTATGTTTTTTTTATTATTATTCTTAAAACAAAATTAATGCTGGAACTTTTCTACTAATTTATTGATGTGATAACAGTAAAACAGACAGTGAATGATGATTTATCAGTATTCCTGAGAGATGAAAATAAACTAACAAAATAAAATATAGCAGACTCTTTTTTGATATGTTCTTGTATTTAATACATATAAATTTTTATAGAAACATGGGAAATTTACCCTTTACAGTCTTTGTTAATGTGATTATAATGGGTTACTAGGAAATACATAAAAGTGCAATACTTCTCTGATACAATGCCACTTTACAGGCAAACCTACAGATAAGATCCCTGAGAATTTATATTATCTATCCACTTCATTTCTCTATGTTAAAACACTAGTAATAATTTTAAACTCAAACACCCTACAGTTTGAATCTCTAAGCAAATGAATTTCCAGCTGGGATCTGTCTTATATATGACTTAACAAGTTTAGATTATATCCTAGACACCAACATTTTCCTACTAAAGAAATATACTAGAGATCTCACATAAAAATAGTAGCATTGGTTGACTGACTTAATGAAGAAACTTAATAAACATACTTTGTTTATTGTTAAAAAATAATACAGCCTTTGTGGAAGATTAAACAGATGTTATTTTTCCAATAGCAAGAAATAATTGTAATGATTTTTGGGAAAATATATGAAATTTTGTGCAGGAAAGAATAGAGTATGAAACAATTATTTGCAATTTCTACAAAATCATCCCTATCTTTTTATTATAAATTTAAAATATTTTAATATATTTAATTTTAGTATCACTCTAGGGCTTATGTATAAGTATTGAAATATTACAAGTTCATTGTAAAGCAACCATTTTGTTAAAACTTAAGTCAGATTTTGTACTATATACCTCATACTTTTCTGACTTAGAGGCTGATTTGATAAATTTGCTATATATATATATATATATCATGTACTTTTTCATATGTAAGTTCTTTTATGATCTTTCTGCTTTCAATTTTCTTTTTCTACCTTTTAATTTTATGATTTTGAGTGTCGGATATGCTGCATTTTTTCCAGCTGCGTCTATTTTCACTTAGATCATTGTACCCTGGATTTTGGTGCCTATAATTTTCAATTCCTGGAAGTTCTTATAGATTTCTTGAACTATTATTTCTTCAATACTTCATTCCTTTAATTAAAAGACTCATGTTTCTTACTTTTTGCCTCTTAAACTCTGGCATGCTCTCCATTTATTTTTCAAATATTTTCCACCTTCTCTTCTTTGTTCTTCTCCTTGAAGTTCTCAGAGCAAATGAAGCTCATTATTTGCTTATCTTAATCTGCTGTTCAACGCTTCTATTGACTTTAATGTCACTTTGCATGCTTTTCATTTTCAACAGTAGTATATTTTCCCTTTTTGACTCTCATATTTTGTTTTGCTAACTTTATGCTATTATTTCTTTTAACTCATTGAACATCCTCATTCTGACCATCACAAAAGACACAGTCTGAGGATTTATCAATGTTGTTATATCTTCAGTAAAATTGATTTTGAAAATGAAATTTGGTGGATTTCTAGTTTTATCCCTACTGGTTTTCAAGTGTTCTTACTGTGCCGTGGGTGAGTCTTTGTAGTTAATCTAACTGGAAAATGTGGAAGATTATGCTAGAAGTTGCTCTGCCTATGTTCACAGATTAACAAGAATAATAATTATAAATTTACTAAAGATTGCAAGGTCATGGCTTCAGGATTTGTGGTCTGTGAATTCTGAATATAGCACAGGTCCAGTGTGAAGGTGACTGGGACCCAACTGGTTGGAAGGGACTCTGACTCCCATTGTGGAATAGACTGAGTGGTATCAGCTGGAAACAAGGCTCACCGGGAATGGTGGAACAGCAAGCACAACATCAGAAAGCTACCCCTTGAAGGGATTTATAGACCATCATGAATGGTGGACAGCTTAGGAAATTTAGAGCCTTAAAACTAGTTTTGAGAAAGTGTTATTAAAAAAGGTCCTAGGGGCCTGTGAAGTGGCGCTAGAGGGTAAGGTGTCTGCCTTGCAAGCGCTAGCCAAGGAAGGACCGCGGTTCGATCCCCCGGCATCCCATATTGTCCCCCCCAAGCCAGGGGCAATTTCTGAGTGCTTAGCCAGGAGTAACCCCTAAGCATCAAATGAGTGTGGCCCAAAAAAAAAAAAAAAAAAAAAAAAAAAAAAAAAAAAGGTCTTCTACAGGATATCATATGATGTGACGTAGAACACTAACTAATGTTGAAAGGTTGTCCACTACTAGATTAAGAGATTAAGAAAGATTAAAATCATTTAGCAATTAATCAACACAAGTTGTCTTTCATTAATTTATTTTCTGGCATTTCTGAGGAAGTCATGGAAGCTGGGGATTCTGATGGATGCCAGGAGACATTGGTGGTGGAACTGGAGTTGGAATGTTGCATACCAGAAACAGCACTTTAATAATAATAACTTTGTATATTGAAGTGCCTTAATAAAAATTCTTGACAAACATAAATAAATGAAATTGGAAAAATCTGTGAGATTTGGAGAACAGGGAATGAGGTATAATAAATAAGGACAGAGTGGTGACGCAAGCTGTAGGGCATTTGCCTTGCTATGCGCTAACCAGGACACCGCGGTTTGATTCCCCCCATATGGTCCCTCAAACCAGGAACGATTTCTGAGTGCATAGCCAGGAGTAAGCCTTGAGCATCACCGGTGTGGCCCAAAACAGAAGGAAACAAAAAGTAATAAATAATTTGTTGAAATTTAGCCCTAATTGGAGTTTGATCACATAACAAGTAAGTTCCATACAACAAATAACTAATCTCCCATTTTTAGGCTGGACCATTGTCTTAATCATATTGTATATGCTTTTAAGGATGCATACAGAAACTAAAAAGGTTAGTCCATTACAGTTCACTATAGGAAAATATTTTTGATATACTGAACATTATCATTATCTCATACTTTAATATTTGCCGATCCCTATGTTTATACCTAAAGGGAACATTCTAAAGAGAATATTTTGACTTTGTCAGTAACATAGTTTGCTCATTTTGATAATTTCTGAAAGTGACACTTTGTACATAAGTTATTTGACTCCAAGGACCAAATTCTAAAACTATGTATTCTGGTTATTAGAATATAACTGTTGGAACAGATAAATGGCTAAAGGCTTAAATAACAATATAAAATGAATAGCCATGTAAGAAAAAATTAAAAAATACTTTTGATTATTAAATTGACCCACAGTTGTCAATTCATTGATTTTATGTCTACCATTTTTATTCTAAAGACAAAACACATTATGTCCTTCAATTAAGCAATGCACGATGACTTCTTTACTTCAACTCATACATGTGTCTAGTGTTCAAATTTGAAGCTACTTGCTAGGGTGTCTATGAAAAGTAAGGCAAAGGTTGCTGCCCAAAATATCACATAGCATGAGAGACAAAAATCACTGCTAAGCCTGTTTGCAGAATTCCATTTGTTAATATGTCTTGGGTTACTGATGAATGATTTTGAAAGCTCAGCTCTGGAAATAACTTACATATATATTCTGTTACTTCTCTAGTTGGTAGTTGTCCTAAAACCTTGCTTCTCTTTTATTACTTTGAACAGTATTTGACATAATCTCTTAAAGTTAAGTTGATTGTCTATCACTCTAAGATCTTTATGGGATAGCTCTTGATTTTAAGGAATTTAAGATTCTTTCGGGGTAACTCTTGAATTAAATGTGACCCTATGCAATGTTTGGAATTGAGACAACATTTGCCATGTGGAGGATAAATACATCAAAACTGTAATATCTCTTCTGCCTTTATTTTATTTTTCTAGTCAAATTTTAGGCACACTTTTTAAAAATGTTTATTATATTTTAAGTGTAATAAATAATTTGATAAATTTACATGTCCATAATGTAAAATAAGTTTGTTTTTTCCATCTATTCTTTCCCATTACTTGCATTAGCTTTTTACTTTTTAAAATATTTGTCAAAACATTATTATCAATTGAGTAGAATTTTTAGTTTGTTATTAATATGTACCTTTATTTTTTTCTATTCCAGAATCTATTCTAGACTGTTTGTTTTTATTTGTTCTATTCCAGTTTATAAATGGTAGTCTTTTAATTTTTATGATTTAAGTGCAAATTTCCTTGAAAATAATTTAGAGCCTGCACATCTTTCTCATTGTAGCTTGTCAGTTGTTTTTCTCATGATAAGACCAGAATTTTATTATTTTCAAACAGTATTGCACTACTAATCTCTATCACTCTATTATGCCAGTGCTTGAAAATATTTTCTATGGTAAAATTACTATTTCTTCTTTCTGTATTATATTTTTAAGGATAGAAAAGAAAACATGTATGACAGGGAATTAGATAATAGGCATTTTTTTAAATCACAGATGAAATATGACTGGGATTAGCTAAAGCAAATAATGTGAATACAATGATCCAAAATAGGTCTTTAAGCCAAGTGTAAAAAGATTGAAATGGTCCCATGGTTGAATTAATATTATTAATCACTTGCTCTCACAAATTTTTATCTTCCGATATGGGTACAACTATTTACTGGAAAATGACTGCATGTTGACTCCTTGTGCTTCATACTGAAAATGTATTCAATTGACAGAAATAAAAAGGTATTTGTTTACACTGGCGTGATGTTTCACAATCTCATAGAAGGGTATCTGAACTTTTAGCTGGAGGCATTGTTCTGACAGATAAAATTTTAAAAAGTCAAGTATCTGCCTGGAGAGATATCTCATCATTAATGTGCCTGCCTTGCACATGAATGACCCTGATTCAACACCAGACTTTGCATATTGGTCCCAGAGGCTCATCCAGGACAGATGCCTGATTACAGAGCCAGAAGTAAGTCCTGTGCACAGTTCTCCACTGCCCCAATTTCACCCATTAAAAGCTGGACCTAGCCAGCACTATATTTTTCAAATCAAAATACATTTATTGATTTTACTGAATATAGAATGGCCAGAATCACATTTTTTATAAGGGCATTTAAGAGTATTAATATTAAATAATGGGAAAAGCTTGTCAGGTTGACAAATTCATGACCCTCTACTACATAATAGGTCTTGTATTATGATGGCAAACCATGGAGAAATGTTCTTTGACATAGAGTTAGAGATCATGAACTTCATGTAAACTAATGTAGAAATTCTTTAAGACATATTTCATAATAATATCTGCAAGTACATCATCAGCTCAGATATATTCCTTGCATTGATGATGAATGCAGGTGATAAATTTTCTTTTCATTTATTGTATAAAAATGGTAGTTGAGAAGAGATACAGAACAAGTTTTGTGATTTTGTGAGTCACTCAAGTCATTTTTATGTAAACGTTATTATTATTTTTTGTGTTAGAACTACACCCTAAATTGTTCAGGACTTGTTTCTGGCTCTGCTCTCAGGAATCACTTGTCAGGAAATAACTAGTTGGGTGGATTGCAAGGTAAATACCCTACTCATGCTATTAACTGTAGTAATTAAATGAGAAAATATAAATTCTAAAATTCCATTAAATGAAATGTAAACAAATTTAGCAATCTACACTTTATAATTATTATTATTGCTATATAGAATATATGGGATTCAAGATTATAGGTAGTTATGAAAATAAGTGTTAACATTATTTAATACAAAATGTATGCTATTTTAGCTTTGCAAAAATAGAATATTTTTGAAAATTGATTATGCAGAAAATTAATATAAAGTTCTATTGATTCCATAATTAAAATTGTACATTAATAAAATTTAATGTAATTTTACAATAAATTATACAAATAGGTCACTGAAATGTTACTGTTTTATAACTTGCATTAATATAACTAAATTAATGATACGTAAATAATAAATCCTCAATATTTAAAAAGAAAAAGTTTTATTCAATAACTTCTGATCATTTCTTTCAAATAAAATTATTTTAAATATTTAGATTAAAGACTTGAAATAATGAGATATAAATTAGAAAAATAAAAGCTTGTTCAGTAAATATCAAGAAGCATTATTGTGAGATGCTATTGTATATATGAGTATTTGTGTGTATTGTGTATTTAGGAAACTACAAAACTGCATAATTTTGTTTTTCACCACAATACACGAGAAAGCTTTTAGATTTTTTTTTAATATTTGCTTAATATTTTAAGCTTTTGAGATGTTGACTGTCCTGGGTCAGCAGCGTGCAAGGCAAACACCCTCCTGCTGGGCCATTTCTCTGTCCCATCTCTTTGTCCTTTTACTTGACATATGATGTAAGTTATTTCTTATGAATCTATTTTCCATTCATAAATTTATTGGTGAAGTGTTTGTTAAAATATTGGGTACATTTAAAAGTTATTATATCTGTTTTCTTCTTCTTCTTCTTTTTTTTTTTTTTTTTTTTGTGCCACACCTGGCGGTGCTCAGGGTTTACTCCTGGCTGTCTGCTCAGAAATAGCTCCTGGCAGGCACGGGGGGACCATATGGGACACCGGGATTCGAACCAACCACCTTTGGTCCTGGATCGGCTGCTTGCGAGGCAAACGCTGCTGTGCTATCTCTCTGGGTCCATACATCTGTTTTCTTCGTATTGAACTTAAAGTTGGTGCAGCAGAGAGTGAGGAGGTTCAGGTTGCTTGAGCCCAAACCAGTACAAAAATCATGAAAGTCTTTGAAAAGCAAGACCCAAATGAGGAGAAGAGAAAAGCTACTAGGGTGTTCATTCCCATATGAAAAGTGCAGCTTTATTTACAATTACAAAACTTGAAATCAATCAATATACCCTTTTCCTGGTGAATTCAGCACCTGAGAAAAATGAGCTGTGAGCCTATTAGAAAGCACAAGAAAAAGTTAAGTATTTGGTGATGAGTAAATAATTTCCTGTTGTACAAGACTACATAAGTAAGCCTAACGAATTCTAACTATATGACTCTCTGGAAAAAAAAATTCTGGTGACATAAAGATCATCGGTTGCAAAGGGCAAAGAATGAGGAAGGTAAAATCAAAAAATGAGGACTTCGGGGAAAACTCCTATCTCTGTCTGCCTGAAACTGTGCTTCTGAACTTCCGAAGGTTTCCTCAGGGGCCTAGGGAGCGCACCCCCAAAAACACTGCATTTTGAAGCTGGCGAGTGCGTGCATTCTGGGGCCGCGGAATCGCTTTGCCCTGCCCTGCCTTTGTTCACTCTGAGGACTTCGGAGAAAAACTCCTATCTCTGTCTGCCTGAAACTGTGCTTCTGAACTTCTGAAGGCTTCCTCAGGGGCCTAGGGAGCGCACCCCCAAAAACACTGCATTTTGAAGCTGGTGAGTGCGTGCATTCTGGGGCCACGGAATCGCTTTGCCCTGCCCTGCCTTTGTTCACTCTGAGGACTTCGGGGAAAACTCCTATCTCTGTCTGCCTGAAACTGTGCTTCTGAACTTCTGAAGGTTTCCTCAGGGGCCTAGGGAGCGCACCCCCAAAAACACTGCATTCTGAAGCTGGTGAGTGCCTGCATTGTGGGGCCACGGAATCGCTTTGCCCTGCCCTGCCTTTGTTCACTCTGAGGACTTCGGGGAAAACTCCTATCTCTGTCTGCCTGAAACTGTGCTTCTGAACTTCCGAAGGTTTCCTCAGGGGCCTAGGGAGTGCACCCCCAAAAACACTGCATTCTGAAGCTGGTGAGTGCCTGCATTGTGGGGCCACGGAATCGCTTTGACTTGCCCTGCCTTTGTTCACTCTGAGGACTTCGGGGAAAACTCCTATCTCTGTCTGCCTGAAACTGTGCTTCTGAACTTCCGAAGGTTTCCTCAGGGGCCTAGGGAGCGCACCCCCAAAAACACTGCATTTTGAAGCTGGTGAGTGCGTGCATTCTGGGGCCACGGAATCGCTTTGCCCTGCCCTGCCTTTGTTCACTCTGAGGACTTCGGGGAAAACTCCTATCTCTGTCTGCCTGAAACTGTGCTTCTGAACTTCCGAAGGTTTCCTCAGGGGCCTAGGGAGCGCACCCCCAAAAACACTGCATTTTGAAGCTGGTGAGTGCGTGCATTCTGGGGCCACGGAATCGCTTTGCCCTGCCCTGCCTTTGTTCACTCTGAGGACTTCGGGGAAAACTCCTATCTCTGTCTGCCTGAAACTGTGCTTCTGAACTTCCGAAGGTTTCCTCAGGGGCCTAGGGAGCGCACCCCCAAAAACACTGCATTCTGAAGCTGGTGAGTGCCTGCATTGTGGGGCCACGGAATCGCTTTGCCCTGCCCTGCCTTTGTTCACTCTGAGGACTTCGGGGAAAACTCCTATCTCTGTCTGCCTGAAACTGTGCTTCTGAACTTCCGAAGGTTTCCTCAGGGGCCTAGGGAGTGCACCCCTAAAAAACTGCATTTTGAAGCTGGTGAGCAGCTGCATTCTGGGCCTGCGGGATCGCTCTACCTTGCCCTGCCTTTGTTCACTCTGAGGACTTGCAACTAGAGGCAACAGAAGCGCTCAGCCGCTTCGCTTCCCTTTGCAGCCGCGAACTCTTCCTAATCAATGAACCCCACCACAACACGCAGGAAAAACCACACTACAAGCGTGACAATGGGGAAAACTCGCAGGCAAACACCATCCATAGAGAATGAAGATGAAAGCTCGGTTGATCTAATAAATTACAACCACCTGATTAACCTTTCAGATAAGGAGTTTAGAGTAGAAATATGGAATATGTTTGTAGACCTCAAAAAGAGCATAGATCGATCTGAAGAGAACACAAAAACAGAAATCAGAAAACTCCAAACTGAAATAACAGATCTGAAAAATACGGTTGCTCAACTGAAAACCACAATGGATAGCCTCGCCAACAGGGTATCAGCAGCTGAGGAGAGAATCGGAGTACTGGAAGATGAGATGCAGAAAAGCTCAACACAACAGAAGAAATTGGAAAAGAACATTAAGACAAACGAACAGGCAATGGAAAATGTACTCAAGGCATGCGAAGAGATGAAAATAGAAGTCTTTGATAAACTCAACAGAAACAACATAAGAATCATTGGAGTCCCAGAAACCCAGGAAGGAGATCTCCAAGAAGAATCAACTGTCAAAGACATCATCAAAGAGATACTCCCAGAGTTAAAGCCTACATGCAATCAAATACTGCATGCCCGAAGAATACCAGCTAAAAGAGACCCAAAGAAAAACACCCCAAGACACATCCTCGTTACAATGACAAATCCCATAGATAGGGATAGAATACTGAAAGCAGCAAGATCAAAAAGGGAAATTACATTCAAAGGAGCATCCCTAAGACTTACAGCAGACATGTCACAAGAAACTCTCAAGGCCAGAAGACAGTGGTTGGATATTGTGACAAGATTGAATGAAATGAATGCCTCCCCAAGAATACTGCACCCAGCCCGACTCACATTCAGGTTTGGAGGAAGAATACACAGCTTCACGGATAAACAACAGCTCAGAAACTTCACAGAAGATAAACCAGCCTTAAAGGAAAAACTGACAGGTCTACTCTAAGACAAGAGAGACCAACAAACACAGCAAACTTATCTACAAAGATGACATTAAATCCTATGACAATCATCTCCCTCAATGTCAATGGACTAAATTCACCAATTAAAAGACACAGAGTGGCAAAATGGGTCAAAAAGATGAATCCAACCTTCTGCTGCCTACAAGAAACACATCTGAATAGTCAGAACAAACATAGACTCAAAATCAAAGGTTGGAAGAAAATTATCCAAGCAAACAACACCCTGAAAAAAGCTGGGGTGGCCATATTAATATCAGATGACACCAACTTTATACTCAGAAAAGTGGTAAGGGACAAAGATGGACACTATGTACTAATCAAGGGATATGTGCAACAGGAAGAAATCAGACTATTAAACATATATGCACCCAATGAGAGACCAGCAAATTATCTAATACAATTACTGACAAATCTGAAAGAAGAAATCAATAATAACACAATCATTGTGGGAGACTTCAACACAGCCCTATCAACACTTGATAGGTCAACCAGACTGAAACCCAACAAAAACATACTAGCCCTGAAAAGTGTTATGGAAGAAAGAGGACTAGTAGATATATACAGGACACTCCATCCCAAAAAACCTGGATACACATTCTTTTCCAATGTACATGGGTCATTCTCCAGAATAGACTACATGCTGACACATAAAACATACCTCCATAAAATCAAGAGGATAGAAATCTTGCAGGCTACCTTTGCTGACCACAAGGCTCTGAAATTAGATGTGAACTACAAAGCCACACAGAAGAAAAACTTTAACAATTGGAAATTAAACACCCTGCTACTGAACAACCAGTGGGTCCGAGATGAAATCAAAAATGAAATCAAAACTTTCCTGGAAACAAATGATAATGAAGACACAAACTGCCAGAATCTATGGGACACAGCAAAAGCAGTCCTGAGAGGAAAATTTATAGCTCTACAAGCACACATCAGGAAGGAAGAAGGAGCATACCTGAATAACTTAATGGCGCAGCTTAAACAATTAGAAAATGACCAACAGAATGAACCAAAAATAGGGAGACAGAAGGAAATAATAAAGCTGAAAGCGGAACTCAATGAAGTGGAAAACCAAAAAGCAATCCGAAAGATCAACGAAAGCAGAAGCTGGTTCTTTGAAAAAATAAACAAGATTGATAGACCATTGGCAAAACTCACAAAGAAAGAGAGAGAGAGAAATCTGATAACCCGTATTAGAAATGAAAAGGGGGAGATCACAACAGAAATTGCAGAGATCCAAAGGATAATCAGAGGCTACTTTGAGAAACTTTATGCTACAAAACATGAGAACCTAGAAGAAATGGAAAAATTCTTGGACACTTATAACCTTCCACATTTAAGTAAGGAGGATGTAGCATATCTAAACACCCCCATCACTACTGAGGAAATTGAAACTGTAATCAAACATCTACCAAAAAAGAAAAGCCCAGGCCCAGATGGTTTTCCTAATGAATTTTTTCAAATCTTTCAAGAGGAGCTACTACCAATCCTAGCCAGACTCTTCCATGAAATTGAAAAAAAGGGAACTCTCCCAAACAGCTTTTATGAAGCCAACATTACCTTGATACCAAAACCAGACAGAGATGCTGCCAAAAAAGAAAATTACAGACCAATATCCCTGATGAATGCTGATGCAAAGATCTTCAACAAAATCCTGGCAAATAGGATCCAATGCATCATCAAGAAGATCATACACTACGACCAAGTAGGCTTCATCCCAGGAATGCAAGGATGGTTTAACATCCGTAAATCTATTAACATCATACACAACATCAACAACAAGAAAAATAAAAATCACATGATCATATCAATAGATGCAGAGAAAGCATTTGATAAGGTCCAACACCCATTCTTGATCAAAACTCTCAGCAAGATGGGAATGGAAGGAACCTTTCTCAATCTAGTTGAAGCCATCTACCACAAGCCAATGGCAAATATTATCCTCAATGGAGAAAAACTAAAAGCCTTTCCTCTAAATTCGGGTACAAGACAAGGCTGTCCTCTCTCACCACTCCTCTTCAATATAGTACTGGAAGTTCTTGCTATAGCGATCAGGCAAGAAAAAGATATCAAGGGAATTCAGATAGGAAAGGAAGAAGTCAAACTCTCATTGTTTGCAGATGATATGATACTCTACTTAGAAAACCCTAAAGACTCTACCAAAAAGCTTCTAGAAATAATAGATTCATATAGCAAGGTGGCAGGCTACAAAATCAACCTACAGAAATCAATGGCCTTTTTATACACCAATAATAATAGGGAGGAGATGGAAGTCAGGAAAGCAATCCCATTCACAATAGTGCCACACAAACTCAAATATCTTGGAGTCAACTTGATCAAAGACGTGAAGGACCTATACAAAGAAAACTATAAAGCCCTGCTCCAAGAAATAAGAGAGGACACACGGAAATGGAAACACTTACCCTGCTCATGGCTTGGCAGGATTAACATCATTAAAATGGCAATACTCCCCAAAGCATTATACAGATTTAATGCGATCCCCTTAAAAATACCCATGACATTCTTCAAAGAAGTGGATCAAACACTTATGAAGTTCATCTGGAACAATAAACATCCTCGAATAGCTAAAGCACTCCTAGGGAAAAGGAAAATGGGAGGCATTACTTTCCCCAACTTTAAACTGTACTACAAAGCAATAGTTATTAAAACAGCATGGTATTGGAATAAAGACAGACCCTCAGATCAGTGGAATAGGCTTGAGTTCTCAGAGAACATTCCCCAGGCATACAATTACCTAATTTTTGACAAAGGAGCAAGAAATCCTAAGTGGAGCAGAGAAAATCTCTTCAACAAGTGATGCTGGCAGAACTGGTTAGCGACTTGCAAAAAAGCGAACATAGACCCCCAGTTAACATCATGTACGAAGGTAAAATCCAAATGGATTAAAGACCTTGATATCAGACCAGATACCATAAGGTATATAGAACAACATGTCGGTAAAACACTCCATGACATTGAGACTAAAGGTATCTTCAAGGAGGAAACTGCACTTTCCAAACAAGTGGAAGCAGAGATTAACAGATGGGAATACATTAAACTGAAAAGCTTCTGCACCTCAAAAGAAATAGTGCCCAGGATACAAGAGTCACCCACTGAGTGGGAGAAACTATTCACCCAACATCCTTCAGATAAGGGGCTAATATCCAAAATATACAGGGCACTGACAGAACTTTACAAAAAAAAAAACATCTAATCCCATCAAAAAATGGGGAGAAGAAATGAACAGACACTTTGATAAAAAAGAAATACAAATGGCCAAAAGACACATGAAAAAATGCTCCTCGTCACTAATCATCAGAGAGATGCAAATCAAAACAACGATGAGATACCACCTCACACCACAGAGATTGGCGCACATCACAAAGAATGAGAACAATCAGTGCTGGCGGGGATGTGGAGAGAAAGGAACTCTTATCCACTGCTGGTGGGAATGCCGTCTAGTACAGCCTCTATGGAAAGCGATATGGAGGTTTCTTCAAAAACTGGAAATTGAGCTCCCATTCGACCCAGCTATTCCACTCCTAGGGATATACCCTAGGAGCACAAGAATATAATACAAAAACCCCTTCCTCACACCTATATTTATTGCAGCACTATTCACAATAGCCAGGCTCTGGAAACAACCAAGATGCCCTTCCACAGACGAATGGCTAAAGAAACTGTGGTACATATACACAATGGAATATTATGCAGCCGTCAGGAGAGATGAAGTCATGAAATTTTCCTATACATGGATGTACATGGAATCTATCATGCTCAGTGAAATAAGTCAGAGGGAGAGAGAGAGACGCAGAATAGTCTCACTCATCTATGGGTCTTAAGAAAAATAAAAGTCATTTTTGTAACAATCCTCAGAGACAATTAGAGGAGAGCTGGAACACCAGCTCACTCCATGAAGCTCACCACAAGAGTGGTGAGCACAGTTATAGAAATAACTACACTGAGAACTACCATAATCAAGTGAATGAATGAGGGAACTGGAAAGCCTGTCTGGAGTACAGGTGGGGGTGGGGTGGGATGGAGGGAGATTTGGGACTTTGGTGGCGGGAATGTTGCACTGGTGAAGAGGGGTGATCTTTATAGGACTGAAACCTTATCACAATCATTTATGTAATCAAGATATCCAAATAAAGAGAAAAAAAAATCAAAAAATGAAAAAGAATATTTTTATAGTGGTGAAAATAATCTGTATGGGACGACACATCATTTTCCCCTTCTACCCTACTCTGCTTGATACTCTCAATATCCATTTATATAGCAATAAATTGTATTATTTCATTTTTTTAAATACTTTAGTGATTGATCAATTGCTTGGTTATGGGCCACACCCAGGGCTGCTCAGGGGTTACTCCTGGCTCCATACACAAAAATATTCTCTGGCAGACTCATGGGTCCGTATAGGATGCCGGAAATTGAGTCATGTCCCTCCAGGGTCGGCCACATGGAAGGCAAAACCCTACACTATCTCAGGCCCCAATTTTACCTTTGATTAAAGGAATAAGTCTTCCAAATCATGTATTGCTGTAGTTTGTTTATCCAGTATTCCGTTTCTACATTCTGACTATTATAAATAGAGGTGCAATGAACACATGAGTTTTGGCATGTGCCAAAAATTAGAATTTCTGGAACATTAGAAAATTTAATTCCTAATTTTTGAGGGGTCCATATTGTTTTCATCAGAAGTAACAGAGGTATTCTTTCCCTCTATTCACCTACAGTGTTGTATTTTGTTTTGCTTTGTTTTGTTTTGTTTTGAGACCACACTTGGCTGTGCAGAGGGGTTATTCCTGATTCTGCACTCAGAAATTACTCCTCTTGGGGGACCAAATATGATGCAGGGAATCAAACCAGGATTGGCCTCATACAAAACAGTAATAGTCCTCTGTACTATTATTCTGGCCCAGTTTATATTCTTTTAGAAATGTTTCTCTTCACTTCTTACACCCAATTTTTAGAAGGTTGGTTATTTTTTATTTTATAATTCTACCATTACTTTATTTATCTTGTAATAAGCTGTTTATCACATGCATGAAGAATATATGATTTTCCAATCTTTGGGTTGTCATTGCTTCCTTTTTGGTTCAGCATATTCTTAGATTGACAGTGTTATTTATCTTTGCTTTCATTTTCTTGGAAAATGGCCATTAAATTATAAACTATAAAAATGACATTGGATTATAAACTATAAAACATTGATGGTACCTCTAGATTCTATGTCATGAAGAGTTTTACCAGTCATTCCCAAATATGATTAAATGAGTCAGGTCTGAGACTGAAGCCTTTCATTGATTTTTTGACTTTAGTAAGTGGTCTTTGAAAGATTTCAAAGTTCCTTTTATTTGTCACATGACCAAATAGTTTTCCAAATATCGTGGGCTTTAGAAGTTTTCCTTGCTTCACTCCATGTTCTTTTCTTTTTTGTCAAATAAGAACTGGCTATATATCTGAAAATTTGGCTCTGTACTCTGAATTTTATTTCATTGGTCTGAGAGACTATCTTTCTTCTCATATCACACTCTTTTGATTGTTACAGTTTTACATCATAGACTGAATTTAGGGAATGAAAAGTCTCGGAAGTTTTGACTTTGTCTCCTAAGATTTGACCTTGAACAGTGGTAGAGAGTTATTGTCACTTATGTTATGGGAAAGTAGCATTGCAATTATAAATAAATAATAGAATAACTATTATAAGACAATATCCATTAAAATTAAATAAATTATGGAAACTGATATAAATGACTGATTGCTTTTTTGACAGTAAAACTTCTGCATAGCTATTCCCAACAAAATTTGGTATGTAAAAGCCAGTATTCCATGGTACCAGAACAATGTTCAGTGGAGGCTTTGGTAGATAACATGAAGTTTGGAAAGTTGAAATTAGATTTTGCATATGCTGGATATGATTCCATTCAAATTATGTAGAAATTGACAGAACTGAAAACAAATGTCAAGGATCTACGTTAGTGATTTATACACTTTAAATTCAACAATGCTGAGTTTTTAAAATTTTTGTGCTGATCAATCATTTTAAAAATTCATTTTTTATCCTTTATAAAGTATTTCTCAGCCTAATTTTAATTCAACTCTAAGAATTCTGTAAATGACAACTCCTTGTTTATGTCTTCTCTAGTCTCTTATTATGGTACTTTCACTTGGAAAACATTGTAAAAAGACAATAAATAATAGAAAAAATAAGTACAATCTGATAAAGCATAATATGTCTATAAGGTATACTCTAATTTTCACAGGTTGTTAGGAAACCTTTTTGTTAAAGCAAGAAATTCATGATTAACTAATTGTAATTTTAAATAATGCAGAAAGATTTGACTATTCTTCTAAAGTTAAATTATAAACAAATTGCATAATCAATTAAATACACATGAGATATTTATGAAACCTGACAATGTAACTCTAAAAGCTACGATAATAAAAGAAAATAACTGTTTAATGTTTTATAAATAAAAAGCATAGTAGTATAAACTTCACTCAATTTTAGTACCTATTGCATATCAAGAAAAATTACCTTACAGCTCAGAGAAACATTGAGCTAACATAAAATAAAAACAAAGAATTATATGCTTGTAATAGTGAATGAATCATAATTATAGCACATAATTCAGCAGGAAAATATTGATTGTTTTTGAAACAATGAGGTGACATCCAAAGATATAGCACAATAAAATACAGAATGTAAAAACTGAGAATGTATCACCCTTCGGAAACTACAGAGCAACATTTCGTTTAGTTTATTGGTTTAAATAGAAAGGCGCTTATGGAAAGACTGGGAACCTTTCATCTATTTATTATCATTACCATACATAATTCCCTGAAAAAAAAAAACTAGCTGTAGTATGGTTCCACTAATGAAATGGTACAGTTGAGTATATTTCTTTGGCAATCACAACACCATTTTGTATTCGGATCAGATTTTATGTGTATTACATGTGACAATACTTGTGTAGCAAACTTCACTTGTCTCTAAATTATTGCTGAGTCAACTGTTTCAGGAGCTTGTGAGGATGCACAAAACCATAAATAGCACCAAACCTTAGGTTTTCTATGTTTATTTTTTTCCTCTTATTACATAACTTTGGTGATTTGAAACAGTAATAGTGTATAACCCTCCCCCAACTTTCTGTTTCCCTAACTTCTTCATTTGAGATGTTAATTCCACCTGGATAATCAAAAATGCCCACACCTGGGATGGGGTGGCCTATTTTAAATAAAGAATAAAAGAGTCTGCTTGGAGGTAGGCAGGGGGATCAGCAAATGGCTGAGAGTCAGAAAAGAAGCAGGGAGGAGCTACTCAGATAAAAGAAAGCAGATAACAGAAGAAAGACTCGTGGCAGAGAAAAGGCCATGGAATAAAAGCAAGCTGACTCTAATGAAACTTTAACTGACTGCTTATGAATTATTTCTCCGCCATTATCCTGCATTATCAGACCAGTCCTCTTGAGAGTCTAGAGACACAAGGTGCCTGGGGAGGCCTCACCCCAAAACTTGAACTTCATGCTTTACTTTATACTTTATATATTTTGATCTACAATAGAGTATTAAGAATAAATGAGCAATAACGAGCAATTATAGAATGTATTGCGTACAGACGATGATAGGCAGAACACATTCATAGCTGAACTGTGGTAGACTATAGAGTATATATAATTTAAATATAGGAGAATAGTACTTTGTTGTAAAAGATAAATTTTATTAAACATTACATCTATCCTTATTACTTTTCCCAGCAATAATTAAGTGAAAATATGGATGCATATGACATTGATTTTTATCATTGCTTCCATTAAAATATACACAGCCAACTATTAAAGTATTGTGCAAATCTAATAGTAAAGATTACCACGGAAGTCTGTGTGGACTCACGAATTTAAAACAGTTCAGGTTGAAAAACAGCAAGATGTACAATTATTGATGCAAGTCAGCTGCATGAAAACTGTGCATCGTTTTCCTTCCTATTGTGAAGGCCCTCTACTGACCCCTTCAATCAGTACTAGACCCTGTTATTATCCGGTACGTTTCTATGCATCTCAACAGGCTTGAGGCAAAAACCTTCTGCTTCCATTTTTCTATTTTATTTCACTTAGTTTTCCTTTCTGGGCCATTCACAGAGATGCTCAGGGCTCATTCTTCTCTCTGTGCTCTACTCAGTGGGGGACTGTATTTATGCAAGAGACCCCATCTGCTTAGGCCGCATGTAAGGCAAGTGCCTTAATCGCTGCACTATCTTTCTGGCCTTCTCTTTTGTGTCTCAAGAGAAACTATCACTGAAACCCAAGGTGGAGAAAAACAAGAAACGGCAAATATAATTTGTATGTCTCTAGACTCCACTCATGTTTCTTCGTGCATTTTCCTTATATTTGTTTATACCGGAGGATCATCAATTTTACCTAAACTTGTTAAGTGATACAGTCTGGATAAAAATAAGAAATTAGTCTGTAGGAAAATTGAAGCCTTAACTAGGGTCAAGTTAGAAAGACATTTAATCCAGGGCAGTGAAACCTATTTTAAAAGCTTGACAAGTAAAAATTACTCTGGGACTAGTACTTAAGAAAAGCAGGTTATAGAAGTGCCTGTCTTTTTATATACCTAGCTACCAATTTGGAGATAATGCAAGGCCAAAAAAACCCCCATAAACATAGCACTATCTGGAATGAAAGAAGATCAATTGTATTGTCTGTTTCTACATCTTAAATAAATTCTATAATATCATAATAAAATTATGCCAAATATTTATTTCTTATATGGTAGATTTATAAGTGAATTAATAGAGATTTGGAGATTTTTACTTTGTGTGGTTATTGATTATTGACAGATTTAGTATGTATAGTTCTACCAGTAGTACTTATTTATACCTGTGTGAGCTATGACATATTGTTTTCCAAGAAAGTGGTTCATTTCATCCATTTAAACAAATATTCAAGAAAATTTATTTATATTATTATTCTATTATCTTATCAATTTTTATTATTTATGTGTGTTAACTCCTATTTAACTATTTTTTATTTATTTATATTTTATCTATTTTTCTAGAGATATTAGGTACATTGGTTTATTCAAAGATTAGCTTATAACTAATTTTTTTACTTGTGCCTCAAATTAGAATTTTCTGCCCTTCTCGATATTAAATTGAATTTTCTTTCTCCTTTCAGTCCAGTATCTTAAATTAGATTTTTAGGTGTTGACATCATTGTCCTTCAACATATGCATTTAATGATATAAATTTTTAATTTCATTATTTTCATGGAGTATGATATTTTGAGCCATTGTGTAATGCTACAGTTTCTTCCTTATAACTTTTCTTTACATCCTGAAATTAATATAGTTAATCCTCCTTACTTTAACTGTTGTTAGTACTGAATAATTTTCCTTCATCTACTCTCTACCTTAAAGATCTTGTAGATAAATCAAATAGTTTAACTTGGATTTTTTTATTCATTGTGACTAACATTTATATGTGACAATATCTTATATTTTATTTGTTATGAACAACTCATCTGGTTTTTTTGGGGTCACACCCGGCAATGCTCAGGGGTTTCTCCTGGCTCTTCTTTGCTCAGAAATCACTCCTGGCAGGCTTGGGGGACCATATGGGATGCCGGGATTCGAACCATCATCCTTCTGTATGCAAGGCAAATGCCCTGCCTCCATGATATCTCTCCGGCCCTATCATATTCTTTTGATAATAATAATAATAATAATAATAATATAATAATTGTTGATATGTTTGGAATAGTAGATTTTACATTTTCTTACGGTGTTTGTTCATTGCCTGCATTTTTGTTCACCTCTGTTTTGCACGTTTAAGAGATTAGCATTATTATATACTTAAAACGTTTTTTTTTCCTTTTGGGTAGATTTTGCCTCAAATCTTGTTGTACTCACTATAACTCCTGTCTATGCTCAGGAATCACCCTCCCAGCAGTCTTCAGGTGTTCCCATGGCGTGCCAGGGAGCAAAACTGGACAAAATACTTAACAGACAAGGGCTCTGCCTTCTCTGCTAAATATCTGCTCCTGCGGATTGTTATTTTCTTTGATATCAGTTGCATATTTTATATTTCTAACTTTTCCACAGGATGCCCTGATTTTAAATACAGATAAAATCCAATTTAAGTGAATCAAATAACCCTATTCCTTGCCACATATGTAATATTTTCTGACAAGATGACATACTAATTAAACTTCTAGACAAAGAAAACATTTGTTATTCATCCCATTCTTTTCACTTAAATAACCAAACAGGAACATAAGCTAAAATATGGAAAAAATAAAAACATCATTATCATTATTGTTGGTAAAATGATAATTCTGTATCAAACAAAACTAAGGAAAAGTTCAACTTTTTTGGGTGGAGTAAAAGTATAAATAGAGTATTTATCTTTCACACAATTGTTCAGGTTCACTGCTGTTCATCTCATATGATCGCTCGTCCCCTTCAGCAGTAATTCCTAAGTACAGAGATAGGAATAACTCTTAAATATAGCTGGATATAGCTCAAAATAAAGTGGAAATGGAAAATAGCAATTTTTTGATGGGAACATCACTTATTCATTGTCTTGCTTTATTTTTTCTTTTAGGATATATAGGTTTCCTAAATCCATTTTTACCAACTTTCATTCTGAAGACCCTTTTACATGCAGATCTACCAACAATAAACTTTTTCAACTTCTTATTTCTTTGAGAATATATTTATTTTTCTATTACAACTGAAAGATACATTTACATAGTACAGAACTTTAGATTAGTATTTTCTGTCACCCAAATTCTAAAGATTTCATTCTACTCTTTCTTTGCTTGCATGGTTTCTGGGGTGAAAGTGTCATTATATTTGTTTTTTGAAAAGAACATGTCTATAATATTTCCCAACTGACTGTCCTCAGAAGTTTATTTTTATATATACTAGATTTTCTGTGGCCTGAAATTGACACAATTTATATCTCTGGATAGAATTGGATTAGAATTGGATATTTTTAGGGGGTTGTTTAGTTGCTTTGTTTTGTTTGTTTTGGTTTGTCTTGTCTTGTTTGGTTTATTTTCTTTTGCAGTTTTGTATGTTTTATCAGAGACAAATGGATAATTTAGTATTTATTATAAATTCCATGCTTATCTATTTTTTCTCCTCTGTTGCATATACTTTATATGATTTGTACTTTTATCTAACTGCTTTTGTTTTTGATTTTAATGTGTTGTCATTTGGTTTTAGAGGATCCTACTTCTCCTTTGTTCTTTCATGATATTTGCTTTATGTACTAGAGTCCATAGTCCATCAATAATAGTTGTTTTAAATAGTCAGTTGCACAAATTTAACATGTCTTAGTTTTTTGTTTGTTTGTTTGTTTGCTTTTCTCTTAATCTCTTTTAGTTTTTCATTTTTTGGACTCAGTTACGCCTAAGAATTTTTCCCATGATTCTAGGCCTTATCTATTTGTCTCAAGTTAAGAGACCTTATCTTCTTACACTGTTTTTACATATTGAACTGCATATTCTTCATGCCTCCCACAATGCACCAGATTTCTACTTGTCATTTTACAGGGCATAAATTTAGATTTGCTAAAGTATATTCAGAGATTCATTTATAGGTCAGGATATAGTAAAGGAGCTAGGGCAGTCAAAACACAGCCACCATGTCTGTGTCTGTGCACAGCCAACTCTATGGACTCATTGTATTCTTGAAAGAGATGTAAACAAAGTCATAAAAAATTATGGGTACATAAAAATCATACAGCTGAAAGCTGGCAATCTTGGGAGGAGCGGGCAGGCCAAGTTCCTGCTCTGACGAAGCTGTGACTGATACCCATCTCTTACAATCACCGCTTCGCCAGTGCCAGTTGCCATGCTTTTATTACTTCTTCCATCATTTCACTACCACTGATGGATCTCTGATAAGTCACTAATATTATTTTTAAAAATCCAGTTATGCTAATATTTGAGTGGACGTGACCTGGACTGTTTTAGGAGTGAGTGTAAGGACCTTCCCCTGCCTTTTTGTAGTTCTGGAAGCCTTGACACCTAAAAAACACACCATAAAACTTGTAATATTAACTAGAGTACTGGGAATTCCTGGACTATGTGTCAGTGATGCTATTTTTATTTAATGCTGTCATTACTTTTAGATGTCAGGGTGTATCTTAAATGACCCAATGTTGGAAACTAATGTAGTAACAGAATAGTCGACTGGCAACAACAGCTTACCAGACCTTCTGACATAGACTTAATGACCTTATTTACTAGATACAATCATTTTCACGAATTTGCTTGTTACAGTATATTTTTGTATTTCTTCAAATTTTCTTTTTTACATTTCTTATTTTTCTTTTTAAATAATTTCCCTCACACTTATCTAGAAACAAGTGCGTATGTTAAGTCTAACAATTATGTTAACGATGTAATCGATTTTTTAAAGTGAAAAATAGTCAAAAAATAAAGGATAGTTAAAAACATCATACCTGCCTAAAAGAAACATGTCTGAACAGTTAGTAAGCATAGGTGCAAAGACAAAGGTTGAAAAACAATCTCCCAAGCTAAATAATTTCCTTTAAAAGATATTCATTTGATGGTTTCTAAAAAAAAAAAAAAAGCCACTCATCTTATTCTCATTAGGAAATAAAAATCCAAAATATATGATATATCACCTCACACTGGTATGGTTGACACACATATAAAAGAACAAAAATGATAATTACAGGTGTGGATATGGAAGAAAGGAACTCTCATCCATTGCTGACTAGTTCAAATTCATTGGAAAACAATATGAATATATCGCAAAAAATATTACGGACTTAGCTTTCATATGACTGAGAAATTCTATTCCCTAATGGCTCAAAATGCTATTTTGTGAAGACATCTGTGACTAACTGTTTATTACAGTAGTGTTTACAAGAGCCAAGAATTAGAAACAACTCATTTGCCCAGAAATAGATGAGTGGGCACAGAAAAAAAAGACATATAAACAATGCAAAACTACTCAAATATGATAAACAATAAAAATTTTAAATTTGATGCAGCATGATTGAATCTACAGGTTATCATTTTGAATAAAGTCAGGAGAGGGACAGATTAAAAAATATTCATTCCATGTGGGATATGAAAAAACATAGTAATGAAGTCACAAATAGACAATGGCAACAGATCTGGAGAATTACTACAAAACTGAATTTAATTGGAAGAAGTGGGTGAGATGGGAAGGATCCCAGGAATACTGGTGAAGAGAAGCAGGCACTCTGTCCTGTAGATTTTAAGTTTGGAATCATTAACAATATTGTATTGTAAATCAAGTGACATCAATAAAAATAGGATGAAGTCACAACTTGGCTCACATTTTCCACTAGTATGATATTTTAAATGTGTATGAACAGCTAGAGATAAAAATATCTGCTTCACAGAAATTCATCTTTGACATAGTTTGAGATATTGAAGGCTAGTATATATGGCATCTGTAGCAAGGTGTCTATGGCCTGACACCATCTGTCTCCAATCTACACTGCAAGATGAAGAAAGGATCAAGTCTTTGTCATTGAGTTGGGTCACCAAATTCATTCAAGACACAGGATTGGGACCTATCCAACTAAATGATGTACTGGCCAGTATGATGTTTTGTATATTTCTCTTCTGCTTGTTGAGACTCTGTCGATAACCATAAGGTACAGACTCCATTCTGTATGAATATATAGAGTGAACAATGATTCCCATTATGACCTGAGCAATAGAGCTTGTTTCTTACTGAAGCAAAATTCTGTCTTATATATCCTGGGGGATAAAACCTGTCAACTACCAGGAATGTAAAATTATAGGTCGTTTAATCATCATGCCTTATTATCATTGAAGCTCATTTGCCTATAATCACCGGACTCCATTTTATGTTGTGTGATTATGCGAGGGCATACATCATTAGCAGAGTGACTGTGCAGCAGTGTTTACAGCATATATATTATATAATATGTTCCAACCTAAGTGTGAGATATGCATTTGTGAATAAATGAATAAGTAGTTTATTTTTTGGACATTTTCCCTATTCGGTGAAATTGTATATCATTTAGTAAAATAACTTCAATTTTATTAGAAAGGCCTGGATGATGATAAAACTGCACACATTAGAGTTTTGTGTAAGAATACATTTGCAATTCGTACATGTCTGGCATGTTATTGATTGTTTGAGAATAAATTGCAAGACAATATGGCAGGGAGAGGCATCAAAAATACTATGTGGCAAAATGTCATGTCATGGATAGGTTCAGAGACCTTTTTCCTTTGAAATAAATTCAGTAACACGAAAGTAATTCAGTTTAGACAAATGCACACATTTATTCACATGCCATTAAATTCATTGTTTTGTTTCATTTTGTTTTGCCTCCCCATATGTTCATCATACTCCTTCTATGACTAAATATCCATTTCCCAAAATAAAGATAAGCAACCTGTTAGGGACACCACAGGGTAAGGATGCCTGCAGCAATGCTCTACAGGGAAACATTTGGAATGCTAATCACATCAGTGACCTGAGCAATATCAGATCTCCCCTTGCATAAGCTTTTTTTTTATTTTCCATTAGTAGTTTGGGATAAAAATCAGTGGGTGAACCACACTGCAAGTCAGGAAATCCAAACAATAAGGAGAGAAATTTCAAAGCTTGTTTTACTGAGATATATGATAACATTTTCAAATGTTGTCTTGCATTAAAAATAGATCTCTATTCCATATTTGGGCAGAAGTACAAATAGATTTGGCCTGTGGCATGGTCTTTGGGAAGCAAAAGACACCGAAATGGTTTCTTAATAATGACTTGGGCAGGGCTCAACCATTCTGTGCCAGAACATCAATTATTTTTCTTGGTGAGCTTTTTTTTTCTTCTGGATAAATAACCCTATGCCTCTTCCAGAAAGAGAGACTTAGGCATTCACTTTTAAATGAGACTCATTTCAGAAAAATATTTGCTAAATATCATGAATTACACTGCTTTGTACTAATCTTCCTGCAAAGAATAGAAAAAAAAAACCACAAGGTCCCAAACTTTTACATGTATTTTACAAAATGTTGGTCTATTTTTAGATTAGTGTGCTTTGAAATTTTTACTTCTTTAAAGAATTAGTCTTGTAAGTGTTTCTTTAAAAAATTATGTAAAAGAAGTTTTCAAAACATATTTTACAGGGGCCGGAGCGATAGCACAGTAGGTAGGGCATTTTCCTGGCACTTGGCCAGTTCAGGTTTTATTCCTTACATTTCATATGGTCCCCGAACCTGCCAGAAATGATTTCTGAGCTCAGAGATAGGAGTAACCCCTGAGTGCTGTCGGGTGTGGCTGAAACCAAAAAAAAATATTTTTTCACAAAGTTAAAAGTTCTGTGGCATGGACAATGTGAAACAACTAATTTTGATTTTGAAAAAGGTTATTTTATCTATTTTATAATACTTTAGGAAATACTAGAGATATATTTTTAAAAAAATGCTTGATTCAGAAACTGTTATCTCTGGATAGTTTCTATATATGTTGATCTTTAAAGTACTTAGACCAAGCTGTATATTGATGGGATAATGCATAAAGCAAGTGTAACTGAGAAATGGTAATCTTGTAAATTATCTTCCAATTTTCAAGTGTTTTAGGTTTCAAAATGATCTATTTGCAGTAATAATGATATTACAGAGAGACTTGAGTAAATCAGATGGAAGACTTGAGCTGCTTTATTAAAAAAAATGATCCCATTAGGATAACATTATGAATGGTAAGAGGTGTCCTCATTACTTATTTATTCAGCAAAATCTGTGCATCATTTCTGTACCAAGTCATTTTCTGGGTC
Source organism: Suncus etruscus (assembly GCF_024139225.1). Taxonomy (NCBI): domain Eukaryota; kingdom Metazoa; phylum Chordata; class Mammalia; order Eulipotyphla; family Soricidae; genus Suncus; species Suncus etruscus. Next base: position 3,411,704 of record NC_064854.1, read on the forward strand.
TTGAAAGGAAACAAGCAAATGGAACATATGACCCTTGATTACCTTTAGTTGATGTATTCACAGGGAAACATGTTTTCTCTGTTACCAAAATAAGCTTAATAACAAAATAGTGCAGTATGAGAAGCACAGTTTAAGAAATTAGAGAGTTCTTGCATCTCTCTGGCAGACCAGGAGCAGCTTTGTGTGTGGTGTTCTCTACACATCGTCAGGAAGTGTCCTTGGGCTTTTGATTTGCTGAATTGTGCTTATGGCAAAAGAGAGTGAAGAGGAAGTTAGAAGAAAACATAAAAACAAAGAACACATGCACACATGACAAGATAAATTTTAAAACTCAAAAAAGCCTGTTTTATGCACACATGACAAGATAAATTTTAAAACTCAAAAAAGCCTGTTTTATTCTAAGAATAATCTAATATCTAAATTTAGAAAATACATTTGCAAAACCAGATCAATAGAGCAGCAGATAGGACATTTGTCTTCCATTTACCAACCTAGGTTCAGTCCTCAGTATCTCAAAGGTCCGCTGAGTCCACCAGGAGTGATTTCTGAGTGCAGAACCAGGAAATACTGTGCACACCTGGATGGCCACCACCCAAAAAGTTTCTATTTTTCATAAGCTAAAAAATGAATGGTGATTAATTATAAATAATTCATAAATATACTTGGAGCCAAGTAAGGCTTTTTCATGGATAGTGAAAATTTAATAAAGAGAATGATCTTCACTCATTTAAAATTAACATGAGCATACACTAAGAACAACCCAACACATTAAAACCTATTTTTCCAAAGTGTTTGCATGTATGCATATAATTAGGATATTTTCTTTACATAAACTTATCTACTATAATATTTAATTTATACTTTATAAGCATACATAAAATAGTATTTAATGTGTATTTTCTCTTTCTATCCTTTCTAGCATGTATACCACATGAACAAATTTGCAGATTTATTATAATTGCGTGAAAGATACTTTGAGGTGGCTAGTTGACATGAGAATTGAAAGCTACTACAACAGATTTTGGTTTTTTTGTATTTTGGCCACACCCCATGGCTCTCAGGGGTTACTCCTGGGTCTGTGCTCAGAAATCTCTCCTGGACAGCTCAAACGACCATATGGGATGCCAGGAATTGAACCTGTCTATCCTGGGTCTACCAAAATGCAAGGCAAATGCCCTACCACTGTGCTATCTCTCAGGCCTGTATTACTACAGATTTTTTTTAAGTTATGTAATATTTGACAGGAATAGCACAGAGAGATCCCAAAATAGCATTTTGGGATTATAACTATAAAAATATGATCTTTAACAAAACACCAACAATATTTATCATTCCTAAATGCTTTTGTGGGAAGTCATTACAAGTAAACAGAATTGCATCTCTTTTGATGATTTGCTTTTTAAAGAAATATTTAATGAAATATATTTCCTGGCATTTTTTAAAATTAGTGAGGATATGTGCTAAAAATCTAATATTTGTTTTAAGTAGTGTTTTAGTACCAAGCATTTATTTTCAAATAACATGCCTGTTGTCTAATATCTATGAAAACATTCAATACTAGGATTACATTAGAAATAATTTTATATCATAGAAAATTATTATATTTTAAAAAGGCAATTAGATTAGCAAGCTTACTTCATAAAAAAACAAATCCTAATATAAATTTAAAAAGGAAATGATTTCAGTGAAATGTTCATAATACTGAGTCTCTAATAGTAATTATATTTGGCATCTAAATTTTTTTGAAAACAGAAACAAAGATTTCTTTCCATTTTTTCTACTACAACAGAATGTGATTCCTATTTATAAATATATATATATATTTTTGTAAAAATAATGTAAAACTATTTTATTTTTTCAGGTTTGTTTCCTTCTTGGAGAGAATTTATGCTGCTTGAAAGGATCAATAACTCTTGTAAAAAAAAGAAACAAACAAACAATGATATGCAATAAATAAGAAATCTCATGAAACTGAAATCTGGACTTCTGAAAGACCCTCAGGCTGAGTTGCCCCTGGCAAAATTATGACACCGTCAAGTTCTGTGTTTGATACACACAAGCTTCCATTTGGGAACGACTTTTGCCTTTTTCAAGCACTTTCTGCCCTTTTTTGGATCCCACTTGTCCAAGTTCTCAGAACAGAGATTTAAGGCAGCACTTTAAATCACAAGTAAAATTTGTTTTAGTCTGTGTTCTGACCACTTTCCAAAGTCTCTGTGTCAATAACTTAGCAAATCTCTCCAGAGCTCCTATGAATCCATGACCCATGAAAACTAAAGTAACCTCGTCATGAGAAGAGGGAAGGCACATTTTTAAAAAATGTTAAGAATCTATATCCCTGAAGAATTATCATCCATTGTGACTTTCAAGAAGTTTAAAGACATAAATTCTTGAATTCTTAGAAAGTTGTGAATACAAGTGGAAGTTCATAAATTCTTATAAAAGTTTATCATTCTTATGAATTAAAGTTTTGAATACTAATGGAAGTCAGAATGACAATAACTACACATCATTTCATAAGTTTAAAACTGTATTTACTTATGACACTAGGTGCCTTTATTCAAAGCGACAATCTAATGATACCAGCACTCCTTTTAATCTTGCTAACTTGATAAATATGTAGACAGATATAAAAATGTTTCCTTATCAGTGTTCAAGGAAGTCTTGGAAATGAAATTAAAGATGTCTGAATTTCATCACTGCAGGGACGTTAAGAGAATTGAATGAGTACAAAAGGCATATATTATTGAAAAGTTTCCAACCAAAGATTTACAAGTGCAAAACACAAGAGCCTTGAGAGCAATCGCTGTGCTGTAAGTGACATTAATATTTATAACAGTAAATATTTCACTCTTTTTAACAATAATGTCTCTGTATATTACAGGCTCTATGTCATTTGGTGACGAATTGATTGGTAGTAGATAGGGGAAATACATAATAATAAATATAGAAATCTGATATCGTTAATGTTTATTTCTTTGGGTAGATTTCTAAGTTTAAAAAAATGGAACAGTTAGACTGTGGGTATAGAAATTCAACACAAAAGAACTCGATGATGGCTTGATCAAGTGGGAGACAAAAGTTATTTTTGAGGCAAGTGCTTTTACTTGTCTGCTTTTCTCACTTCGGCCACTGAGAGAGGTCTGGTATGGTCATCATGGGGCAAGTATGCTGCGTAGGCGCAAGTCTGGAAGCTTCAAGAGCAGAAGAGCATGAAACCCCTTGACTGTTGATTCTTCCTGAGTATTTTTTTCCCGAGTTCTGGGACTTCAATGATTCAATACAGAGACAATAGAGATGAGGGCTGGAAGGACCAGCGTGGTATGATGCTTAGCACAGGGAGTGGTGAGTGCTGTTAGAGAAATAACTATCCTAACAACTATTATAACAATGGCAGTGAGGTGAGAGAAATAGAATGCCTGTCTCAAAGATAGGTAGGGGATGGAGGAGGGAAATGGGAGGCATTGGTGGTAGGAATGTTGCACTTGTGAAAGGGGGTGTTCTTTTTTATAACTGAAACCTAACTATATATATATGTTTTTAATTATGGTGCCTAAATAAAGATTTTTTTCTTTTTTGTCTTTGTTTTCTTTTTTTTTTTTTTTGGTTTTTGTTTGTGTGTTTTTGTTTATTTGAGCCACATCCAGTGACACTCAGGGGTTACTCCTGGCTCTGCGCTCAGAAATTACTCCTGGCTTGGGAGACCATTTGGGACGCCTGGGATCGAACCTCCGTCCTAGGCTAGCCAGGGCAAGGCAGACGCCTTACCGCTTGCACCACCGCTCCAGCCCTAGATATTAATATTTTTAATAAATAAAAGAAAAAATCATTTTCTTTTGCAAACACTCAATCTTTCACCAATTTATTTAATACAATTTTATTCTTGGGGATAAAGTTTAATTTAAAACAGAAAAAAAAGAAGTGTATGAAATCCAGTTCTGCAGGAGCCACAGACTGGAACCCACCAACCTGTTACTCATGGAGCCATGGACCAAGCTGCTATGAGGAAATGCTTTTTGCAGAAAGTAAATGTCAGTCCTGACCTGGTGTAGACATTCCAGGTTTATCATCTCCCGCTTCAGAAAAGAATTGCAGTGAAAAGTGAAGAAAAATAGTTTTGTTGACAAATATGTGAGGAGAGAGACATACTGATTCAAAAAAGTGTGCAGGATTAAAAAGGGAGGTGGAATGGCTTTGGAAATTTGATGCACAATAATTTCAAATTATCTATCGTGACAATCCACTTACTGGCAGTTAAAAGAAAGCCTTGCACTCTATGATTGTCATCTTTCTTTCTTCTTTCTTTCTTCCTTCTTTCTCTTTCTCCCTTCTTTCTTCCTTTCTTTCTCTTTCTTCCTTTTTCTTTATTTTTTCTGTTTTTCTTCCTTCCTTTCTTCTTCCTTTTTCTTCTTTCTTTCCTTCCTTCCTTCTTTCCTTCCTTCCTTCCTTTCTTTCTCCCTTTCTTTCTCTTTCTTTTTTCTTTTTCTTCCTTCCTTCCTACCTTCCTTCCTACCTTTCTTCCTTTCTTTCTCTCTCTCTTTCTCTCTCTCTTCCTTCCTTCCTTCCTTCCTTCCTTCCTTCCTTCCTTCCTTCCTTCCTTCCTTCCTTCCTTCCTTCCTTCCTTCCTTCCTTCCTTCCTTCCTTCCTTCCTTCCTTCCTTCCTTCCTTCCTTCCTTTCTTTCTTTCTTTCTTTCTTTCTTTCTTTCTTTCTTTCTTTCTTTCTTTCTTTCTTTCTTATTTTAGTATAATAGAAGATGAACTCTTAGTAAACTGCAATCCAATCAAAATCTGTAGCATATGCTCAGGTCCAATCTTTCTAATCTCTTCATCACCTTTCCAAGACCTCTGTACTGTGGAACCTTAAATGCTTCTGTAGCTGTTGTTTCTCAGGATGGTTTTCTGCATCTGAGTAGAGTTTCATCTTCTACATCTCTGAAGATCTGTGGATTTGATTCTTAAGTGGATATTGTCTCCATGCATTTTATTGACATCAGAGCTGGGCAATACAATATCTTTCTAAACTTTTTAGTTAGCCTTAACCTCATTGCCAGAAATTGCTACCTATCTGCCTGCAATTTATATGATTCTACACAATTGTCTTTATAGTTTTGGATTACTAAGGGGGGCAAGAAGTAATGTAGAGGCAAACAGTGCTAAGCTCCTCAAGAGTATAAAATAGAATATCAGGAAATGTAAACTAAGAAGAAAAAAATTTGACTATGTAACAGTTTATAAATCACAGCCTATATACTAACAAGTTTGAATCCATCTCTTCTTTTTCGAATGAATTTTTGATATGTGATTTGTGATATGATTAGGAAAATTAAAGACAAACGCTGTAATATGGAGGTCAAATGCATTCTTCAGAAAGGGAAATGGATAATCAATTTGTTGAAATGTTAGATAAAAGGGTGTCTTTAAACTCCATTTGTTTGCCTTTGCTTTATTTGGCCGATGAGAGGAAATGCTTCAGATATAGTAATCAGAAATAGCATGTACTTAACATTTAAGTATGCACTGCATGTGATTGGAGAAAATTGGATGCCCTCTAAAATGTGTAAAGTATTCTGTGTAATTTAAAGTGATTTAAATATCACAAACATATGAATAATACAAAACCTCTTGTTTAAGAAAAATTGATATTAAATAACATGATCTTTCTAAAAAGTACTTTTTTATTTGATTTTTATTTTATTTATTTTTCTGTCCCCTCATTCATAATACAGACCAAGCAAAGGGCCTGGTTTGAGGTATATATGGGGAGCATTTACTGTACCTCCTCTTTCTACACAGTCAGTGTAAAGAACACAGCCTATGATAAGCATTGGGAGGCCTTATCATTTCTTTTCTTTTTTTATTATATATATATAAACCCTTCACCAGTGCAATATTCCCATGACCAATATCCCAAGTGTCCTTCCTCCCCACCTCACACCGGCCTTGTACTTTAGACAGGCTTTCGACTTCCCTCATTCAGTCACAATTTGTTATGACAGTATTCAGTGTAATTATTTCTGTGACTGCACTAAACAATCCCTGTGGTGACCTCATCCCCAAAAGTACTTTTATTATGAACAATAATGAAATATGTATTTATTGAAGATAAAGAGACTTAGAAATATAAACATATTCACAACTTTAGAAGAATCTGTGTAGATAAATTGCACTAGTAAATTTTATTTCAAGACATATTTGTCATAGGCATCTTAAGTGGACTATAATGTACAATAATATATGATTTCTAATCAACAGAAATTAATGTGAAATAAATGAAATACATTAACCTATTACATTACAGTAAGACGTATAGGAAATAATATTAAAAAAAAAAACAAAAATAAAACCAATCACATATAATTGGATATCCTCTGTGATCTTTAGTTTTTAGACCAAAGAGCAGGAACATTTTATTAATTTATAAATTATTATATATTATTATATATTCAAATAAAAATATACACTGTATACCAAAAAAATGTTAATGACAGTAGAATCAAGAGATCCAAACCCTAACAAGCTATACACAAAGTGGACCTGTTACACTAGCAGTCCATGGGGCTAAGGGTGAAGGTGTGGGAGGCAGACAGGGAAGAGTAGAGGAAGCATATTGGGAACTATGGCGGAGGGAGGCCAACACTGGTGGTGTGAATGGCCCTAATTAACTATCACTATGTAACTGAAGTACAACTGTAAAAGACTTGTAATTCACATTGGTCTCAATAAAATTTTAAAAATATTGTGTATTTATATATATATATATATATATATATATATATATATATATATTTGGGTTTTTTTTTGTTTGTGTAGAAACACACATGATGATGCTAAGGGCCTACTCCTGGCCTGTGTATATGCCCAGAATTCATGCTTAGTGGTGGTCAGAGGACAATAAGATATGCAGGGGCTTGAACCTGTGTTGACCGTGTACAAGGCAAACCCCAACCCATTGTAAAGTTGCTCCAGCTCCTTTTGGTGTAAATTAGATATAAATTTTATATCACATGAATGTACTTGGCCTTTGACAGCTAGAGTTTACATCTACTACAAACACATCTGTTGTTGAGTTCACAGTTTAGTTATGGTGTTATGGTAGCTGAAACTGTTTATTGCAGACTAAAAGACTGTAATATATAATCCAGATTAAATCCCCATTATATTTTAATAGCTGAAGCTATAAAATCATATTGCAATGAAACACAGAAAAAAGTATTTGTTATCTTTGAGAAAATGATATCAATAAATATATAATGGTACCTTAGTTCTGTTCAAATCACCCCCACACCAAAACCTGTGTATTTCTCTTGAGTTCAAAGGCCCTTTGAATGGTTTCCTCTGAGCACCAGTCTGTCTAAGATCAATTTACAGTTGCTCTTTCTTTTTAATTTTTTCCACTGCTCTCCAGAATGTATTCAACTGAGGAATTTTGTATTTTCTGTTCTTTGCCTATATTACTGTTCTTCCTGATGGAATCAAGGAAGGGAGGGAGAAAGAGAAGTAGGAAGGAAGGGAGGGAGTGAGGGGGGGGAGATGGGAAACATGGAGTAAAGGAGGGAGGAAAAGACAAAGGAAGGGATGGGGAGAGAGGGAAGAAGGGAGGGAGGAAGGTAGGAAGGAAGGAAGGAAAAAAGAAAGGGAGGAAGGGAGGGAGGAGAGAGGAAAGGAAGGAAGAAAGAAGGAAGGAAGGAAGAAATGAGGGAGGAAGGAAGGGAGAGAGGAAGGGAGAGAGGGAGGTAGGAAGGAAGGAAAATATACAAAGAATACAAATACAAAATCAAAAAAGAACAAATTATGAAAATATTTATTTTCATGCAGTCCTTTCATTAAATGGTAATTCATATAGGATGCTAAGGACTGAAACTATATTAACCACATTCAAAGAAAGGGCTCTACCTGCAATATTATTTTCTTGTCTCTTTTTCAGAAGAAAGAAAATATAAACTGTATATATATATATATATATATATATATATATATATATATATATATATATATATATATATATATATATGTTGGGGACTGTTTGGAATAATTAAAAAGCCCTCTCACTAATCAAAATGGAGTCACTGAAAGTCTGAGCCAAAGTGCTTTAAGTGACAAGCTGCATGCAAGTAGATGTGGCCTTTTTGCCCTTGGACCCAAAGAAATAGAAATAGCCTAGAGCTAGGGAGTCACTAGGCTCCAAGATGTCCTTGTAAAGACAGGGGTCAAAAGGCCCAAGCTGAGATTAGATTTTGTATTTTGTTGCTCAAAGATAATGTGGATCTCTTGACTGATGATAATCTTATTAACCTTGGAAAATCAAGATGTTCCCGTGGAAAGTTACAGCCATTCCTATCGTGCCTCGCCCCTACTCTCTTTGTTTTGCATTGTCTATAAAAGGTCTATTTTTCCCTTTATAAAATGGACACCTGATCAGAACCCTTCGTCTCGAGTCTCTTTATTTCCCAGTCCCTCTTCTATTTCAGGCCGGATTCCTCTTCGAGAACTGCGAATTACTGACATGGTCCCCAGCTTTACCCGCTGGTCGGGGTCCCTGGTGGGCCACATATATATATATATATATATAATATAACCATAATATATATAATATATATAATATATATATAATATAAATAATATATATATTATTTCAGGTAACTTGGTTGAGTCACTTTGGTGACCTATCTTCACTTCCCCACTCCTGTCTATATCAAAACTAATGTTTTGCAATAACATAGTCTTTGAAAATTATGATAGAACTTATTTCCCACACAAGCTATCAAATTTCAGAATGGTTTCCACAAAGTAAAGTTAGTCTGTACTTCAAAAATAATAGAAAAATTGAAGAACAAAATGAAAATGAAAATCAAACTCTTTTCCCAAATTTTGTATTTCTACACAATCGAGAACTATCTAGAATCCTAGATAGTTCCTAAGACTGGTAGGAGCCAGAGTACTAATGCTCTGGCTCCAACGCTAAAAATGTTTCCCTAAGCTTACCAAGAGTAAGTCCTGATCCTGGCCCAAGACAAAGAAACAAACACAAGAGAAGGTCAGGAAAATCAAATTATAGACTAAATTATTGACCAAATGATTATATGGCCAAAGAACCATTATCTTTTCATTGATTGCAAAACTGAGTTTTAGTACAATGCATCAGTGCAGGGAAAGCAATGTCAGAGAAAACATTTTGAGGCTGAATGTTAGAGAGAGAAAAAGAATAAAACCATAAGATCCAAGTTCCTGGGCACAGCCTTGCACGTCGCAACCAGAATGAACCAGGTTTCTATCCCTGCTATCCTATATGGTCCCCTGAGCCTGCCAGGAGCGATTTATCAGCCCAGAGCCAGGAGAATTCCCTGAGTACAGCTGGGAGTGTCCCAAAAACAAATCAAAAAACAAACAAACAAAAGTCCTAGGTTTCCTTTTTTGTTTAGGGAACAATTTTGGAAAATTATGACTATAAAAGGGAGTTATTAGCAAGCCAGTACAAAGTCTGCTCTTATGTAATAATTTTTAAATGCACTTATATTTTTTTATTTACTGCAGTATCCCTCTTCAATGTAATTTTGGGTCATCCATCAAATTTGCTTGAAAAGCCCAGAGATATTTCTGCACCTAAACCAGTGAGGAGAATGCACATTATATGTTATTGTAAACAAAATCACTCCAGGAAGAGGATGAGAGGAGCAGAGTGTAAAACAAGGGTCTTGAATCCTTAGATAATGCAAAGAAAAAAAAAAAGAATTTGAGAATAAACTGAAACCAAAAATGAAGCTTTGGAGACAGAGAAGTAGCAAAATAGAATCTGAGAGTTCAGGAGCTCAGGGAGCGCTGCAAAGATTCAACTGACAGATTATTGCAAGATTTTTAAGGACTTCTCGAGCACTTCTAGGAGTATGCCAGGATGGATGTGGACCCAGGAGTAATTCCTGAGCTCAGAGCCAGGAGAAATGTCTGAGTACTGCTTATTCTGTTTCAAAAACAAAAAGAGAAAATAGTAAAATAAAATATAATGCTAGCAAAAGAGGAAGAAAATATTCAAAATCAATTTAAAAAGTCTAAATCAAAATCTATAGAGAACAGGCAAAAATAAAACAGAAAACTTTTAGGAAAATTTATGAAAATGTAAAATAAAAATAACATACTAATATGGAAATGTATTTGTGTTTAGATATCCTATCTCATTTTTAAGTTCACAATGCTAAATTAAATGCAAATGCAAAGAATAATAATATATAAAGCATTTTATTCAGAGCTTTGTACTAGTACATTTTATTTTTTAATTTTTATTTAAATAAAATGCATCACATAGTTAACCTAACTGATCATAATACCACACCACAAACATTTTTATTGTATTTTTATCTCTTTAAATAAAAGCACTTACTAAAACTTCTGCTGCTGTATTAATGACTTCATTGAAGATACAATAAGTCTTACAATTATACTTGCTACTGAACTATTTCTTTTCTTTTTCTAATCTTCCATTTTATTTTTTAGATTTTCTTTCTATTTTTTCAATAACTTGGCTTTCCCTTATCTTGAAACAAATGTATTATGGTCAGTTATGTACTAATACATTTTAAAAATACATTTTTAAATAAAATTAAAATAAATTACGAACTTGATGAGCCTGACAGAATGTATACAAAAATGCTACATACAAATTGTTTTACAAGTAGAATATATCAAACAATAATACCAAGGAGGAAAAATGTTGACCAATTTCCTTCTTGCATACAGAAGTAAAAAAAGATTGGATGAAATCTTGACATGCAATTTACAGTATGTTCAAGAGATTGATACCACAGAGCTGGATCAGTAATCAGGGCAGGTATGTAAGTCAGAGCTTCTGCGGCAATGAGCTATTCAGTATGCCCTACACTGTGGGTCCAGGGCAGATTTCGCTTTTATCTACAATTCATTGCTGCTAGAATGGAAATGAGAAATAACTGTGATGTTTTCCTTTTCATTGTTCAACAGAGGAGCATTTACACTGGTTATTACTTTTGTTTTTTGTGCACAAAGGGTAATGTTCAGTGCTTACACCTGTCTGGGCTCAGTGATTATTCTAGGCAAGTTTGAGTGACGTGACAAGGTGCCAAGCATCAAACTAGAGTTGGGAACATGCAAGGTTAGTGCCCAATCCATGGTACCATTTCTCTGGAATGACTTCCTGTTACACTTAGCTGTGAAATAATAATTTTTAAGAAGATTCCAGTGTATATATCCTCATTTGTAATTGGCCAGAATAAGGTCAAATATCTATTTATGATTTGATGAATAGAATTAGGGACATTCTTACTAGTTCAGTTGTAGTCTCATTTCAATGAGAGGTTCATGAAGGAACAAATTAGTAGAGCTAGAAAGAGGAGAAGGTTAAAACACTCTTTTCTTCCAATCATGTGACCAATTTCATTTAGACCCCTGAGACTTCACATTGGTACCCTGAGCATTTCTACTTATGATCCAAAAAAAAGAAAAAGAAAAAAAAGAAAAAAGAAAAGAAGTGGCTTCCTTTTATTTATTTTCCTTAATAAAAATGAGGCTGGAAACGACAGGAAAAAAGAAAATTATCACTCTATGTAGTATCACTAAATGCCACCCATTAGGAAAACTCTTTCCTTCCTTCCTTGTTTACATCCCTCTTTCCTTCCATCGTTCCTTACATCTTTCCTTCCTTGCTTCTTTTCTTCTTTCCTCTCTCCCTCCCTCCTTTTCTTCTTTCTTTGCCTTCTTTCTTTTTTCCTCTCTTCCATACTTCCTCCCTCCATCCTTTCTGCCTTCCTCCATTCCTTCTTTCCTTCCTTTTCTTTCATTCTTTTCCATTACTTACTCCCACCCCTTCTTTTCTTCCTTTTTCCCTCCTTTTCTTTATTATTACATTTATATCTCAGTTTCTTTCTCACTTTATCTCTCCTTTTTCTGTCTTTTCTTCTTTCTTTTGCTCTTTCTTGACTTCTCTTTCTCTTTGTGTTTTCTCTCTTCCTCTACCTTTCTTTGCTTCTATTTCTTATTTTTTTCATTATTTTTCTATATTTATTTCTCTCATTATATCTATCTTCTTCATTTTATTTCTCCTTTTTTCTACTCTTAATCTCTATTTTTTGCTCTCTTCTTTATCTTGCTTTCTTTTTACTTTCATTTTTTGATACTGAATTGTAGTAAAGAGGTTTGAAGATTATGTTCATATTGCATTCTTTTCTTCTTCTATATCAACACCACTACCCCCATTTAAATGTGGAAAGCAAAAATCAAATCTATTCAGAGAAAGGTACACATTATAAATAAAATTTATTTGGGAATTACTGTTCAAAATTATTTGGGAGTAGATACTAAAACAAGACTCAGTTGTAAACCCTTGACACATCATAACAAAATGATTAACTTTCGGGGCCAGAGCAGTGGCGCAAGCAGTAGGGCCTTTGCCTTGCACACACTAACCTAGGACAGACTACGGCTAGATTCCCTGGAATCCCATACAGTCTCCCAAGCTAGAAGCGATGTGTGAGTGCATACCAGGAGTAATCCCTGAGTGTCCCCGGGTGTGACCCTCCTCAAAAAACCTAGTAATGCTAAGGAAATAGATATTTTAAAAAGACATCTTTGATGATGAAAAGGTTTGCAAATTATTTTCCTTTATGATAAATACACATTTGCACATATATCTGTGTTTTATAGTATTATTACACTATTTTAATGCAATATTTTAAGTTTCCCTTCACAATGCCACTCTAACTTAATTTAGTCTTTCTCTAAAATCCAGTGTGTCTTGCCATCTAGATTAATGGACCTTAAACAGTTAAAGAGCTTTTAATGTCCCTGACAGTTCTCATGACCTCAAAAAAGTGTTCTATTAAATAGGTGGTTAAACTTAAGTGTTGCCACCTGATTTTAATGTCTTTTGCATAGACATGTGTATGTCAAAATGCCTCTTAGTTAAGGGCAAAATATTGAAATGATATTTAGTTTATGTCTTGCAAAGCGGTAAGAAAGAGAATTTTTACATGAGTAGATTGAAAAAGAAATGCCTGAAGCTTGAGATCTCAAGTTAAATGAAAAGTAGACTTACAGAAGAAATAAATGACTTAACTTAAAAAGATAAGGTGAGTGGAAGAATTCAGAAAACATGGGAAATTATACTTACTATCAGCTTGGAAAGCTTTAGAAAAGAATTAAATGTGAAACATTAATAGGAGTGGCTACAAATTTCTTGCTCCAAAGTAAATGAATATAGCCAGGTTCCATCCTGAAAATCCTAAATTCATGTCACTTAATCCTTTGAAGTTGTTTGTTGCTATCATAGTTAAGAGTCAATGTTTTCGAGTTAGCCCCTGCATTTTTACACCCATTTTATTTCCTTTTAGCCAAATTAACTGGCTAAATAAGAGATCAAACATTTCTTGCTCAATTTCCACATCTGTAGAAATAATAATTATCCTTCTTGCTAAAAGTTTTGATAATTACTATATTGTTAGAAACAAGCACCATAAACTATAACCAGCTAAAGAAAACTAAAATGATGATGATCATGATAGTTGCATTTCCCTCAGATTTTATAGGATAGCTCATTGTAGATGTTAAGCACAGAGTACGTACTCTCAAATGCTTTTTGTTCACATTTAAAATGTGAATATAATGAACATCAAAGCATGGAATCTATTAAGATCTGTCTAATTTTATCAGGGCTACAGATTTTTTTAAAAAATAGAAAAAGAAAAAGAGAGGAATGGAAAGGAAAAAAAAGAAAAATAATTTAATGGAATATGAAAATAAGGTGACCATACAATTCAGTAAGAAAAGGCACTCTACATTTAGTTGACTTCCACTGGATAAATTTTCCTCAAAAACATACTTTAAAAGCTAAGTGTAAATAAAATCACAGGATGCATAATCAATGATGAACTATTTGACTTCCTCAAGATATTCAGAAATGTCATGTAGAGGATGGTCAAACAAGGAGTTTATTCCTGGACTCAAAATTGAAGTGAAAAAAATGTTAGAAAGTTATTCCCAGTTTGGGAAATGATGGAAATCAAAATATTAAAATCAATAGGAATAATATCTGTTTCCTTTAAAAAACCTTAGAGAAGGATCTGGTGTGAGAAAATATACTTGGCAAACATACAAAAAACAACAACCACAGCTTGTCTAGACAATGGAGCCAGACATCACTAATATTCTATTATAGAAATGGTAAAGGAGGGCCTGGAGAGATAGCACAGTGGCATTTGCCTTGCAAGCAGCCGATCCAGGACCAAAGGTGGTTGGTTTGAATCCCGGTGTCCCATAGGGTCCCTCGTGCTTGCCAGGAGCTATTTCTGAGCAGACAGCCAGGAGTAAACCCTGAGCACCGCCAGGTGTGGCCCAAAAACAAAACAAACAAACAAACAAAAAACAAAAAAAAAGAAAAGAAATGGTAAAGGATATATCATATGGCCTATAAATCAAAATCAGCAAAGCAGACAGAAGGGACCAATGGAGCTATCATTCTCTCTCTTTCCCCCTCTATACCTCTCTCTCTCTATGTGTGTGTGTGTATGTGTGTGTGTGTGTGTATACATATACATATATATATGTATAGTGTGAGACAATTTGAGAGCTTGAGTAGAATAAGAATTGCATGTTTATGTTTAAGAAAGAAATATACAAACACACCAACAAATATTACATTTGAAATTTGTTTCAGAAGTATTCAAACACCCCCGCTAAACTTCATCACTATCTGTAGCATATAAACAGGCATTAAAGAATTCTTCAAATGCTGAACCATTAGAAAAGGCTCAATTTTTCATTTTGAGGTTCACTTCTATCTAAATCCAATTGTTGTTCAATACAAAGGTTTGCAGTAAACAAATATTTTTGTCTGTTTTTCCAGTTCTAAAAATCATCATTGGCTGCAGAATAGCCAATATTAGTATTCATGTATATTCCATGAATAAAATTTCTAAGGAACCAATAAAGCAATTTCTATTCCCTTACTGTGGATACATAAAAATTGTTAGGTTTGTTTTTGCATAATTCATTATGCAGAAATGCATAACACAGTATTAAACAACAATTTTTCCTATCTTCAAACAAGCATCTATTAATAAAACATATATTAATATATCAATATATAATATCTATCAATAGATGTAATTATTAATGTAACATTTTATTTATAGATCTGATATCTATTAACATAAATTAATAAGAACCTTAATTTTGAAAAGACTTCTCTACTTGCATACTCAAGTTAAAACGTTTTTGTAATAACTGCTATCTCATAATAGTCTTTAAATTATTAAATATATATTTTGTCAGCTGTATATTCAGAGTTAAATATATCTTTCTAATATCAATATATTCCATTTTAAATGAATTTTTTGCATAGAAAAATAAATGACTTAAGCATCATTTGTTTTGGTCATTTCTATAGTCAAGTATTAAGTGTTTAGGCAAATTTTACCTCCAAAGCTGTACAGGAAATGCATAGGACTTTTATCCCAAGGTGATGCAAAATTGTATATATGAAAAACAAAAGCAATGAACTGTCGTGGACCAAAAGCATTAACATCTATTCACTGAAAACTGTGGATTTGTCAGAGGATAAAGGGAGTGAGAATGGGAGATGTGAGTAGAGGGTTCTTTTCTGGAAGAGAGATGGTGGTACTTCAACTTTGGTAATGGCAATGGTGACAAATATAATATACATACAGAAGTATATCGCTAGATCTTAATTTCCATGATGTTAAAGGAAAGAAAGAAAGTAAATAAAAAGAAAGCAAAGAGGAATAAATTACAAAAAGCTCAGTAGGAAAGCCTCCGGTGGAGTCATTAGTGAAAATAGACTTAGCTTCTGAGTTGAGAGCTGCTTTGACTTTTAGGCAAGACTTAATTATTCTATGTTCATTGATTCTCTGTAGGTTTGTTTTTTTCTCTCCAGTATGTGGCTTTTTGTAATGTGAGGTAAGAGAAGCAAAAATCTGAAATTTCTTTACAACATCCATTCAACTTAAAACAAAATCTGAGAGTAGTATTGTGCAATGTCATTTAAATATATGTAAACTACCCTCAATATTTGGGAATCTATTTTGAGCTATTTTTCTAGTGATCCCCTAAAGTTGCCTAACATAGCATTGTATTCTTGCCACTGCCATTTTCAATAAAAGTGCTAGGGAGCACTATTATCAAGTAAAGTTTTAAAAAAAAATCGTGATATTTGGGGCAGGAGCGATAGGTCAACAGGTTGGGCATTAGTCATGCAACCTGGGTTCAATCTAGGGCATTCCATATGATCCCTCAAGTCTGCCAGGAGTGATTTCCGAGCACAGTATCAGGAATGACCCCAGAATGCTGCAGGATGTAGCCCCCAAAACAAAAATTGACAAAGTTATAGATATGCTCATCCTTTCTTCATTATTTAGGACAATGCTTATCTGATTACACATTGTACCCTACACAAAGATGTAAAAATCAGGTCAGAGGTCTTAAAAAACAACATTTTAATTTCCTCGTTCTATATAGAGATAACATGAATGTTAGTGAATCTCATAATTTCTATGACATGGGACTAAAGAAAGTTCTACAGCAGAAGCACCAACCTTCAGTAGTGACAATGACATAGTAATGCAATCATGGTCATTATCCATTGAGTTTCAGTCTGTTTTACCAATAAGATGAAAATATTGTAGCAAAGGTACAGTAGATAGAATTTATGATAAAAATGTGTTTTATTTTTTCTATCTTCTGTTAGAATCTTGGGGGTATTGTTTGTGTTTTGTTTATATTTTTGTTTTGTTGCAGTTATCGTCATGCTGTAGTGATACTGGTGGGTATCTGTGTTCCTACATGGTTCACAGGTTCTTGAATACTTAGAGGAGTGAAAATATTGAGTAATAAAGATGCTCAGAATTATCAAATGAGAATTATTTATTGGAAAACAAAAATAAAGTCTCTGTCCATATGGGAAGGAACTTAGTATAGGCTTTAAGTAAACATGTCTCACATTTTTTATACAAAACTTGAATATTAAAAATTAAGTTGATAAGAATGTTACAGAGGCTGCAAGGTTCACACAGAGTGGTCTGACTAGTTTAAGTCTTTTAACATATATAATTTTAAACCACTTGCCTTTATCTATTAGTCACTTCTGAGTCTCAGCTCTGGGAGGAACATGTGGATTTGGGAAATTACCAATTTACCTTCCTAATGAAGATCCCCTTAAATTGAGACAGCTAAAAATGAAGCTGATATCTTCTGCTTAGGGGAAATAGTTTTCCTCTTTCAATTGACTCTAGGCAAGTAAATACTGGTCCACATTTTGAATATTAGTCATGTGTAAAGGTTGGAACTTCCTTAATTGTTGTTGTCAGTTTCAGCTTCAGTTTCAGCTGATTAAGTAAACAAAATTGTAAGAATATATACAAGTAATATATATGTATATGTATATATACAAGTAATATATCTGTAAATATGTATATTCCATATTCTCTTATGAGAATATGGAAGATAGTCTAAAGATCCATTCTCACTTAAGTGAATTTATTAGAGTGAACTGCAGTACAGTGCTTGCAATCTGTGAGCGAATTTACTGACAGTAATTTTTAAAGATTAGGATTTTTTTTTTTTTTTTTTTTGGTTTTTGGGTCACACCCAGCATCTCTCAGGGTTGACTCCTGGCTCTCTGCTCAGAAATTGCCCCCCGCAGGCTCAGGGGACCATATGGGATGCTGGGATTCGTACTACTGACCTTCTGCAAGCAAGGCAAATACCTTACCTCTGTGCTATATCTCCGTCTCAAGATCAGGATTTTTTTAAAGATCACTTCTTATATTTTATTACTTCATTATTGTTTTAATCAATATTGCTAGTCTTCTGACTTGCTTTGTTCAGAGTTGCCTATTATACAAACTAGCTGTAAGCAAGTGGGTCCCAAAGAAAATAAACCAAGTTGTATATAAAATTATAAATTTCTATATTTGGACAATTACCAGACAAGACTAATGTTTAATTTGATCTTCTAGCACATCCTCATTATCTCAATTAAAAGAAAATGTTTAGTACCACCAGATTTTACTGTTTTAGGAAATAAAGAAAAATGACAATATCAAACCAAGACAACAAAGGCTACAGTGAGGCCTTTACAAGCCGGAAGTTAAGATCCTTGGGGTTGGAGCGATAGAGCAGGGGTAGGGCGTTTGCCTTTTAAGTGGCCAATCCAGGGAGGACCTTGATTCGATTCGTGGCATCCCAATGATCTCCCAAGCCAGGAGCGATTTATGAATGTATAGTCGGGAGTAACCTTGGCGTCACTAGGTGTGGCCCAAAACAAACAAACAAACAAACAAATCCTGTCTGCTACATCATCTGCAGTTGCATTCACATTTATATTGACAAAGGAGATATTCAAACATTATGAGGTTTAACTTTTCTCCTTTCTCTGCTTATAAAATAGAAACTATCTAATAGTTGGATTTATAAGAAATTAAAAACCTATAGCTCTGAAAACAGTAACTTCTCTTTTCTTAAAATTGGGTAGAACATAATACATAATCACCTTTTGTATCAGAACATTAGACTTATTTTGAGTTGTTTGTTTGCTGTTCACAAAAGATTGATTAATCCATTTATCTCTAGCTAGTTGGTGATTTATGGTTTGTTTTTGTAATGCATTTTATATTATATTTCATCTAGTGAGTTATATTTTTGGGTCCTAACAAAACATTAAGCTATATATTAAAAATAAAACAGCTTTTTAATGTCATCATCAATGACTCATGCTCTCATTTATTTTCTCATGGAAAGGAAAAAGGGAGTGAGCAGAAAATAGAAAGAACCCAATGAATTTATCTTTCTAAATATTCCATGAATTTGAGATAGACCATATTGTAGGTATCTAAATCTGTAAAGTTCATTCCAAGGAGAGAGCTTTGCAATAAATATGAGTTAACCAATAGTCTCTCCATCTTCTCTGTCTATTTTCATATGACCTTAAGTCAAACTCTCTGAAATGCTGATTTCCCCTGGCTCTGTTTTTTTTCTATGATAGTATATTAGTAATCAAATAGTACCAACATTCAGAGAGCTCCTTTTTGATGAAGGGTTATGAAGATAATTAAAGATGAAAGGTATTCCCATGTCCCATAGAATAGAATTTATCAATTTTTATTTTGTTCCCATGGCTTTTCCGCAAGATTTTCCTGTGCCCCCCAACTTCCTATAGTAGTAATATCTAAACTCTGCAACTAATCTGAAGACTTGGTAACAACTTTCAGATTAACAGGCAAAGCAGTTTAAAGTAACAGCCAGATCCTAGTCCTATAAATTTGCTTTCTTTCTAAATGTTATGATCAGGGCAAGGGGCTATTTACTTTACACATCACCAACACTGATTGAACCTCTAGCATACATATATCCCCTCGAACCACACCAGGAGTGATTCCTGAGTATAGAGACAAGAATAAGCCTTGGACATCACTTGGTGTGATTCTAAACAAGCAAAAATATTAAAATTGCTTATTTATTCCAAATGAGCTACTTTGTATAAAGAATTAGAACTCAGGCAAATTAATTTCTCTACACTGCAGTTACACTAAACTCAACACATCATTTTGATTTTTGCACATCTTGAATACCAATAAACTTTATTTTTCTAAAACATAGTATTATATTGGGGTTGGAGAGATAGCACAGTGGAAAGGCATTTACCTTGCATGCAGCCAACCCGGGATGGACCTGGGTTCAATTCCTGATATACCATATGGTTCCTAGAGCCTGCCAGTAGCGATTTCTGAGCACAGAGTCAGGAGTAAACTCTGATTGCCACCGGATGTGGCCCCAAAACAAAATAAAAATAGTATTATATGAATCAAGTTTTTTATACTTTAAAAATATTTAAAGTCCACACAGTATCAACATAGATCCAAATCTGACTAAAACTCACAAGTTTTGAGTTACCATTTGCAAGTCAAAATAATATAGAGACATTTTTTTCTTGCACAGTTTTTATACAGAGTATTATTTTTTCCTCTCATTTAGGAATGTCAGACAGTATGTAATTTCAAAATATACCTCTCATTCACTTAATTTCCTTGCTGTCACATTTACTTTTGTGTTGTGTTGAAGAACTACTACACCATAGAATGAGGTTGACTTTCGAGTTATAGAGTGATGCTCTAATTACTATCCAAGGAAAATTACAATATGACAAGTTAGAATTGAAATAAGAATGATGATAATACATAAAGATGTGAAATAATTTCTGCAATTATTTTGTATAATAGTTAACAAATTATATCTGCTTATTGCTATTATAGGAGTTAATCATACACCCCCTTTTGATTATTATACTTGTAAAATTGTTTAGCTCTATGTTGTATTATGCAGAGGCAGGAGGCATAGAATGCTTTTAGACTTTTACACCTTAATTATTTTCAGAAAAAAATTGCTGAGAAGAGAGTGGAAGAGGAGAGGTGATGCCACCTTTTCTTTGTAAAAGTTTCCTCAAGATCTTTGATCAGCCTTCTCTACACTGCTCACTAATGGAGGTCAATCTAAATGGATTGGTCCCTCCTTTCTCCAAGAGCTGTCATGATATTTATCAAACTAAAATTATCTCTGAATGATAATCTTGGGCCGCTGGCATCTTAACTAAAGGTCCCTTTATCTTTTGTTGTTGTTGTTGTTGTTTGTTTTTTTTGAGGTCCTTTTACTTTTTAACTAACTGATTATATACAGTTGTTATATATGTACTGGTCAGAGTTGTCCAGAAGAAAAAACAAAATTTGGGGTGGCATACACACATATGAAGATAGAGTTTAAAGATAATTTATTGATTTTGGGGACTGGTAAATTCTTTAGACTATCAAACTGAAAATCAAAAGAAACATCAATGTTGTATTCTCAAATCCATTTGTTGAAAAGCCATCTGAAGACAGATTAACATATTTTCAGCTAATATTGTTCTGACAAAATACATTGCAGAGGTATCATCTAATATAATCAAGCTTGATATGTTCAATGAAAATATTAACCATAAAATACTTTTAAATGATATATTCACTTATTTTTGCTTACTTTATTTTTGTTTTGAGGTCATATCTAGATCCTATGGTATTAAAGTCTTATTTAAGGAGGATTTATGGAATTAAATCCAATTAGCCATGTACAAGGCAAGTGTACTACTTGATCTACTTATCCCACAGTACCCTTTGATTGTGTTTAAAAGAAAATTGTGCTAAGACTTGTATCATGACATAAAATCTAATTATGATTATCTAAATGAGTTTGCGTAATCACATTATCCCATTCTGTCTTTGTTATCTTGATACTTCTAGTTTTAATTTCTTTGTTTGTTTGTTTTTGGCGCTCAGGGGTTACTCCTTGCTCTAAGCTCAAAAGTCACTTCTGGCAGGCATGGGGGACCATATGGGATGGCAGAATTTGAACCACAGTCTGTTCAAATTAGCTGGTGCTAGGCAAAAGTCCTACTGTTGTACTATCTCTCCGGCCCCCATTTCTAGTTTTAATTTCTATATCACTTGTGGTTCCACTATACTCCCTCCTCTGCAGAAAATTACCTTTTTATATAAGCTCTCCTTGAATTGTTATATTTTTACACACATTATTTCTTGATATCTTACTTATGCAGTATTGTTTGAAAAGACTTTAGGTATAGACATTTGACATACAACTATGAAATTGTGTTGATGACACATGATTTTCTTTTCTTTCTTTCTTTCTTTCTTTCTTTTTTTTTTATCTTTATTTAAACACCGTGATTACAAACATGATTATAGTTGTATGATTACAGTCATGTAAAGAGCACCCCCCTTCACCGGTGCAACATTCCCACCACCAATTTCCCAGATCTCCCTCCTCCCCACCCCCCTACACCTGTACTCGAGACAGGCTTTCTACTTGCCTCATTCATTCACATTTTATGATAGTTTTCAGTGTAGTCATCTCTGCAACTGCACTCATCACTCTATGTGATGAGCTGCATGTCCTGAGCTGCACCTACCAGCCCTCATCTCTCTTGTCTCTGAGATACTGTTAAAAATGTCCTTCATTTTTCTTAAAGCCCATAGATGAGTGAGACCATTCTGCGTCTTTCTCTCTCCCTCTGACTTACTTCACTCAGCATAATAGATTCCATGTACATCCATGTATTGGAAAATTTCATGACTTCATCTCTCCTGATGGCTGCATAGTATTCCATTGTGTATATGTACCACAGTTTCTTCAGCCACTCATCTGTTGAAGGGCATCTTGGTTGTTTCCAGAGTCTGGCTATTGTAAATAGCGCTGCAATGAATATAGGAGTAAGGAAGGGTTTTTTGTATTGTATTTTTGTGTTTCTTGGGTATATTCCTAGGAGTGGTATAGCTGGATCGTATGGAAGCTCAATTTCCAGTTTGTGAAGGAATCTCCATATCGCTTTCCATAAAGGTTGTACTAGACGGCATTCCCACCAGCAGTGAAAAAGAGTTCCTTTCTCTCCACATCCCCGCCAGCACTGCTTGTTTTCCTTTTTTGTGATGTGTGCCAATCTCAGTGGCGTGAGGTGGTACCTCATAGTAGTTTTGATTTGCATCTCCCTGATGATTAGTGATGTTGAACATCTTTTCATGTGCCTTTTGGCCATTTGCCTTTCTTCTTTTTCAAAGTGTCTGTTCATTTCTTCTCCCCATTTTTTGATGGGGTTAGTTGTTTTTTTCTTGTATAGTTCTGTCAGTACCTTGTAAATTTTGGATATTAGCCCTTTATCTGATGTGTATTGGGTGAATAATTTCTCCCACTCAGTGGGTGGCCTTTGTATTATGGGCACTATTTCCTTTGAGATGCAGAAGCTTTTCAGCTTAATATAGTCCCATCTGTTTATCTCTGCTTCCACTTGCTTGGAAAGTGCTGTCTCCTCCTTAAAGATGCCTTTAGTCTCAATGTCCTGGAGTGTTTCACCTACATGTTGTTCTATATACCTTATAGTTTCAGTTCTGATATCAAGGTCTTTAATCCATTTGGATTTTACCTTTGTATATGGTGTTAGCTGGGGGTCTGAGTTCGCTTTTTTGCAAGTGGTTAACCAGTTGTGCCAACACCACTTGTTGAATAGGCTTTCCCTGCTCCATTTAGGATTTCTTGCTCCTTTATCAAAAACAAGGTGGTTATAAGTCTGAGGAACCTTCTCTGAGTACTCAAGCCTATTCCACTGATCTGAGGGTCTGTTTTTATTCCAATACCATGCTGTTTTTATAACTGTTGCTTTGTAATACAACTTAAAATTGGGGAAAGTAATGCCTCCCATATTCCTTTTCCCAAGGAGTGCTTTAGCTATTCGAGGTTGTTTGTTGTTCCAGATGAATTTCAGAAGTATTTGATCCACTTCTTTGAAAAATGTCATGGGTATCTTTAGAGGAATCGCGTTAAATCTGTACAATGCTTTTGGAAGTATTGCCATTTTAATGATGTTGATCCTGCCAATCCATGAGCATGGTATGTGTTTCCATTTCCGTGTGTCCTCTCTTATTTCTTGGAGCAGTGTTTTGTAGTTTTCTTTGTATAGATCCTTCACATCTTTAGTCAGGTTGACTCCAAGATATTTGAGTTTGTGTGGAACTAATGTGAATGGGATTGTTCTCTTAATGTCCATTTCTTCCCTATCATTATTAGTGTATAAAAAGGCCATTGATTTTTGTGTGTTAATTTTGTATCCTGCCACTTTGCTATACAAATCTATTATTTCTAGAAGCTTTTTGGTAGAGTCTTTAGGGTTTTCTAAGTAGAGTATCATGTCATCTGCAAACAGTGAGAGCTTGACTTCTTCCTTTCCTATCTGGATTCCCTTGATATCTTTTTCTTGCCTAATTGCTATAGCAAGTACTTCCAGTGCTATGTTGAATAGGAGTGGTGAGAGAGGACAGCCTTGTCTTGTACCAGAATTTAGAGGAAAGGATTTTAGTTTTTCTCCATTGAGGATAATATTTGCCACTGGCTTCTGGTAGATGGCTTTGACTATATTGAGAAAGGTTCCTTTTATTCCTATCTTGCTGAGAGTTTTCATCAAGAATGGGTGTTGAACCTTATCAAATGCTTTTTCTGCATCTATTGATATGACCATGTGATTTTTATTTTTGTTGTTGTTTATGTTGTGTATTATATTGATAGATTTACGGATGTTAAACCATCCTTGCATTCCTGGGATGAAACCTACTTGATCAAAGTGAATGATCTTCTTGATGAGGCACTGGATCCTGTTCGCCAGGATTTTGTTGAGGATCTTTGCATCTGTGTTCATCAGGGATATTGGTCTGTAATTTTCTTTTTTGGCAGCATCTCTATCAGGTTTTGGTATTAAGGTGATGTTGGCTTCATAAAAGCTATTTGGAAGTATTCCTGTTTTTTCGATTTCATAAAAGAGCCTGGCCAGAATTGGTAGTAGTTCCTCTTGAAAGGTTTGAAAGAATTCATTCGTGAATCCATCAGGGCCTGGGCTTTTGTTTTTGGGTAAATTTTTGATTACAGTTTTAATTTCCTCAATAGTGATGGGGGTGTTTAGATATGCTACCTCTTCTTTATTCAACCGTGGAAGGTTATATGAGTTCAGAAATTTATCCATTTCTTCCAGGTTCTCATATTTAGTGGCATAGAGTTTCTCAAAGTATTCTCTGAATACCCTTTGAATCTCTGCAGTATCTGTAGTGATCTCCCCCTTTTCATTTCTAATACGCGTTATCAAGTTTCTCTCTTTCTTTTGCTTTGTGAGTTTTGCCAATGGTCTATCAATCTTGTTTATTTTTTCAAAGAACCAACTTCTGCTTTCGTTGATCTTTCGGATTGTTTTTTGGGTTTCCACTTCGTTGATTTCTGCTCTCAGCTTTGTTATTTCCTTCTGTCTCCCTATTTTTGGGTCCTTTTGTTGAGCACTTTCTAGTTCTATTAGCTGTGTCATTAAGCTACTCAGGTAAGCTCCTTCTTCCTTCCTGATGTGTGCTTGCAAAGCTATAAATTTTCCTCTCAGTACTGCTTTTGCTGTGTCCCATAAGTTCTGATAGTTTGTGTCTTTATTGTCATTTGTTTCCAGGAACCTTTTGATTTCCTCCTTGATTTCATCTCGGACCCACTGGTTATTGAGTATGAGGCTGTTTAACTTCCAGGTGTTAAATTTTTTCTTCTGTGTCCCTTTGCAGTTCACATCTAACTTCAGAGCCTTGTGGTCAGCAAAGGCAGCCTGCAAAATGTCTATCTTTTTTATTTTATGGAGGTATGTTTTATGTGCCAGCACATGATCTATCCTGGAGAATGATCCATGTACATTGGAAAAGAATGTGTATCCAGGTTTCTGAGGATAGAGTGCCCTATATATATCTACTAGGCCTCTTTCATCCATTTCTCTTTGCAGGTCTAGTATATTTTTGTTGGGTTTCCATTTGGTTGACCTATCAAGTGTTGACAAGCCTGTGTTGAGGTCTCCCACAATTATTGTGTTATTATTGATATCCTTCTTCAGATTTGTCAACAATTGTATTAAATACTTTGCTGGACCCTCATTCGGTGCGTATATGTTTAGGAGAGTGATTTCTTCTTGCTGTACAAATCCCTTGATTAGTACATAATATCCATCTTTGTCCCTTACAACTTTTCTGAGTATAAAGTTTGTGTCATCTGATATTAGTATGGCCACCCCCGCTTTTTTAAGGGTGTTGTTTGCTTGATTGATTTTCCTCCAGCCTTTGATTTTGAGTCTATGTTTATTCTGACTATTCAGGTGTGTTTCTTGTAGACAGCAGAAGGTTGGCTTCAGTTTTTTGATCCATTTCACCACTCTGTGCCTCTTAACTGGTGCATTTAGTCCATTGACATTGAGAGAAATAATTGTCATGGGATTTATTGCCATCTTTGTGTAGAAGTTTGGTGTGTTTTTTGTTCTGTCTTGTTTTTAGAGTAGATCTTTCAGTTTTTCTTTTAAGGCTGGTTTTGAGTCTGCAAAGATTTTGAGCTGTTGTTTATCTGTGAAGCCGTCAAACCTGAAACTTAGTTTTGCTGGGTGCAATATTCTTGGCGAAGCATTTATTTCATTGAGTTTTGCCACTACGTCCCACCACTGCCTTCTGGCCTTGAGTGTTTCTGGTGACAGGTCTGCTGTAAATTTCAAGGATGCTCCCTGGAATGTAATTTCCCTTTTCGATCTTGCTGCTTGCAGTATTCTATCTCTATCGGTGGGTTTCATCATGGTGACTAGGATGTGTCTTGGGGTGTTTCTACTGGGGTCTTTTTTAGCTGGTACTCTTCGGGCATGCAGGATTTGGTCACATGTTTTCTTTAGCTCTGGTAGTTTCTCTGTGATGATGTTCTTAACCATTGATTCTTCCTGAAGATTTTCTTCTTGGGTCTCTGGAACTCCAATGATTCTAAAGTTGTTTCTGTTGAGCTTATCAAAGACTTCTATTTTCATCTTCTCATATTCTTTGAGTAAATTTTCCATTGTCTGATCATTTGATTTCAGGCTTTTTTCTAATCTCTTCTGCTGTGTAAAGTTGTTATGCATCTCGTCTTCTAAGGCACTAATTCTATCCTCAGCTGCTGTTAACCTGTTGGAAAACTCATCCATTATGTTCTTCAATTCGTCTACTGAGTTTTTCAGACCTGTTATCTGATCTGATATTTCAGTTTGGAGTTTTCTGATTTCTATCTTCATATTCTCTTAATTTTTATTAGTGCTCTGATTTATACTTTCTTTGATATCTGTTAGCAACCTCCATATTTCGTCTCTAAACTCCATTTCTGAAAGACTGCTTAGGTAGTTGGTTGTTGTTGGGTCATCAGAGTTTCCATCTTCATTCTCTATGGTTGAAGTTGGTCTGCATAGTCTCCCCATTGTCTCGCTTACGCTGTCGGTTTTTCTACGTGTTGTGGTGGTACTCAAACACTCACCTCAGCCGAGGCAAGCCGTCAGGGGATGCCTGGGGAGGCCCCCAAATGTCTGCCAAGCAAAGGAAACCAGCACAATCCACAACTCCAACAGAAAACACGCCTCAGCAAGACACGCCTTGAAGAGATTAATGCTGAATGAGGTCAAAGTTCCCAGGTTGATGCAGGCTGGGGGAGGTCCCAAAATGCCTGCCGGGCCTAGGGGTCCAGCAGTCAGCCTGATCCGCAACTCCCTCTTTCTTTCTTTTTTCTTTCTTTTTTATGGGGGCACACTCTGTGGTGCTCATATATTTTCTTTACTCTTGGCTCTGTACTCAGAAATCTTTCCTTAGCTACCAGAGGTAAAATCCAGGTTGGTCCTAGTTGACTGCATGCAAGGCAAACATCCTACAGTCTCACTCCAGCCCCTCTTTTCATTTTTTATAACAGTTTTGAGTTCTTGTATTTACAAAATATTTACTCATAATTTTCCTAGGTACTACATTCTAGCACCCACAATCAGAGTCCACTTTCCTCTCTCAGTTTCCAAGGGCATCTTCCATGACATTCCCATATAAGCTCAGTATTACCATTGTATGATGGGTCTAGCACCCAGAAATCTTCAGCTTTTGATAATTTGTTTAATTGTTGTTTAATTTGTCATTGATAATTTGTTGTTTTCTTACTGAGTGTTTGTTTTAAAATTTTATATTTGTCATCTATCTCTTCCTCCCTATCTCTCTCTTTTAATAAGTAGATGGTGACTCCCATGTACAAAGATAAATGGATCAAACTTTCTTGGAAATCTATAAGATTGTGTAGAAATGATACATTGATAAAGTACCTTTTCAAAAATCCAGCTTTCTACAGTTGTACAGATTTTTTAAAAAGTCATACCGTCAATGACTTCCTGCTAACACATTTTAATACAAATGTAAAGTTTTGTAAGAATGATGAACCATATAAAAATAGTGACTAGGTCTCTAGAGAAACTAACACACAAGGCACCCCTTCATTAAAAATAGTGCCAACCACAGAGTCAAAAAGGAAAGAAAGAAAGGGAGAGAGTGTGTGTGAGAGAGAAAAGGAATTTTCCTGCCCTAGAACAAAATAGAGGAGGGGATGAAAGGGGTTAAAAAATGGTGGGAAGAAAGCAAAAGAAATTGGTGACAGTGATTGGAAGGGTACACTGGTAAAGATGGTGTATATCGTAAGACTTCAATCCAAGAATGAGAAAATTAAGCATGTTGCTTAAATAAATCAATATTTTTAAAGGTTTGTTTTATTCTAAAATGGAGCACTGGTTTATTTTAGAAAATATCATACATACAGATGTTATACATCTGTCTCTGTAGTAATAGGGATTGTAATGAAAACTTCTGTGTAGATAAAAATACACTCAACTTGCTGCATAAGAATCAATATAAATGAAATGTTAATTTGTTATTACGAATCTATAAAAATCCCCCAGCAGGATTAGAGAAAATAAACAAATCTAATGTTGGACAAACTTAAGTGCCATGAGTGAGTGCTAGTCTCACTGCTAAGTGCTGAAGAGATTGTATTGACTTTTTTTAAATAATTTTTATTGTGACCAAAGTGAATTATGAATCTTTCACAGTAATATTTAAGGTACATAGTGACAATGCATCAGGGCCATTTTCCACCACCAGTATTGGTTTCCTTCCACCCCTTTTCCCAGCATGTGTCCCATATCTCTCTCATTTGCCCCCCAGGCTGCTAGTGTAACTGGTCCCCCCTATGTATAACTTGTAGATTGGGGATCGATTCTATTGCTGTTGACTTTGATTTGGTGTTTAAGCCTGATAATTTTTATTTCCACTCAATGTTCATAGGACTGTTTGGTCCTGGTTTGTATTGACTTTTAAAAAAGCTCCATTAGGGACTGGAGTGGTGGTACAAGTGGTAAGACATCTGTCTTGCATGCCTAGGACTAACTGTGGTTCAATCCCCTGGCATCCCATATGACCCCCCAAGCCAGAAGAGATTTCTGAGCCCATAGCCAGGTGTAATCCTTGAGCATCACTGTATGTGGCCCAAAAACCAATAAATAAATAAATAAATAAATAATAAAATTAAATTTAATTTAAAAGTGCCTTTAATACTTCTGGCAAGATTTGTTCCAAAGCTCCAAATCCCCCAAAGCTTCTGCCTATTCCAGAACACAGTATGTCTCCTTCAAATCTAAATAACAATTTAGATAATGGAGATTATTGGCAACACATTTAGTTTATTTAATTACTGTACTGTATCCCTCCATTCTCTTCTGGTTTGTGGAGTTTCATTTTATAGATGTGCTGTTACTCTTAAAGGCTTTTCTATTCTCCTTTTTAAAATATCTTTATTTGAGCAACTCGATTAAAAATGTGAAACATGATTGTAATTGATTTCAGACATAAAAAGAATACTCCCCTGGGGGCATAGGTGGTGGGAATATTGAATCTCCTTTTTTAATACTTCTGCTTTTCATATTTCAACAATCTCTTTGGAATTTTTTTTTTCATTTTGAGTACAGATGTCTTGGAATTTTCCTGTTTGCATCTATGTTTACTTGAAACTTTTGAAGCTATTGGATTTCAATTGACTGCCTTCCTCAAGCCTTGGGAATTCTAACAGTTTTTTAACAATCATTTCTTCATATCACTTGCTTTACTTTTAATTTTAGCATGCCAATAATTTGTATGTTGTTCCTCATAAAATCATCCCATAGTTCATTGCTACATTGCTCATTATTTTAAGAAATTTTCCCA
This sequence comes from Suncus etruscus, assembly GCF_024139225.1. Taxonomy (NCBI): domain Eukaryota; kingdom Metazoa; phylum Chordata; class Mammalia; order Eulipotyphla; family Soricidae; genus Suncus; species Suncus etruscus. The sequence goes on from NC_064854.1 coordinate 3,441,352, forward strand.
TTTTTTTGCTGTTTTTTGTATTTTCTTGTGACTTCCACCATCTCATTTTTTAGATACTTCATCTCTTCCTCAATTTCTGTTAATCTGGTACTTAGAGCTGCAATAGATTATTTTTAAATCACCTACCATAATCATCATTTATGCTTGTAGCTTTCTTGGTTCAACACTCATACTATATTCTAATTTCCTGGATAATTGTGCCTTTATTTCTTTGAACTCACTATATTTCCTTATAATAGTGTCAGAGTAGGTCTTCCCTTGCCAGCAGTCAACAGGAATTTTTAAAAATAACCATTAAACATAAAAAGAGAAAGAAAAAATGATATGGAAAATCATGAACAGACACTTAAGAAAACAGCTCAAATAGCAAATTCTCAATTCTTCTTTGGTGACTTAAAAATATCTTTCAGTAGGTTTGTGAAATTTATAAACCCAGGATCTCACTGTGAGATACTTTTAACTTGAACTTTTTCTTGAATAAAAAAAATAAGCCTGAAGGTGAGAATTTGTACAGATGGCTCATTTTTATGGGACAAAATGTGAAAAGGAAGAACAGATAGGAGAAAATCAATGTGTTTCAAAAGATTTGATCTTTTTGTTCTCCATTTGTCTGGAGACTTTCAGAGGCACCAAGAAGGGAAAGTTACTCTTTACCATGAAGGTATAGAACAATTAGTTTCCAGTTCGTAGTCTCATTATTTCAGATGACCAGAGGCTGACTAATTCAGTTATAATACTAGGTTAGCCAATATGAAATTATAATTTCTCAAATTCCTGCACAGAATAATATAGGAGCTTCAAACCAGTAAGAACATCTCATGTTCAAGTATTGCAATTAGAATAATTTATTCCAAGCTCATAAAAGATATAATTGTACCCCCCCAAAAAGGACAATATATTCATTTTACACAATTAGAGAGACACTTTTGGTAAATGCCAAAATAACTCACTGTAATATAATGAGCATGCTAAATAGCAAAGGTTTCTGTAGAATTGTATAAACTATATAATAGAGTTAAATTCAGATTACAAAAAATTGTAATATGAATGTATTCCAGCAATGCTTAAACAATATCATTTTATTAATTTGGATTTAAATTTTTTCAATTTTAAAGTTGGCCCAGGAACTAGTACAATGGAATGTACCCAATCTCGGTTTATTTCCAGCATTCCATGGTGATCTTCATCACCAACTATAGCTCTAGGGTACCTCATCATTAGAGCAACTCTAAAGATCAATAGTAAACTCTTCTCTGGCACTACATCATAATCAGACCCCCAACAATGAACTATGCATTAGGCTTGCCAAGTACAGCATCTTGACCTACTAAGAATCTCTTGAGAACAACCCTATAGATTTATTGTGACAATAAACAAAATATAATCTAAATAAGTGGTCAATACAATATTTTTCTTGAAATGAGAGTGAATTCCAATCACTAAGTACTCTACTGCAATATGTCTCAATATAATAGCCTACAATGAACAAAAAAAGGTTCAAAATAAGAATTGGGTGGGGGGCTGGAGCGATAGTGCAGTAGTAGGGCATTTGCCTTGCAATCGGCTGACTCAGAACAGACATGGATTCGATCCCCAGCATCCCATATGGTTCCCCATGCCAGGAGCGATTTCTGAGCTCATAGCCAGGAATAAGCCCTGAGTATCACCGAGTGTGGCCTAAAAACAAACAAACAAAGTATTGGGTGGGACAGAGCAAGAGTATTGTATGTAGGGTGCTTACATTGTGACCATTCTATAAGGGTTTTTTTCTCCACTATCCCTTATGGGCCCTGAACCTTGTGAGGAATAATTTCTGGATGTAAGCCAGGAATAATCCCTGAATATCACTTGGTATGCCAACCCCCCAAAATTAAAATAAAATAAGATTGAATAATTGGGTTTTAGTTCTGTCTATCAAACATGGTTTCCAGTCCTAACATGTAGACATTTTTACTATTTTCCCTTATAATTTTCTCAATAGAAACCCATCCCCTTAATAAATAATAATTTACTCTAATGAGTTGAATAAAATATGATGACTTTCAGCTAAATCAAACCTGAATTCATAGCATAACTGCATTCCTGGGAATGTCTAGAAATGGTTACTCCAAAGTCAAATTTCTGCCACAACCTCCTCAGCCCAATCAATCACTGTAAAAACAAGTTTTGTGACAAAAATGTTTATAAATTATTGTGAATTGATCTTCAACTTATGACCAGAGAAGCTGCGCTTTTTGATTTACTTCCTAGAGAAAATCAAAAAACCTCTGATCCATAGTACAGTAATTGGCCAGTGAAGTCTCATCAGGAATTGAAATTAGAAGCAATTTACAATTACACAGACAACTGAACAGCTTCATTGCTTTAACAGCCCACCCACTCCTGCTCTTTGCCAAAATATAATTCAGAAGGACATTGATGAGCATGGCATCCTATGTAACATTAAGCTGCCTTTAATACTGACATTAACTCACCTAAGCTCAATAGATGAGGTAAAGAGCACTTCAATACATTAATGAGCCCGCCAGAAGTTGGCTGATTTTATAAAGCAATGTGAAATTTAGATCCTGTCATATTAGTAAAAATTTTAGTTGTTAGGTTAACAATTATTATTAAATAAATGTATTTTGGTTTATATTATGAGATTCTCTGAAAGTTCAAGTATTTGGATGATAAGTCTGCCAAAGAGTGCCCAGGGGGCCCAGGGGTCACTTTCTGTTAATGTGGCCAATCAGTCTAATCAATTCAATGATCAGGGATACTTCCTGCTCAAGTCCACATTAGCAGGAGACACCAGCATGTATGTGCATATGTGTATAAGTATGTATATATGTTAAAATTATATATACATATGTTAAATTGTTTTTCTTCTAACCACAACCCTGGCAAATGGCAGAGCATGAATATGTAGTTATGGGGAAGCCAGTCAATTGGGCAACAGCTGCTCACAGAATAAAAGACCAGAAACATCATTAATGTTGACAGTATCTAGCACAAGCAAACTGCTGTGAAGACTCTGAGAGCAACAGAAAAAGAAAATGATGAACTCACTAACTAGACAAAGGCTATGATTTCCTCTGATGATGGCAACTCTCTGTTGGAGATGTTGATCTTTTTAATATGTAAATTTTATTTATGTATTTATTTATATATTTACTTGGATTTTTGGGTCTACTCCTGGCTCTAGGCTCAGAAATCACCCCTGGCAGGCTCAGGGGACCATATGGGATGCCGGATATGAACCACTGTCCTTCTGCATGCAAAGCAAATGCCTTATCTACATGCTATCTCTCTGGTCCCTATTTTTATTTTTAATAGAGGTTTTACAATTCATAATATTAAGATAATTTCAGACATATATTGTTCAGTCACAAACCCATTTTCAGTGTCAACATCATTCTACCAATTACTCAAGGTCCTCCCCCAAAAATAAACACCATATTCTGTCTCCTTATCAAACTCAATTTTCTTTAATTTCAGTTTGGGAAAGATGTATACAATACAGATATATAAAGGTTTTGTATAGTTATATCATCTTTCCACTGTTTAAATATCTGAGTGTTTTGATCAATGCCTTGATTTTAATCATCAGTATATTTTGTCTTTCTAACTCATCCCCAACCCAATTCCACTTTCTTAGACATTCTCATTTTTATAATTCAGAACAAAAGATTTGCTTATTTTGATGTGTGAGCATGTGACACTTGTCTTCCCTATGACTTATTTCACTTAACATGATACCCTCTATATTTATCCAACTTGCAGCAAGCTGCAACTTTCATCTTTCCTTTTATCTGCATTGTATCCTATTATATTTGTTTATATACATACATATAAATTAAATTAACAAACTTCTTTATCAATTTATATGTTTTTGGACATTTCATTTGTTTCTTTGCCTGAACAATTATGCCCAGAGCTTCAATTAAAATATCTATACAAATATATTTTCAACTTAGTGTGCTTTTGAATCAGAGTCAAATACCATGAAGCAGAAGAGTTGGATCAGATCGATGCTCTAATACTTACCTGATTTTTTTTTTAATCTTTATACTGTTTTCCCATGGGGCTGAATCAAACTGCATTAGACCAACAATGAATGAGTGTGCCCTTTTCACCACATCCCTACCAACATTGGTTGTTTCCTGGCTTTTGGGTGGATAACATTATTACTATGTAGGATGATACCTATTATTATTTTTATTAATATTTCTTTAAAAATAAATTATGATTCACAGTTTGTTACATGCTTGTTGAAATCTGTGAAATGGAGGGATTGCATTCCACAACCCCCAAAGAGAGAAAGATTCTGCATGCCCTAAGTTCAGGTAGGACAAGAGACACAGGTAAAGAAGCAATTCCTACACAAGAAATAATACACACATGATTGGGAAGGAAGGGCAGACCAGAAACCCACACTGCAAGCTGTTCACCCACAAGCCAGTCACTCCACCACATAGAACCATGAGCCAAGATGACAGCTTTCCCTCCAGGCCTCCTGAGTAGACTTTTTTGGGGTAAAGTAAGCCTACACCCCAAGGGGAGGGGGAAAAGCCAGATGAGGAGGCAATGGGGAAACATCTTTTTAACATGTAAACCAAAGGAACCAATCGAGAGACATCTAACTAGAAGGCAATATGAGGATTGATCTAAAGGCCTCTACCAACAGAAATCCATCTCTTCTCTTCATGGAAGTATCTCTTCAGTGTCATTTTCCATATTTATATTGAATTACTAGTCGCATTGTGGTTGAGTTTTCTAGGTTTAGGGTTAGGATTTCCTTTAACAAGTTCTGTGAAAATATCTTTGCTCATTTGATAGAGTCCCTTTAAGATTAGCTTACAATTCTTTAGCTTCAAAACCTTTTGTCTTGATGTAATTTTGCTTAATTTTATTTCTATTGTCTTTGCTAATGGAATAATGAAAATACATTTGCTAGCTAGTTCTGGAAAATATTGCCTACAGTTTTTTGACAGTAACTTCTAGATTCTTATCCAGTGTCTGGGTTTTAGATCCACTTTGAGTTAACATTTATATATGACATGAGTTTTATATGGTTCCAGTTTTATTTTTTAAATATGGTTATTCACTTTTATTTTTTAGCACCATGTTATGGAAAAATCTTCATTATCTTATTGAGTCTTATAAATACCTAACATGGACAACAACATTTTTAGAACTCATCCTGTTACTCAAAACAATAGTTGCACCAAGAGATGATTCATAGCAGCATAACATTTTAAAAAACATGTAAGTTTTTTTTCTGGTGGGTACAACTATAAAACCTGAACAGTGTAAGCAAATGATCTATGAAGCAAATACTGATTTCTTATTTTGTCCTTTCAGTAACTATTTTTTAATAATTTTTATTATGACCAAAGTGAATTACAAATCTTTCAAAGTAATATTTTAGATACATAGTGACATTGAATCAGAAGGATTCCCACCACCATTGGTGTCCTCAGTCCAGGGCAGGGTGAGGTTTTCAGTCTAAATTCAGCACCAGGAAGGGTCAGACTTTCCCTTTACTTACCTCACAAAGACTAGCGCTGACCTCTGATAGTTGGCATTCTGTACAAAGTTTGTGTGACAATTATAGTGATCCATTTTTAAAAAGGGTATGGTAACTTTTATTAACTACCAGATGATCTCTTTGTTATAAATTATGTCTGATACTCCAATATTTATTGGTAATAGTTGATCAAATTAACAGCATATAAGAATAACTATGGCAACAGTTCAGTACTGATCAGAAAGATTTGCCTCCACTCTCTCCACTTTCTATTAAAGACAAAAACTATTATTCTATTTTTAAAATATAAATATTCAAAGTATATCAGAATTGCATCTAACTAGCTTTGTAATATATTCATGAACAAATTTCCTTTACTTTCTTGCCTCTTTTTCCCAAATGCTATTTTTTTCTCACCCAGTTTTGACTTATTAATAAACCACAAAGACTTGAATTGGGGTAAGTTTGTACTCTCTTTTTTTTTGTGGGGGGGGGTCACACCTGGCAGTGTTCGGGGCTACTCCTGGTTCTATGCTCAGAAATCGCTCCTGATAGGCTCAGGGGACCATACAAAATGCCGGGATTCTAACCACTGTCCTTCTGCATGCAAACCAAACGCCCTACCTCCATGCTATCTCTCTGGCCCCTTGTAATCTCTTAAGACTCTTGCTGATGACTTTTCTAGGGAATTGCTTTGGAATATTCTAATACTAGGATATTTTTGTGAAGAATGTTTTTTTCTTCAATGTAGTGACACATCAGAGAGTAACTAGCTACAGGAAGCATATGTGGAGAGTTTTATTTAATTCTGTAGCATCAGAATACCCCTAACAAGCTCCATCATCTTTCACTCTTTGTTGTAACCGTAATATGAGTTTAAGAACTTATAATGACTACTGGACACTTTTGTTGAGAAGCAAAAAATAAAAAAAATATTTACTTGGTAATTGAAATTTACAAATATAAATATTGGTCAACTTCCTGGCTGATAAAACTAATAGAAGAAAATCCCCTTTGTCTATAACTGAACTTCTACATCTAAACTGTCTATTTAATTAAAAGCTTCACTGAAGAAGAAAGTCTTTGCAACCTGCATTCTGAGATCTTTGCATCTGTAAAGAAATTTTTTGTCTTGGATTTATACTCAGGAGTGCTCAGGAATTGCTCCCGATTCTGTTTGGGGAATCATATATAGTACTGGAGATAGAATCAGCTTCAGCAGTGTGGATGACAAGCACTATAATTAAGCTAATTTTTAGGCTTCCAAGTCAAAATCTTTACCTGCTTCATGAACAGATGCCATGGTTCATAACTCAAAGGCATGTCTCACATAGCATGACTTGCAAAGGTGTCAGCAAAGCTAACATTTGTGGGAGCAAGTATAAATTTATTAGAACTGAGACCCTCCTGTGCAGTCTCTAAAAAGAACTAAAAAGATTAGGTTTGTTTTCTGAAGTCTGGGACTTAATCCTGACACACTTCGATGGGAAATAGAAATTGAAACAAGGTCACTGTACAATCATTTGTTGCTGAGAAAATGTTGTCAGTTGTCCAGAAGATTGATTAGTGATGCATCTGAGGGGATTTTTTGCCCCCACCAATAATGAAATATAGGCCTATACTAGAATCATGTACCACCCATGTCATTTTTTTCTCAGTCACAAAAGGAAGAGATCTAGTGACCTAAAAAGTAGAAAAATATTCATTATGCTTACTCCTATATTTCTATCTTAATTTTTAATGAACCTAAATAGAAGTTACTTGTGGGTAAATGCAAATTTTTTCTTTATACATTTTAGACAAATTAGTAATAACGTAAAAGATTGAGAGTTGTAGAAAAAATCATCTTAAAGCCTGTCTAGAGAACAATAGGGGTGGGGTGGGGAGGAGGGAGATTTGGGACATTGGTGGTGGGAATGTTGCACCGGTGAGGGGGGGGGTGTTCTTTACATGACTGAAAACGAACTACAATCATATTTGTAATCAAGGTGTTTAAATAAAGATATTAAAAATTAAAAATAAGAAAAAAAATCATCTTCAAATTATTTTTCTATAAAGTTAACCATTTAGTTGAGAAACATCCCAATTCCTCTCAATAATAATGACATCCCCCAGTGTTCCATATGGTCCCCCAAGCCAGGAGAGATTTCTGAGCACATTGCCAGGAGTAATCCTGTGCATCACTGGGTGTGGCCCCAAAACCAAATAATAATAATAATTACATCAATCCATTCAATCCTATATTCATAATTATGTGAGTATGACATTTTAAAGAAGTAAATAGAGAATATTGATGAGGATTTATAGTGCATACTACAACTATAAATTAGAATGTTTTACAGAGGTCTTGTCATTTCATCAAAAATCCAGTGAGCCAGGCTCGTTGCTTAGTGGAGCTCATTATGAAGAAATCATAGCAGTGGGAAATTCCCAATATGGAAGCTTGTATGGGACGAGGGGGAGTGCTGCAGACCTGTTGCGTTGCTTAGCAGAACCTTTGTGGAGTCCGAGAACCTTTCACAGGGAGAGAAGTGGGAGCACAAGTGGACGAATATGAAATATGAAATAATAAAATAAATGAGACCACACAAAATGCAGTGTATGGGGACCCTCGTCCAAGGGACGAGAGACAAATTTCCTTTTCAGTTGATGACATTTATAAGCACAAACTCTGGTATGCAAGGTGTTCTCAAAGAGCAGGTGAGCAGTACAATGGGGAAACAGGCCTTAAATTTACATATTAAAAGACTGTTCTTTAGGTGAGAAAGAACTTTGTTGGAGGGCAGTGAAACCAGAGCTAGAGATGTTTTTGGTTTAGCAAAAAGCAGGTTTTTCAAGAAACCAGGAGGAGAGAGACAGGGGTAATTATGATGTTTATGTAGTAGCCGGAAAATAGATTTTAGGGGGGACGGAAATAATTGTTTACCATCATAGAGCTAGACTTAGAAAAACAAGCTGTTGGCGCCAGGTTATACGAACTAGCCAGCAGGGACCTTTTGGCGGGCTTTTGGTACTGACATTTCTTTGTCTGTAGGAGAGCTGAAGCTGGATTTCTATAGTGGCCAAATAGAGAGAAAAATGTAATGTTACAGCCATGTTAGAATTACCGCCAATGATCCATGCAAAGGGTCAAATGATTGACTTCTGAGCGGGCCTTTTGGCAAATAATTCTTTGAGAGGAAGGCACTGCACCAGGAAAGGAAAAAGCCACGTCTGGTACGTGCTTTCTTTAAGTGGGGGGTAACAGGGGAGAGAGTGCTAAGATTGATTAATCAATACAATGAAGAAAAGGGGACACAGAGTCAAAGAAACAGGAAGTCCTGGTGCATGACAGGCCTACATGACTTTTGAGTTATATGAGAATAGGAGCACTGTGCATATTTGTCATCCTTTGATATTTTTCAAAGATTGTTCTGTTCTTGATTGGAAAAATGGATTAATAGCTAAGGTCGAAATTATCATCCCAATCACAAGACTCTTGTAATTACAGTAATAACTAGAAAGATAATACAGGAAGTAAGGATTTTGCCAAATTTGTGGTTGACTCTGCTTCAAATTCTGGGCATTTACCATAGACCTCCTGTTACCAAAAAAAGTAGTCTCTGAAGATGAGGGCTGGTAGGTGCAGCTCATGACATGAAGCTCATCACATAGAGTGATGAGTGCAGTTGGAGAGATGACTACACTGAAAACTATCATAACAATGTGAATGAATGAGGGAAGTAGAAAGCCTGTCTCGAGTACAGGTGTGGGGGGTGGGGAGGAAGGAGATCTGGGAAATTGGTGGTGGAAATGTTGCACTGGTGAAGGGGGGTGTTCTTTACATGACTGTAATCATACAACTATAATCATGTTTGTAATCACAGTGTTTAAATAAAGATAATTATAAAAAAAATAGTAGTCTCTGAGGAGAGAACTAGGATAAAGCTCTGAGAACTGGAGGTGTGGTGACAAAACAAAAATTAATGAAGAAGTGGCTATGACCTGGACCAAGTTCATAACGGATTAAACATTAGCAAGTCATTACAGAAACATAAATTCAGAAGTACAAAAAAGATACAATTTTCTATTCACTGCAGTAATTGGTGACAGAAGATGGACTATTTTTTTGAGGCCTTTGGTTCCATAAAGTTAGAACTTTGAATGTTCTCTAACTGAGGACCTGAACACCACATTGTACACAACTTTTATCTATTATACATTTAATAAAAACTGAGAAAGTGAACCATTGCTAGACTGTTATTATAATTTTAAATAGTAATAAATGTAAAACACCTATGAGTTTGTTGCCCAACTAAATACACTGAAATCCTCTAGTTTGAATTAAAATTCATTTTTTTCAATAATAATAACTTTATTTAAACACCCTGATTACAAACATGTTCATAGATGGATTTAAGTTATAGAAAAGAACATCCCCTTCACCACTGAAACCTTTCCACCTCCAGTACCCCCATCTCCTCTTCTCTCACCTCTCCCACCTCCAGCCTGTATTCAAAACAGGATTTTATTTCTCTCAGGCACTACATGGTCATGATAATTGTTACTGTAGTTATTTCTCTAAAAATTCATTTTAATATCATAACATTTGGGGCCGGGAAGGTGGCGCTAGAGGTAAGGTGTCTGCCTTGCAAGTGCTAGCATAGGACAGACTGCAGTTTGATCCCTGGCATCCCATATGGTCCCCCCAAGCCAGGGACGATTTCTGAGTGCATAGCCAGGAGTAACCCCTGAGCGTCAAATGGGTGTGGCCCCCCCCCAAAATCATAATATTTATTGCCTATATTTTCTGTTAACAATATGCAAGCATGTATAAATGTACCTCAAATATTTTTTGTACTTCTTAAATTCCCACATGTTAGTTTGTGTTTTTCATATTTTGTCCGTCACAAAGTCAACATTTCTTCTAAAATGTGCTACCATCCCTTATGTCTTGAGACCAGCTTGCATTTCCCATCTTTATTAATTTGTCACCACCCATCATTACCTGTCAACAAAAGATGACTTGCTCAAAGCCTATCTTTTTCATCATAGAATTAATTAAGGAATTAATTAGTATCAGGCATATTGTTGCCCTTCATGACACTTCATTAAATGTTTCCTTCTTGAAGACACGGTAATTTGTTTGAGTTGCAATTAGTGATTTTTGAACATTAGTTCTTTATATTGTTAAAACTCATATTTAACTCATATTAACTCATATTGTTAAAACTCATATTTAACCCATAACTTCACATGATGGCTATCAAATCTCTCATTAAAATTCTATATTATAATCTGATATCACAGTTTATTTTCTTTTCACTCCGACCTTTAAATTTCAGCTATGATTTGGACTTGTATTAGCATTTTTTTCCTTATTGCCTAAGATTATTCTTTAGATCAGACCTCCGTGTACCATTACAAGTCTTCTGCTGTTGTCCTCATTAAACCATCTTACTATAAAATTGCTTTTTATTTGTTTATTCCACATAGATAGTGTCATTTATCAATTGCTTTACTGTAAAATTTTTTGTTGATTATATGTTTTGTGATTTTAGCAAACATTTGGTGCAATGGTTTAAGGAATTTATACTTACTTGTGTTTATTCTCTCTATTTTTACTGCTTCAAGAAGCCTTTTTCATTTTTTCAGGTAAACATTTGTATTGAGTCACCTGAATTTACATTACTGTTAATGCATTTATTATGCAAATAACATGCAGATATTACACCCATTCCCAAAGATCCGGCTTTTTTTTTTTCACATTTTTGGCTATGTGATAGGTCTTTAATATTGAAACTTGAATCATTTATTGTTTCTTCATTTTTTTAAATCACAAATGTGGGAATTTTTTTGTCTGTTTTGTTTTTTGGGCCACACCAGGTGAGGCCCAGGGGTTACTCCTGGTTATGCACTCAGAAATTGCTCCTAGTTTGGGGGACTATCTGGGATTCTGGGGAGTGAACCGAGGTCCAGCCATGTGCAAGGCAAATGCCCTACAGCTGCACTATCGCTCCTGCCCCTCCTTTTACTTTTTAACTAACTGCTTATATGCCTGGTATATATGTGGAAAATATTCCTTATAATTGGGAGAGCAAGTGGTGATACCTAGAGACTTATAGATGAATAAAGTAAATGTCCTGAAGTTTTGCAACATTGTAAATAAGCTAGTAAAGTAAATGTTTTTTTTTTTAAAAAAAATAGGACTTTCTTTGTTAAAACTTAATGTTATGAGTAATTTTGTGCTGATATATATTAAAATTTACATAAAATATACAAATTTGACAAGTGTGCAATTTTGTAAGAGTAAAAGAAGTTAGAAAAAATTTAAGGTGAGCATCTAATAAGCATATAAAATTTCAAAAATCGTGTTTTAATCCTAAAAAAGGAATATTGACTTGGTATTTAAAAGGAGAATAAAGTGATACTGCCTAAGTGCATTAATGAGGATATTATAATAAAGTATAGAAATATAAAACAAAACCCAATCACACATAGAACATTCATTTAAAAGATATTTAATTCATTATTCAAAAGTCATAGAATTCTTTATCAAGTATATTCCTATGATCTTAATCTAGTAGAGAAAACCATAAGCTAGAGCCATAAACAGTACCATACACTGATAAATTTGTCCTATCCTATTATATTTAATTTTAATTTTTATAAAGGTACTGTGATTTAAATTTTTTATTCTATCAAGGGTTGTTCTTTAATGTTTCTTGTAAAACTAGTTTTAAGGTTATGAATTCCTTAAGCTATTCTCAGTTCTGAAGTCTTGTGTTCCTCCTTCAAATCTGAATAATGTACCTAAATTTAATAGTCTTGGAGAGTTATTCCTTTCATTGAATTTTTGTACTATAGCCATTCATTCTCATCTGGCTTTTAAGGTCTTATTTCTTAGAAATTGCCCCATTTTATTTGGAAGCTTCTCATTTATATACTCAGCTGCTCCTAGCTTAATGCTTAAGCCTTATATTGAGTTCTTGTTTTGTTATTTGTTTTGGGTTTTGGTCCACATCCAGAGGTGTCCAAAGGTTAGTCCTGGCAGGCTCAGGGGATGATGTGGGATGCAGGGGATTGAACTCAAGGTCTGCCATGTGCCAAGTAAATACTCTCCCTGCTGTACTATGGTTCCAGCCACTATATTGAGTTTTTAATAACCCCTATGATACTTTTTATTTTTGTCGTTTTCTGTTGTAGTTTTCTCATTTCAGCTCTCATCAATTCTTGTGCTTTGCCCACTTCTAGTATCATTATTTCTTTATGTGAACGCATTAACCATCCTCAGCATTGTGTCACTACAAGTCATTCTCAGGATTAAGAGTTGCTTAAGTTTTACTTTTGCTTCCACTCGTTGAATATGGTGACCTTCTGCATGTCTTTCTCATTTATGAAGAATTACAGCTGTGTTATGTGAATATTTGTAGTTAGAAACCCTGGGAGACTATGAGGGATTTGGCTCTCAGTTGTTTTCCTTCCTTGTCCTATTTCACCCAGTGACAGGAGTAAAACTGTGTGAATTTTCAATGAAAACCAATAAAAGGATAGAGATATTTCAGTAAAATTATTACTCCATAATAACATAGTGTCATTGTGTTGTATATAGAATTACACTTTTAGTTGTTATTAGCCTTTAAGTCACTGTTTTTTTCCAATAATCTACTGATACCATGGTTTATATTTTGATGGAAAAATAAGGCACATAAAAACATTTTATGAAATAAAACTTCAACTATGTGATACATTTTCTTTTAATAAATTTATAAAAAAAGAAAAAAAGAAAAGGACCTTCAAGGGAATGAATCCTAAAGTGAGGCCAAGAAACTTGAAATTAAAAAATTACTTATAAAGTGAAAATTATACTGTTTACTTGTTTTTTAAAGTAGAAAACCATTTTAAATGAAAAGGTTATTTTTTATGTGTTTGGTTCATCCACTAGAAAAGTAACTAAACCACTCTCCAATTCTCAAAAGAGTACATATATTTAGAGTTAGCATATTTAATCTAAATATATTAAAGTTAAGCAAACATATTTGTATTTAGAGAAATAGTCACTAAGGGTTACAATAAAATCTTTTTATTACATTATATAACATAAACCAGTAAAATTAGCAGTCATCAGTTTGTACTTGAGGAAAATGTCACAACAAAAATATAGACATTATAAGAATAAACATCGGTTAAAATTATTTCTAAAATCAATAGCAATGTTTTATATACCATCATGCTCACACAGTAAATCAATAAACATCTAGTGTTCCATGAAGCAAATCACTAATTTGGCCTCCAGGGCAGGTAGCTGGATTACTGGGAATGGTGTTTATTTTCACATTTAACTTAATAATGATGAAATCTGTACTATAGTATATAATATTATTTCCAAATAATATACAGGTGCTCTTTTTCTGGGCCTTACTATTTTAGAGGATATATTTTTATATTAGAAATATATAAGTAGATTAAGTGAAACAATCTGATGTGGAAATTCACAAAACTTTCCTCCATTTCATGTCCAACTTAAATAAAAATGTTGATGATTCTTTCAGCAAATTTAAGTATTACCATCAATAAGTATTACTCTAAATCACCACTGATTTTGAAAGCTGGCTAAATCATGACAAATTTGCTCTTTCAGCTGCAGAGTACTCAGGGTTAGAGGCTAATGTTGTCCTTTTCTTAAGAGTTGCATTGCCATCAATAATATGGGAGGTCATATATTTCTAGTTGTTTAGTCTTAATAGATAACATTTGATGTATGAGATGCTGCCACGAGATATTTAAAAACCTTTTTGTGAAACAAAGCAGCAGAGAAGGTTATTATGAAGTCTAGAAGAAAAATATTAGATAGAGACTGAAATACTATTCTTATAAGAAAATGAAGATTTACCAGGAGGGAATATATAATTAAATAAAATAATTATAATGAATTATAATCAGAATCAGATTTTTGCACTCTTAATATAAACTATATTTTAAATAAAAAACATTTCAACATTTTCTCTGAGTTATTTGTGGAAGCACAAAAAACGGTGTTAGCATTTACTTATATTCATGATAACATATCAGGAATCACATTAGAAAAATTTATTTAAGGAATCAGTGCTATGGTTGAACTTTTTTTCATCTAAATCAGTCACAATACAATCAGGTAACTTGGGAGTTATTTCTATATAGATAAAAGAAAAAAGTTATTATTTCAAGCAAGTTACAGACTCATTTCAAATTTGGAGAATAATGATTTAATAATATGTCTAAATTAATATTTGTATCATCTCTAGATGGTAAATCGAGGAAGGTAGCTTCAATTTCAGAATTTTTCTAGTTCACAACATAACTGTTGATAACAGTGGCTCAGAGTATGATGGGTGAAAGTATGGAAATTTTAAAATCTACATATTGAGAGGTCGAAACATTAGCACATAGTAGGGCATTTGCCTTGCACGCGGCTGACCCAGGATGGACCTGGGTCCTATCTCTAACATCCCTTTTGGTCCCCCAAGCCAAGAGCGGTTTCTGAGCACATAAGCAGGAGTAATCCCTTTGTGTGGTAACCAGGTGTGGTCCCCCCCGAAAAAAAAATCAAAACACAACAAAGAAAAAAGAAAAAGATATAAAACAAACCTACATGTTGAGAAAAAAATTCAAAGACAAATAGAAGTACCAAACTTGATAATAGGTATGTTATACTTTCACATTTAAACAATTTTATAGACATTCCACTTTTAAAAACTTTTGTATTAAAATGTATTTGCAGGAATTAATACTTTTTAAAATTTATTTGCATAAGCATAGTAAGAATGATATTTTTCTGCATTCTACTCAAATATAACACTTCAGCTTGGACATTAGGTATAGTCAAGTATATATAGGTATATATAAGTAAATATATATATATAAGATTACCTGTTACTAAATTATTTTTCTTTTGTCGTTTGTTTTTGCTTCTGGACTTTACCCAGTGATGCTCATAGGCTACTGTGGTATTACTGCATTCTAGGGACCAATCCAAAAGGTCTTATAGGCAAAGCCTGCATTTAAAATTTTTCTTTTTAATTTTTGGTTTTTGGGCCACACCTGGTGGCACTCAGGGGTTAGTCCTGGTTCTGTGCTCAGAAATAGCTCCTGGCTTGGAGGACCATATGGGATGCCGAGGATCAAATGCAGGTCAGTCCTGCGTCAGCGTGCAAGGCAAAAGTCCTACAACCATGCTATCACTCTGGCCCCAACATTTAAAATTCATAATCCATTTTTGGAAATCTTTATCCCAGAGAAGATTCTTTTTCAGAGGAAAGCAAATGCATGATGGTATCTATGACGTATGCTTTGCTTTTGATTCAGGGATCATTTCTTGCAAGTATTAAAAAACCAGATGAGATGACAAGAATCAAACCCAGGTTGGCTGAATGCAAGTACCCTACCACCTTACTATCATTTCTGCCACTAAGTTAGATCATTAAAAATCTATTTAGAGTCTGAGCACTGGCAGGTGCAGCCTAAAAAAAGTCAGTATGCTTTTTAATAAAAATTAAAATGTTTAATATAATTTTATATCCCACCTTTGCTTAAAATATAGATATTACAAGATGCTTCTATAGATGTACATATATTTCACATATTTCACACATTTCAACTATTTCCAAAGGTTTAGAAAGATTGAAATTACTGGTCGAATGCCTTTATTATCTTTTTAGTCTGTGACCCAGAAAGTAATCATTGATTCTGATCTTGATGTATAAAAATTCAAGGTATCTTTCAAAATCTATGAGCAAAGAATTAAAGATTCAGTGATATTTTAATGAAGTCATAAAAACTATAATCATCTTCATCACTTTATATAATTTCAAATAATTACTACTAATTTTTACTTGATATTCTGTTGGCTATTATCAGGATCACATTATAATAGAGCTATAGAAATTGTTATGGCTTTGAATGTAGAATTATTGGAAAGTAATATTTTAAATCAGAGTTTCCTGGCTAAGGGCCAATGATACTCTTTGGGCTCCCATATATTTCAAAGGATTCAGAGATGAAAACCTGACTAAATGAAAGGGTCCTAGGTAGACATTAAAAGGGCAACCAATAGAACAGGAAGGCTACTGGAAGGAACAAAGGCCAAAAGGGTATTATAGAGGGAAAATGTTTGAAAAACACTATCCTAGTTTATTTTCAAAGTATTTTCGATCTCTTTGAGAGTGAAGCATTTTTGACAAAAAAAAAATGCTTCTGAGATTCAGGCAAGAAAATAGAATAATTATATTTTTAATTAATAAAAGAAATTTCAACCTAGACGCAGGAGTCTCAAACTCGTGTCCCGCGGGCTGCAAACAGCCCTCTGTACAACATTTTATGGCCCTGCCCTAGAGGAATCTTTTTTTGTTTTCTTTTGTTTTAGTTGTTTGGGTCACACACTCCAATGTTCATGGCTTACTACTGACTTTGCACTCAAGGATCACCCCGACTTTGCCTCCTGCCGCCCCCAGGTACATTGAGTTTGAGACTCCTGGAAGAGTCTACTATCCAACAAACTTTCATTTAGATGAGACAGTGAAGGGGTAAAAATATTCTCATTAAAAAAGAACTAGTGATAAAGGTTCCCAATCTACAAACTGGCTGTAAATGAACTCTGAACGATTACTCATATAAATAAAATAGCTAATTGTAGAAGCAACAATCCTAAACAATATAATGCATAGCAGCTCTTTCTGTCAATGCTACCCTTGAATGTTAAAGAATTAAAGTCTCCCATCAATAGGCATAGGGTGGCCAAATGGATCAGGTAACACAGGAAACACATCTAAAAAAGACCTCCATCACCACAAGCCTAAACTATAAGAATGAAAACATTATACAAGACACTGGAAAACAGAAAAATAGCTGGAAAAGCTATACTTTCACCAGACCAAAATCCCTTCAACCTAGAAAAAGTCATTAAAAACAAGGATTGACATTTTTATTGATCAAGGGAAGAATAGATTAAGAAATATTAATTCTAACCATCATATACACACCAAGTAGTGTCAGCAAGGTGTGTAAGGCTTTTACTCACAAACCTAGAGAATCACATGGAAGGAAATTTAATTGTAGTAGGAGATTTCAATGCAGTACCCCACCACAAGGCAGAATGTCAATAGGGACATAAGAGATACAAATGAGAAATTACAAGAACTTGGACTAATAAATTATACAGGAACTTCCATCATCCAATAGATGTATACACATTTTTTCGAGTGCACATGGAATATTCTCCAGGATAAATCACATCTAAGAACATAAGCAGAACTTCTATAAATTAATAAGTATAAGAATAATACCAAGCATCCCATCAAAGCATAATGCTAAAGAGATAGAAATTGGTCATGAAAATATGTTTAGAGTCTCTAATACCTGGAGACTGAACAACTTGCTGCTTAATAACAGCTAAGTCAAGCAGGAAATTAAAAATAGCAATAAAATTATTAATTTAGATTAATTATAATGAAGAATAAAATTACTGAAATCTATCAGAATGGAACACAGAAAATCATTAATTAGAGGAAAACTCATAGGGATACAGACATACATAAGGAAAGAAGAAAAAGATAAAATCTACCTAAATTCTCATCTTCTGTATCTTGAGATGTAACAACAAAGAAACTCAAACACTAATAAAAAATAAAAATATTATAAGCCAGAGAAGTTACAAATGATATACAAACCAACTAAACAAGACAAAGAACCAATATAAGGTACAAATAATCAATACAAAGAAGCTGCTCTTTAAAAAAAAAAAAGAGTCAAACTGATGGCAAACTTAGAAAAAAAAGAGAAAGTACTAATTAAAAGAAAAGAAAGGTGAAAAATTACAATTGAGCCTCCAGAAATCAAAGATATCACAAAAATCTTACTGTGAAATACTTTTCTCTATTAAGAAATGGACTTACTGGGAGCCTTGGTAGGTCCCCAGCCATCCCCTCTTCTGCCCTAGCCTCCAAGCTTTCCCTGGGTGTGAGCCCAGGTAGCCAGAAGAGGTGGGTGTCGGGTGGACCTTCCCGAAGGGGCTCCCAAGCTTTCCCCACTCCTCCCCCAGCACTAGGGTGGGAAGGGCACAGGGAGGAGGGAGGGCAGATCCTGGCTTCTGGCTCTCTACGGAATCCTTTCTTGATCTAGACTAGTGGCTAGCTCTAGCTGGCATGGGGTCTGGGGAGACCATAAGGTCACAGGCCTTCTCCTTAGCTTGGGGGTGCTGGGAGCCTTGGTAGGCCCCCAGCAGCCCCCTCTTCTGCCCCCGGTCTCCAGGCCTTCCTGGGTGACAGACAGCCCAGGTGGCCAGAAATGGTGGGTCCTTACTTGGGGTGTGCTGAGATTTGCTCGGTTGACTAAAGTAGTCACAGGCAATTTCTTACATGTTCAAAACCGGACAGGGCTAGTGTCCCCGCGAACACAGTATATATTAATAGTATTCCCTATCCTTAAGTTATGTTTTGTGTATGCAGAATGTCCATTTTGTATTCTGCCCTTTCGTAAACCCCTACAAAAGCTCATTTTTACTCCTTAACTCTCTCACCTCCAACCATCAGTACCCCACATTTACCCTTTTTAACTTCAGTACTGCACACTCCTAATCACAGACCAAAGTGGTGCACTGGATTTAACAACTCGCAACTATTTCGAAAGACATAAAATGGACACAAATGTCTTTTGAATATTTTATGTGTATTTTCTTTGACAGCTATAACTCTAACTAAATATTCTCTTATACAGTTACAAATTTCTCCACTTTTTATCTTTTCTTCTCTTTGTGAGCTATTCATTAAGGGATTTTGGTGAGAGTCCCTCAGTTTAATGCTTATGTTTGAACCATGTCTTGGGGATTGTTGGATTTGTTCTTGCGGCCTCCATATGCGCCAATAACGCCATGTGGCATTGTTCCTTGTTTGCATAGGCACATTAAAATAGGAAAATACTATACATACAAATAAGTTCTTATCTAATAGAAATAGGAACACACAAATCTTGTAGTGCAATGGGACGTTACACCCTGAACATTGATATAATGGCCTGACACAGGCCTCAGAAGAATGGGCAATTTCCATTAACAACGGAACCAGGGAAGCTATCTACGAAATATCCAAGGTTGTTTATGACATCATTTGGAATAATCCTCTACCAGGGAAGACCCTACCGCTTCTCTGACATCGACCTGCTCAAAAGAGATTTCCCTTAACACTAAGAAGACTTGACAACAACAACGACCTGCTTACAGGACAGGGCTCTCTGCATTGCCCTTTAACTGTGAGGTGAAACTAGAGGGTCCACACCATCCTGACTTCAATGTAGGATATGCAGATTCCAGGATCTTTAATATAGAAACATGATACCAACAACAGAGACTGTGTGAAAAATAAAAGTGTGTTGGCACTACAGACAATGACTTGGATTGGACAAACTAGTTTGCCTGGAGCCTAGAGTTGGTCTTATGCCAGGAAACTTCAGGAGTAGGGTCTCCTTGTATTTAGGCCAAGGCTTTTCCTTTCCATGTCCCTCATATTTTGGTGGGCCTATGCATACAATAATTGCCATTCTAACATCGTTTTTACTGTGCTCCTTTGACTCTAATCCTTAAAAAAAAAAACCACTTAAACTTTTGAGGTTAACTTAAACTAATATGCATGTGCATGGAACTGTAAAAAATATTATGCCTTCAATGTTTAAGGAGTTACATAAGTTTTATGGCCTTAGATTTCTTTGTGTACTGCTAAGAAATATTATAATGTACTACAATCTGGGGACTTGAGGGACAAAGTAATTGTACATGGGTTCTGTTTTATTTTTCTTAATGTTCTTTGGCTGAAAGTTCAAAATTAAGGTGTCAGCAAGGGGATTTTTTTCCTGACATCTGTTTATGGGTGATTGTCCTCCCACTGTAAGTTTACCTTGTCCTCTTTGCGTCTTTGTTCTCATAATTAAAAATATAAAATTAAAAAATAAAAATAAATGAACTTTTAGAAGCATGTAATTCCCAAAAACTAAAAGAGGATCAAGTAGGTAGTCTAAGCAACTCGATCACAAGCAAGGACATTGAAACAGAAATCAAGAATTTACCTGATAATAAAAACTCAGGCTGAGATATATTTATAAGTGAGTTTTATCAAACATTCAGGGAAGAATTACAGTCAATTCTCCTAAGGGCTTCCAAAATATATAAGAAAAAGGAACTCTCCCTGATGCCTTCTAAGAATATCTAATATATATTAATACTCAAACTAAGAGATATACTATCAATTTACATCATGAACACTGAGATAAAATTCTCCGATGAACATTGATACAAAAATCCTCAACAAAGCTGAGTAAAGTGAATCAAAAGCACAACAAAAATATTTACAGGCTAGTAAATTGGGTTTTATCCAGGGATGGTAGAATAGTTCTAAATATACAAATCTATTAGCATCCTATATCATATTAGTAAAGTGAAGAAATATTATATGAATAAATGCAGAAAAACCTTTAGACAAGGCAACATTCGCAAATAAAACTCTAAGGAAAATAGGTGTAGAAGAAAACTTCCTCAAGTTTATAACAGATAATTATATATAAAAACCATACAGCAATATTATTGAAAAGTGAAAAACTAAAAGCAGTCCCAAGAGGTCAAAGAGAAGGCAAGGATATCCATTGTCTCTTCTGTTATTCAACATCTTATTAATATTCCTAGCAACAGCAATCAGGCAAGAGTAGGAAACCAAAGGGATCCAATAGAAAAAGAGTAGGTAAAATATGTATTTTTGCAGATGACATAATACTATTTATATACCTAAAACTGTGATTATTATATATACCTCTATATTTCTAAAAAGTTCACAAAAATGTTCCTAGCTACAACAAATTTTCTTTCTTTTCTAATTGTAGCTGCCTCAATAGCTTTTTCTAGTCCATCAGCATCATCTTGTTATAACTTTAAGACATTTTACTACACTCTTCTTGAAACCAATCGGTTGATTTCTAAGTATTTGAAGTCTGCTGATTTCCTTCCAGAAATGCATATCCACGCAACCATCTCCTTATAGACATCAGACATTACTGATTCTAGTTCAATTCAAGCTGAACTGATATTTTCTTGAAAACAAGGTATACCATAAAGCAAACATCACATATATACATATCTGATTGATATGAAAAATTTACCAAGGTTTTTTTGGAAGTCCTGGACTGGACATTTTTTGTGGAAACTGGACAATTTGGAAACAAGACTGAGATTTATTGAGGGAAGAGTCTCAAAATTGTTTCCTGGGAATGCATTCTAATTCAGACATGCCACGGATAAGGAATAAATTAGTTGCTGGCAGTTCTCACAACTGCTATAAAACTTAAGTACTATCCTTAGGAAACTTTAAACTTTTAAATTATGGATTTATTTAATCCTGCTAGGAGTCAGTAGGCTTTCTCTAACCACACAACGTGTCATACTAAATGCCCCTTTTCACTAAAACAAGTAATTTTTCTGTCTCTAATTTAAGTATTATAATAGTCCAGGTAAATTCCTTCAAAGTGTAACACAAGCACAATGAAGTGTCCACCTTGCATGCAGACAACCCATGATAGACCCAGAATTGATCCCCGTCATCCCATATGATTCCCTGAGCCTGCCAGGAATGACTTCTGAATGCAGAACTAGGCATAACCCCTGAGCACCACTGGGTATGGCTCCAACCCACCCCCCCAAAAAAAAAGTCAAGAAAAAATGTATATCACTAGTTGCTGGAGTGATAGCATAGTGAGTTGGGCATTTGCCCTGCATAAGGCTGACCTGGGTTCAATCCCCAGCATCCATATGTCCCCCCTATTTATTCCTAGATTACCTTGGCCCACAAATATAAATCAACAGAAGCATGTATTTTCTATTTTGGTTTATGTATTTGGGTAGAGGGTGGTAATTTCTGTTGTGTCCTGGTTTCATGAGTCATATCCATTTCAGTTAATTTTAGTTTTGAAACCTGCTCCTATAAAGAGGAACATAATTTTTGTACACTGTTAGCATTTCAGAATTTGGCAATAACATGGAGAATAACTACACTTTATGAACAGAGATATAGTATATTGCACAGATATGTAGCTCTAGTTCTTTGGTGAAAGAGAAATGTGAATGTTTCCAATGTTCCAGCAGAATGGTTGACCATTCAGGGATCACATCTCAAGCCTGGTTTGAATTAGAGTTGTGAATCTTCTATCACTTTCCCTATTTGAAGCAAAGTGGTTTATTTATGAAATAATTGTTTATTTCTTGTCGAACATAGAGCCTGAGAATTCAAGGCACATTTTTTAGTCAACCCATGAAACTGATCTCTTCTTATGCTGGAGAGAAACAATGGCTGTCACAAATGAGTTAAATAGCTTTCTAAGTCTGGAAGGTGGTTTTGATTCTAATTTTTGTCTTACTCTGTTAATTGTCACTTTTCCTACACAGCCTCATCAAAGATGTAAATGCCTCCTTGTGTTGACCTGAGGTCAAAAGCCAATATAATCTTGCCAATAAAATGGATTAATTTGGAAAGTATTATTTCATGGCATGATATTCAGATCTTCCTTGAAATCGACTCTTCTAAGAGACCTGCTGGGAATGAGGCATGTGTCCACCAGAGCAATAACACTGAAAAGCAAAGCAGAGATATCAGGCATATTGGATGCCATAGTATTTCTAACTGTTTACCTTTTATAAGTACGGGTTCTGTAGCTTCCACATTTTATTACCTCTATCACATTCCAGGAATGTTATCTAGTTGTGAATTTGATATGTCCAGTTTATGTAATATATGTATTTTATATATACATAAAAGTAAATACACACATAATCTGTGTATGTCTAGTTATGTAATATGCATGTTATATATTTAATATCAATATGTAATAGTACATAATAATAGTATACAATACATATATCAATATACTATTATGTAATATATTAATACATAAATACTTAATTGTCAGCTTAAAACAAGCAGGACCTAGAAGATTAAATGTAGAAGTATATAGGGCACATTGGAGAGTGAGCTTAGAAAGAATCATAAGATTTTGGAGACAATAGCTTGAGCAGTTGTTCACAGATGTGCACCTCCTCCATTTTTTAAGAAAAGTCTTTAGTATTATTTTGGCTTTATTCCACCAGAGAAATGAAATGGGAGAAATGTGTGAAAATCTAGAAATTTTAAACTTAGAACTTTTCATATCTTTTTTCTTTTTTTTTTCTGTCTTCTTTATTCTCTCTCCTTCTGTTCCCATCAGTCTTTCTATCTTTTTGTCTTTGGCAGATGATGAGTAATATAATATTTATTTCATAGAGCAATTTTTGTTAATAAGTTTTATCATGTTATCACATTTTAAAGCATCTGCAATTCTAATATTTATGATTATCCCGCTAGAGTGGGCAGTTACTTATATGGAATAGAAGTTTGTAGGAAAAAAACACATGCCTCAAACCTAATGTGTTTAAGAAGTGACTTAAGGAGAGATAACTTGAGCCTATAGTTGAATCATTGACCCATTTAAGAATGCATATAGGCCCCAGATGTTCTGATTATACCAAGGTCTTAACCATTAGGACTGAGCATTTTAATATATATCTTCCGTACTGCTCCTTTGTCGTGCTACTTTTCTTTCCTAAAAGTTTCCATCATATATAATTAGTTGCCTACTCTACAGGGATATTATAATGTGCATATGTTTTAGAATCTGAGGATAAGGTAAAATCTGATTTTGTGTGGACAGAATTCCTAGGTAAGACAGTATTAATATAGAGAGCCACCACATCTCTAAGGCATATAGAATTTATTTAATAAATTTATATACATATTGCCTTTGGAATTCTGTAACAAATAACATAAAACGCACGAGTGTCCCCTCTTGTCTTTTCTTTCTCTCTTTGTAAAAATATGTTTCCGTCTTCACGCCATTCCCCAGGAATAATTTTATGCTTAAGATAACATAAAATAAATTCTGGGTCCAGAAAGGTAAATTGTAATGGTCTTTTGTGCTACTCATAAATAAAAGAAAGTTATTTTAGGTTAAAAAATGTCCAATGACATAGAGAATATACACTCCAGATATGACGGAGACACTTGAGAAAGTTGATAATAGTTATAATGGGAGTAAAGAGAGGACGGCCAGGTAGTCAAAATTGGTCATCCTGCAAAACCTCATTACAAAGGGTATATCTAGATAACAGCAAAAGCAAAGAGAGAGATATATGATTATGTAGATTATTGAGATAGATACATATATATAAATATAGTTATATATTAGTTATAGATAGATCAGATATAAATATTGATGTATATTGACATATAAAGTGGATGGTAAGGAGAGGATGATAAAATCAGATATAAAAGATAATCTATTACCCAAGACAAAATCAGAAAGTCAGCCATGAGATGTACTTACATAAACTGTGAAAAGTTTGATGAAGACATCTGATTATTAGTGTGTCAATTTTATATGTATTACACAGTATCAAAAGCTATTTTTATTCAATAAAATAAGACTTATTGGAATAAGGACTTCCTTGTCTTCGTGCATATTGATCTAAATAAAACATTCCATATACTTCTTTCTTTCTTCATGAACTGCTTCCTCACCTTAATGTTCTGAAGAACTCTCCTGTGAAGTCAATATTTGTTTTTACTTCTCAGGAAGTGGAATCTGGCAGTCATTCTATTTGGTCTTTGAAAAGTGTCCAAGTTAATCTCCTATCTAATTTTGTTCATGGATGTGGAATGTTGTCTATGAAGTTTGAATCAACTATGAGGATTAAGAGGACGCAGAGAAGTCACTGTATTCCTTTCCCCTATTTCTTCAATGCATTTATACTGGCACACAGCTTATGGTGACATTTCTAATTTAGAGAAATGTATCCAACTACTCTATTTCCTGTCCTTATACCACACCATAGGTTGGAATGCTCATCTGGAGACCTCATTGAGGCTCCATCCCTGGATCATTCTATAGCAACCCTTAGTCTCAACCTTATTCATAGGGCAATGGCATCACCCTTCTTCCCCCAGAGGAGATATTTACTTACAGGACAACATTCTGATTCATGGGAATTGGGGTCAAGCTTTGTAATGGTTCATTATTTTCCCTTGATGTTCACCATGCATAAGTAACTCTCTATTTAACTCTGGGGGTGCTTGCCTCAGGGCTCTGACCATAAATGATTATGTTAGAAAACTAGGTTTTAGCTCTGTCAACTGCTTACTTGAATTGTTGTCTCATCATATGTATTTTTATCCACAAGTGAAGACTCGGCAGTCCACAGTTGGATTGTTTACTTACTCAAATGGAGTTGATTGCTTGGTGTGATTACTTAGATTTTGTTCACATCCAGAAGCAATACCTTCTGATTAGATGTTGATACCCTGGGTAATGGTTGAATGGCCACTTATTGGTAGAAGCCTCATTGACATGACACATAGCTGGGTTTTCTAGCTGGGAGACTTCACTGCCAAGATACTTATTGTTCTTAGGAATTGACTTCATTAAACTTCACAGAATTCAATTTAGCACAGAACTGTATATTCTCAGAACTTCCTCAGGTAAGTCGTGGGAGACCACTCACTTCCTGTTACTTTCTTCAGGATGATTCTCTGAAGGGTCACTATTGGGAGCATAATATTCCTGAATTTTTACTCAGGAGTATCAATTCTGTGCCATAACTTTAGGTATTAACTCAAGACAGCAACTTTCTGGCCTATAGGGACATAGATTTTCATTCATAAAAGTCCATGAATTCATGAAATGTAGGGATACCTTGTCAATTTACCTTCTCTAAATCAACAGAAATATGTCATAGTGAAGGGTAGGATGTTTTGCCATTAAGATACCTCATCTGCAGTGTGTATACATTCATAACTTAACCTACACAAAATATTAATAAGGTAATCTAAAACACACTTTGGGCTCTGAGTTTAGTTTATGTAAACTAATTAAATTGCTGTTCTCAGCTTATTAAGTTCAAAAATAGGAAGAAAATCAAATGCCCTAAAAAGTAAAAAAATAAATAAAAAAGGAGGAGTATAATTAATCTTTTGATTTCTGCTCTTGTTCTCATTCTTCTCTGTCCTTCAACATGACTCCTTAAATGAAAAAATGCTAAAAACTGCCACAAGCAATACCATTGGAAGAAAAAGTGCCCAAAACAATCAGAAGAAATATTTTTTACTGAGACCCTTCTCAAAAAATTATGTGTCATTATTGGTTAATAAAGACTGTTTGCTTGAACAAAGAATAGAGAGCAGGATGGCAAAATATAAATATTCAGACATGATGATTACTACAGTGGTTCTGGTCCTCTAGTAACTCAATCATTAATAAACCATAAGTCTTAAGGAACAAAACATAAATAAAGGTGGTAGGTTAGAGGCCAGAGTGGTGGCACAGCGGTGGGCATTTGACTTGTACCTGGCTGGCCCAGAACAGACTGCGGTTCAATCCCTTGACGTCCATATGGTCCTCCAAGCCAGGAGTGATATCTGAAAACATTGCCAGGAGTAAACCCTGAGCATCACCTGGTGTGGTCCAAAGACCCAAAAAGAAAAAGTGGTAGCTTATACTATAACTTCCTTTTTAACAGAAATGACTTATTCAGTTTTAAATTATTATCTAGGACATTTTTGTTTTGTTTTTGTTTTTTGGAGGGTCACATTCGACAGCGCCCAGGGATTACTCCTGGATCTTCACTCAGAAATTGCCCCCAGCAGGCTCGGGAACCATATGGGATGCCGGGATTCAAACCATCGTCCTTCTGCATGCAAGGCAAATGCCCCACCTCCATGCTATCTCTCCGGCCCCATTATCTAGGAATTTTATTCTCCAATGCCTGCCAAATTATTGGTGCTACAGACAGACACATAGATAGATGCTATCATTATTTTCATTGATGTTTGTGGAAAGGTAATTTTTGTTATTAATACTTTATTGTTAATAGACAATAATCCATATAATCTGATGAAGAAAGATATTATCAAAGGTGTAAAGGACTCAGACATTTTCCAAACTCTAGGGAAATTCATTTATCTGTTCCAAAACATATTGGAAAATCAAAGGAAGAGAACAGTGCAATCTCAATAGGGTACATTGCAAAGTACATTCAGTCTACCAAGATAATCATCAGTATAAGGCATATTCATGACTTCATCTCATTTCAAAAGGTTCTAAGGGAGTTTGGTCAACAACAAATTACTTAGTCCCAAGTGTCCTCCTTATACCTTAGGAATCTTTTTTGGGGGGAGGGTTACACCTGGTGGCTCTCAGGGCTTCCTCCTGGCCCTGCACTCAGAAAATGGTCCTGGCAGGCAAGGGAACATATGGGATGCATGTAAAGCAAGTGTCTTACCTGATGTACTCTCTCCGGTTCCCTTTTGTTGTTTTTATTTTGGGATAGTTTTATTTTGACGGGTTAATATGGGGCAACACCTGGTGGTGCTCAGGGGTCACTGCTGGCTCTGCACTCAGAAATCAAACCTGGCAGAGTCAGGAATTCTGAAATGCTGGGATTTGAACCACAGTTCATCTTGGGTTATCTAACTTGCAAGGTAAACGCCCAATTGCTGTGCTATCTCTCCGGTCTCTTCTGTCTATTTTTACTACATGAAGACCTAAATTGTTTCCTCAAACCATTGAGTATATGTGAAGTATATGTGAAGATATTTTATCTATATCCATTTAAGTACCATGGATTTCCTGCTTTCAATCTTGTTGTACTTATGTATAAAATGACCACTTATTGGTAGAACTTCATCCTCAGCTGTCCTACCGCAATCATTCATTATCTTAATATTTTCCTCTTTCACAATAACCAAGTTTGCATCCCCAGAATGTATTTTTATATCCAAAATATACCGTAACAAATCACCATTTACTTCAGAAACTTAACCTATTTGACTGACGTCTCAGAGTCTGAGTAGCCCTGACTAACACAGCCACTGACATTTTTCACAGAGAAAAATGGGGATGATCTAATTCATCTAAATTTTTTTCTACTTTATCATGTAAGGGATCTTAGAGAGCAGACTTCTAGCGTGTATCTCAAGAAAATCATTTAAGGTGTGTACTGGGTAGTCAAGTGAACAGATTGACCATCCCACAAAGCCTCACTGCTAGAGCTTAACCAAAATTTAATAGAAAATAGAAACAACTAATGATCATACATAAGTCTGTAAATATTGTTTGGCAGTGAGAAAGCATGTGATTAAAACTCTGTTAATTAATTTAATTTCCAAGAATCCAAAAATTTAAATGTGAAAACAGAGTTTTCTTTCTTCCATGAACTGAAAATATTTTGTCTCAAATATTTACTATATAACCCTTAATTATCCAACTGTTTCATATTTGCCTCATAAGTGCTTACATTGCAAAATCTTCTACATCTCTGTATTCTGCGTGGAAAGCTCATTAGAATCTTACTTTTGCCTTTTTTTTGCAATGTATGACTCACACACCCTTCTATCTTTCAAACAGATTTATAAAGATACCTAAATATGCAATTTCCCTGTTTTACGTTTTCTCCTTGAAAATGCATACCGTACTTAATTTCAGAATTCAATTTACAGCCATAATTCAATAAATATCCATTTGCTGGATCAAAACTTTACTTTTATGCATTTACTATTCAAAGTGTATGCAGATTATCCATTGTACCAATTATAATGTATGACATATTTTTAACTACATTACCTCTCTTGTTGATATTCTAATGCTTATAAGTAGGGCCTATTTTCTTTTCTTCTTGTTTTCTCTAATACATAATACCTGATACCTAAGGTTAGATTAGATTCGAATTGACAGAACTGACAGAAATAGTTGCAAGTGAGGCGAACTTATATATTTACATGCCCAGTGTATAAATACTTTATATTCCAAATAAAGATTTTCTGACTATAAAATAAGTCCAGTTTGTACTGTGTTATGACATTAGTAATGATTTATTAATTATGTGGATTAATTTTTCAAATCAATTTAAACTATAGTTATCAAAAAATGAAACCAGAAGGTATAAAGAAGAATGAATTTCAGTATTGTTCAAATTAATTCTCAATGTAGTCACAAGACCTGAATCGTATTGACTTTAAATTTCAGTTGTGATTTTTGTCTGTTTTTCTTAAGTGTGGTAAAATTTTATACTTTTCAATGTTTTCCAAATGTTTCATCTTTTTTTTTTTATTTTTAAGGCCACACTTGGTGATGCTCAGGGATAATTCCTGGGTATGCGCTCAGAAATCACTCCTGGCAGGCTTGGGAGACCATGTGGAATCCTGGGAAATCGAACAACAGTCCATCTTGGGTTAGTATGTGCAAGGCAAATGTCCTACTGCTTGCATCACCGCTCTGGCCCCTTCATTATTCTTAATAGGAATAAAGTCTGAACTTTCATGAAGACACATATCATTATTGGGTTATTAAAATTAGATTAGAATCTCCATGATTAAAATATAAAACAAATTAAGTGTTGCTTTCCATAACATTATTCAACAAAGCTTAAATTGCTGAAAGGATAAGAAAATAAACTGAAATGATTATAATATAAAAAGAATAATATATACTCATATTGCACAAAAAAATCATTGTTAATTGTACCCAATATTTTTCTGAAATTTATCTTTGTTTGACTACATTACCTCTCTTGTTGATATTGTAATCTTTATGACTAGGGACTATTTGCTGTTCTTTGTTTTCTTTAGTACATAATACCTGATATCTGTGGTTAGATTAGATTAGAATTGGCAGAATTGACAGAACTGACAGAAATAGTTGCAGGTAAGGTGAACTTACATATTTACATGCCCAGTGTTTTAAGAAATATTTTAAATTTATTTTTGTCTTATTGTTTGTTTTATTATTATTATTATTTGTTTTATTATTTATTGTCTTAAGAAATATATTTTTAATTTGTTTTTGAGGGGTTATACTTAGTGGTGCTTAGGGCTATATTTTACATCATGGATACAGCATGCACTGCCATGGGATTATATGATACAACAAAAAATGAAAGCAACGTTGGAAACAAACAGCTTATCTACCAGCCATATTCTCTGACCTCCTTTAAATATATTATTTTCCTAAAAAATTTTATTAACAAATATTCTAGTTAATTGAAAACATGATCCAAAATACTAAAATTAACAATAGTATCAAACATTGAGGTTAATTCAATACAATCAGCATAGTGTCAGGGGTAAAATCTTATATTTATTTCTTCAGGCAAATGACATCGAATTGAATAAGTGGACAGAATGATATAGGGGGAGAAACAAGGGTAAAAGAAAAGGTCTTGAGCATAAAGGTAGGGTGACATGATGTAAATGTTTACACCGAGACCAAAAGTAATGACACTGTAAATATATTAAGTTAATTATAATAAATTTTAACAGTTTAAAATAAAAATAATTTACAAAACATATTTTTATTAAAACCATCAATTTACTCCCAAGAGAGATTAGATTGATAAAGACATGGTCCTTGACCTTTTGACATTTTCCTCGCCAATCCACCAAAAACAAATTATAAATGTGATCTCTGTTATCTTTTTATTGATCCAATTTTAACTTTATTATAAACATATAAACTCTATTGATTAATATATTTTTAAATTATGTTGGCACAAAATTAGTTAAGTAAATGCATATTTATTAAATGTTAACATTAGGTAGTATCTTTTGCATAATTCATACATTTTATTACAATAAAAGTTTCAAGTACATAAGTATAGTGGATCTCCCTTGAATAATTAATTCCCTTCAAGTTCCCCAAATTGTTAGAGAAAGAGTTGATTGCACTTTATTTTTGAGCAACATGGCTTGATATTAATTTATTTATCACTTGATCTTCTATTTTGGTGGTTTCTACACTATGACTCTTGAAATAAAGCTGCCAAAAATGTTCTCATGTTTGTTACTTACACGAAAATAAGTTTTTATTGAACTGGGAAAATGTCCAAGGATGCAATCATTAGGTCGTATAGAATGCTTATGTTTAATTCAATAAGAAATTACTGCACTCAATTTCAGAGTGGCTCTAAGATATTACATTTCCACAAGCAATTTATGAGTAATCTACTTTCTCCACATTCTCTCCTGTGTGTCTGTAAATTTTTATCGGAATTAGTTATTCTTTGGATATATAATATCTTGATATGGGTTCATTTTGCATTTTTTTTAATGGGTAAGTATATAAACATACTTGAAATGCTTATTAACCATCTGCATGTCCTGGTAGATTAGATGTGTTTTATTTTTGCACAGTTTTACTAAATTGTATTTCTTAAAAAATTTTAGTAATACATTATAAATTTTATATAAAGTGAAAATTTGGAAATCCAGTGAATTAATTTAAGTCTATAATTGGCTTCATTATATAAGTCATAAATTGAGTGGTGTACATTAATCAATAGAGACATCAGAGCCCTGGAAAAGCTATAAAAATTCAAAGAATTTTGTAAGTTGGAAGAATTTTAAAAGTAGTTATAAAGATATCTTATATATTGATAAGATAAAAAATAAGAGGTAAAGTTGCTAGAGAGGGATGAAAGAAAGTCACATCAGATACTCTCATTTTCTTCTGGTATAATATAAATTATTTTCATTACCTCTTATATTTATCTTTGATTATGACCAAAAAATTTTATACTAATCATGTTAAGATTAGTTTGTGTAAAGGTGCTTTTACAGATAGGGCTTAGATAATTTTATTTGTACTGTATTTTTAATTTGATTTAATTTCTTTGGACACATCTAGCAATGCTCAGGGTTTACTC
The DNA here is from genome assembly GCF_024139225.1 of Suncus etruscus. Classification (NCBI taxonomy): domain Eukaryota; kingdom Metazoa; phylum Chordata; class Mammalia; order Eulipotyphla; family Soricidae; genus Suncus; species Suncus etruscus. Next base: position 3,473,631 of record NC_064854.1, read on the forward strand.
CTGGTTCTGTGCTCAAAAATAACTCCTGGCAGTCCTAAGGGGACCATACTCCTGGCAGGTATCAGGCTTATGTTGGCAACATGCAAAGCAAATGCCATGCCTGCTGTGCTGTTGCTGTGCCCCCATGGATTGTACTTCCTAATATTTTTAGATTCTTGTCAAATTTTATCTCTATCTTTAATTTGTCTTTTCATTCTCTTCAGATACAATCTGTATTAAGTATATATTTATATTATGCAATGAGAGTAGTTTTACTTCTGGTAAATTTTTACTCCGAACTATAATTTTCTAGCACCTTTCTAATGCGTAATTATTTATAATTTATAATTTTATAATATACATATATGTAAGTTTCTATTCACTTTGTAATGGGGGTCAATAATTTACTGAGTTTAATCTTTCCTAACGCCTTTTTTTTTTTGCTATATTTTCTCATTTAATTTCATACTCCATTTGAGTTCCAAATTGTTTTTTTTTTGGGGGGGGTTTGTTTTTGATGTTGTTGTTGTTGGTTTTTTTTTTATTTTTAGTTTTTTTGACCACATCTGGTGACGCTCAGGGATTACTCCTGGCTATGCGCTCAGAAATCGCTCCTGGCTTGGGAAACCATATGGGACACAGGGGAATTGAACTACGGTCCATCCTAGGCTAGCCCTACAACACAGATGCCTGGCCATTCGCCACCGCTCCAGCCCCTTTAGTTCCAAATTATAAGGTAATTTGATTATATATTTTGTTAGAATCAGATCTATATAGTTATTAGATGTAAGGTCCATTGATTTGTATGTAAATATGCTGTAACTTCAGCCTAACTCATGAGTAAATATCTTTTTAATATTAGGTGACTTTTCTTATTTCACTAAAATGTATTTTGGTCTTATTTATATTTTTCTCTGGAATCAGAACCTATATCAATATAAGATTGTGTAGCTACACTTTAACTTTTAGGTAATTCAATAAATTGTTGTCGGAGAGAGATGAGTGGCTGAAATCCTAGTACTGTATATACCTTGAGCATTATTATAAATGAATGCCATCACCACTGTACTTTATCCTCCCAGTAATTCAGCTGATTGATTCCTAAAACTTTAATTTGTGAAGAGATATTGGGAATGAACTTCCACGCAGTACTCAGGAAGTACAGGGAACTCTCCCAGAAATATTTGGTCAGCTGGACTAGTTTATCAATTGAATCTGACAAGGTGCTTGAACTAAATCTGTGACTCAAACTATCCTGAAGTCTTTACCTCTAGTGCTGAGGTGAAACCAGAGTTTAAACCAGGATTAAACCATGAGATGCTATAATAATCCCATGTCTCTAACCTGGTGGTACTCTGAGTTTGAGCAGGTGTTAAGATTTTATCACATATCCTTTGTATTCTAGGAATTCTCATCTAACTCCCAAGTTAGCTCCATAGAAAAAACACCTTAATTATTTTTAAAATATTATTTTAATCTACATTAGATTATTTATATATTTTTTGGGCCACGCCCGTTTGATGCTCAGGGGTTACTCCTGGCTATGCGCTCAGAAGTCGCTCCTGGCTTGGGGGACCATATGGGACGCCGGGGGATCGAACCGCGGTCCGTCCTATGCTAGCTCTTGCAAGGCAGACACCTTACCTGTAGCGCCACCTTCCCGGCCCCCGAGATTATTTATATTTTTATACATTTTAAAATAAGTATGTCCAAGATAACTTTAATCGCAGTTGTATCATAGTCATTCACATCAAATGTATAGTTACAAAATGTTTGGTTTATTACTCCAAGAAAAAGGTATACATAAACTCATTTATTTATACCATGTTTGTGTATTGAATGATTGCATAAAACAGAATATATTGTATTAGACTCTGTGTTTATAATTTAAGGTATTGATTATGTACTTAATAGGATAGCTTTCAGTCTATGCGTTTTATATCATTTCACAAAATTGTAAGTAGCATTGCTTTATTTTAGTTGTTATATATTTGTTATTTTTGTTGAGATTGGTGATTTGTTTTTGGTTGTGGTTTTGGTTTTTAGGTCACACTGACAGTGCTCAGGAATCACTCCTGGCTCTATGCTCAGAAATCGCTCCTGGCTTGGGGAACCACATGGGATGCTGTGACTTGAACCACCATCCTTCTGCATGCGAGGTAAATGCCTTACCTCCATGCTATCTCTCCGGCCCCGGTTTTTGGTTTTTGGGCCAAACCCTATGACACTCAGGGGTTTCTTCTGGCTCTGTGCTCAGAAATCACTCCTGACAGGTTCAGGGAACCATATGGGATGCTGGGTATTGAGCCCAGATCTGTCCTGGAGCAGCAGTATGCTAAGCAAACTCCCTACTTCTGTGCGATTGTTCTGACCCCAGAAACTAGTGATTATTTTGTGTTTTCATAAATATCCTATTAAGCCACCATATATTTAGCAGTTCTGTGAGTTCTTTTGTAGGTTATTTTTGTATGTTTAATTCAGGAAGTCATCAAATTAAAAGGTTGTATTTCTTTATTTCATTTGTAGTTTTTTTATACTTTATCTTATTGTAATGGCAAGAAATAGAGTACTACATAAAAATTAATGGTAAATAAAACATTCATTTAATTTCCCTAATCTTGTTATATAAAATATTACTACTTAATATTTATAAATTGAATATTAAAATGGCACTTTATTCATAAACTTTTTATTTTAATAAAGTCCCACTCCCTTGGTTTTATTATGTCTAGAACATCTCATAGATGTTGCGATTAAAATTAGAAAACTATTGATAAACTTGTTAGTCCATTATTTTTACAACAGAATTTACTCATTTTGTGTCATTTTGTCACATTTTAGTAATTTATTTTTTTGTTTTTTGGGTGTGTTGGGGGGAAAGTGAAGTTCAGGGCTTTCTCCTGGCTGTGCATCTCAGATTTTGCTCCTGGCTTGGGGAAACTTCTGGGATGCCAGGGATCTAAGCAGATCAATCCTTGATCCGCCGTGTGCAAGGGAAAAGTCCTACCATTATGCTATCGCTCTGGCCCCACGTTTTAATAATTGTATAAAAATTTAATTTCATTATATAAATATACAATTTCTAATCTTTAAATTATACGTATATATCTATTGTAATAACCTGCTATTTTTAAACTTGTATGTTACTACAATATTTGCTTTGGGACCTGTAGCTATGCTCATCTATGAATTTAATTTGATAAAAGTACTGTATGTTTTTCTTGTTTTATCAATTTTATAATCTATTTTCATATTCTCAGGACACCTACAATGAGACACAGAATTATTAAAATTACATAAATTATTAACAAAGCTTCAAAACTTTTCTTAATATAGTTTTATATCTCAAAATTTAAATTAAAATATAGGAATGATGACATTTAATGAATATAATATTTTAAATCTGGCATATACCAAATGTTAGACTTCTTTCATCACAATTAGGCAATTTTAAATGCAAACAAAAGCTATTTAAGGAAATTAAAGTGTTAGTTCAGTGAGTAATCTGAAAAATTTAATGATCTTAATAGAAAATCAAATAAGCCAAAACATCCTCTCAAATCAAAAATATATACTGATCAGGACAGTATTAAATATTGGAGGTCTGAAGAGAGGGGAGAAAGCTGAAAAATATTGTTAGTATCTAGAATAAATTTATAAGAAATTTAAAAATGATCAAGGTTTAAAAATTAATGTAGGCAAGAGATAATACTACAGGTAGAGAACTTGTTTTTCAGGTGGTCAAATTGAGTTTAATGCCCTACACAACATATGGCTACCCAAACCCATCAGGAAACCCTAAGTTCAGAGCCAGGAGTAAGTTCTAAACACTGATTTGTGAGACCCCCCCAAAAACAAACAAAAATAATAAAATAACAATTATTCTTTTTAAAATGAAGTTTAAAAAATCAGCCTAAAAAAGCTATGATATAGAAAGTTTAGCAAGTTATACATTCACTAAACAAATTTTAACATTAACAAAGCGATTCTGTATGAAAGCAAAATGCCATCTTTCACACTTGAGAGATGTTAATATCAGGTTTCATAACATCAAAAACAGTGTGGGACTTTAAGTAAAATTGTTCTTTTCTTATATCATTCTAAAATTACTAAGACTCAACTGTTTATGCTGAATCTACTTTTTATACTTCAAAAGTAAAATAAATATAGATGATCAGATATTTGTTTGCTTCATGGTTAGTTGATGATAGTCAGCCTACTGAAGATTACTTACAAAACTTTTCTTTAAAACATAATTGCTCATCGATAATCTGTCTGGTCATATCAAAGCACTAATGGGTAGATATGAAGAAATTAATGTTGACTCCACTTACGCTAACATAATATATATTTTACAGTATTTAGATATAATTGCAATCACAGAAACTCAAATTATGTTATTTAATTAATACAAATTAAGAATCTTTAAATGACAGAGAGAATGGAGTTTGATAAATATGGATAAAATAGACAGAAAAATAAGAAAAATAGTTAACACATTATGGGGAGACAGAATACAAAAATTAACAGGAATCGGTTAAAATTTTGATGTTGTGGATTGTTAGTAAGCTCAAGTCAAAATCATGATGCCATTATCAAAGCTGTTTGAAATACTGGAAGAAATTGAATCATGTACCACCCTTAAAATCAGAAGAGGTACCTAGAGATAATCTGTTACTCACAAAAACTCCCCTAGGACTTGTAGTGGGAAAGAATTTTAGAGAAGACTTTTAGTGAAGACTGATGTTGACATTGGATAGAAACATCTTGAGAATGCAGATGAACCATGGTAAAGCAATACAACCCCACTATATCTTGTAGGTGAAGGTTGCAATCCTGCACTCATTTACTAATATCTCCATATATAATCTCTCTGAAATGGACTTCAATGTAAAAATGCTTGGGATGGTCAATGAGCTCAAAGAAACATTGTGGCATACTGTTTTAAACACAAAAGGCTATTGGTGCAGAAATGAGGAAAATACAGATCTTATATTAGAACTTAAAAACTTGGTAGGCAAAATCAAAGTCATCTAAAGACCTAAACAGCAGTTGAACATCTGCTGATCACAGAATCACTCAGCTCTAAACATAAGAACAGATAACAAAAGAACTTTGGGTCAATTCAAGAGAGAAATGATAAGAATCATGATTGTTGGGGCCGGGTAGGTGGCGCTGGAGGTAAGGTGTCTGCCTTGCAAGCGCTAGCCAAGGAAGGACCGTGGTTCGATCCCCCGGCGTCCCATATGGTCCCCCCCAAGCCAGAGGCGATTTCTGAGCACATAGCCAGGAGTAACCCCCTGAGCGTCAACCGGGTGTGGCCCAAAAACCAAAAAAAAAAAAAAAAAAAAAAAGAATCATGATTGTTTCAGAGAGCCAGGAAGAAATAACACAGACATCATTGCTAAAAAGTTCCAAGAACACATGCTTCCACTTCCTGGAGGCCCCAAAATACTAAGTAAAACAATTCCAAGTAAAAAAGGCCCAAAACACATCCTAATCAGAATGAGGAAAAGCAGAAATAGAGATGATCGAATATCAAAAGCAGGAAGGTTAAAAAGTAATTTACATACAAAAGAACATCCTTAATATTGAAAGCAGATTGACCAAAGGAAAATATATGGGCCTGAAGAAAGTGATGAAATATAGTTAAAAAATTTCAATAAAATAAGTCTCACCAAGAATACTTTCTACAGCCAGACTCTTTCATATTTTAAGGAATGATCAACAACCTCATAGATTGACATCGATGAAGATTAATAGAACTAAGATAATGGTACTCCCCAAAGCATTATATAGATTCAATGCAGTCCCTATAAGGATATCCATAACACATTTTAATATATACAACAATACTTTGAAAGTTCTATGAAATAATAAAATTCCACAGATAATTTAAGCAATCCTTTGGGAAAAGATCAGGGTCATCATATTTTCTCACTCAAACTCTAATACAAAGCAGTAGTAATTAAAACAGCATGGTATTGAAATAAAGACCAATTGTCAGATAGGTGTATTAGAAAGGGATAGCCTGAAGCAGATTTATATGCATATGATAAGTTAATTTCCTATAAATATGCAAAAAATATTATGTGGAGGAGAATAATCCTCTTTTACCATGTGGTGCTCAGAAAACTGTTCAGCTACATGCAAGAACATGAATACAAATTCTTTCTACAATCATTCACAAAAGTAAAATAAAAATGAATTAAGGACTTTGATAAAAGTTCTGAAACAAAATAGGTAACTAAAAATTGAAAAGTATAAGGTTCACAGAGGAAAATGTAGGGAGAAATCTCTGTGACCTTGAAGCTAAAAGCACCTTTAAGGATTACACAACTGACCTAGCAAATGGGAGCAAAGATAAACCAATGGAATTCAAAGGAAATAAGAAGCTTCTGCAGCTGAACTTGATGACCAGAATACAAAGACTACCCAAATAATAGCAGAAATAATATAACCAATATCCATTTATCAGTGATTACTTGCCAAGATACTTTTGTCAATTGCAGAACTAAAAAGAAAATAACAGTGTAGGAGCCATAGCACAGTGGTAGGGTATTTACCTCACAGGCTACTGACCCAGAACATATCTGGGTTCCATCCATCCCTAGGGTCCCATATGGTCCCCAGGGCAAGGAGCGATTTTTGAGCGCATAGTCAGGAATAACCCCTTAGCATCACTGGTGTGGCTCAAAACAATAACAAGCTAAAAAAAATAAGAGGAAATGTCTGTTTATTTCTTCTCCCCATTTTTTGATGGGGTTGTATGCTTTTTCTTATTAAGTTCTATCACTACCTTTTATATTTTTGATATTAACCCCTTGTCTGATGGGTATTTAGTGAATAGTTTCTTCCATTCTGTGGGTGGCTTTTGTATCCTAAGCACTATTTCCTTTGAGGTGCAGAAGCTTATCAGTTTAATATAGCCCCATCTGTTTATCTCTGGTTACACTTGTTTGGACAGTGCTGTTTCCTCCTTGAAGATGCCTTTAGTCTCAATGTCATAGAGTGTTTTACTATGTGTTGTTCTATATACCTAGTGGTATCAAGTCTGATATCAAGGTCTTTAATCCATTTGGATTTTACCTTCATACATGATGTTAGCTGGGGGTCTAAGTTCACTTTTTTTGCAAGTGGCTAGCCAGTTGTGCCAACATCACTTGTTGAAGAGGCTTTCCTTGCTCCATTTAGGATTTCTTACCCCTTTATAAAAAAAAATATGTGATTGTATGTCTGGGAAACATTCTCTTAACACTCAAGTCTATTCCATTGATCTGAGGATCTGTCTTTATTCCAATACTATGCTGTTTTGATAACTAAACTTTGCTTACTAAACCTTCTGCTAGTGTTTTAATGAGTTCATTGGTAATTCAATAATTTTCAAATATATACTTGCTACTGAACTTTTTTCTTTTCTTTATCTTCCATCTCTTTAGTTTTTCTTTCAATTTTCTATTTTTAATAACTGTTTCTGGTTATCTTAAAATAAACATATTATGATCAGTTATGTAACATATGTGATGCATTTTATATAAATAAATTTAATAATTAAAAAAATAACAGCCAACTTTATCCAAAAAAATGGGGTGATGAATTGAAGAGAAATTTTCTCAAAGAACAGATATAGTCAAAAGGCATGAGTATAATGCACCACATCACTAATATTCAGTGAGATTCAAGTCTAAACAACTATGATACTGGCACCTATCAAAAAGAAAAGATGCAGATGCCACACCTGCTGTACCCATCACCCACAATCACCCTATATTAATCGTCCTACTTCACAATTTCTGTCTCTCTAAAGAGACATCAAATTGATCAAAAACCCAGAACATTACTGCACACTAAAAGACTATAGTATATCATGTTTCCATATTCACTTAGTAACTTAAAACTTATTATTAGCTTTATTGTGACAGTCACCTCATCTTTATGATTTGGAACAAATACACACTATCTCAGAGCAGTGTCATTTTATGTTATTTTTTTCGAGGCATATGTGACTATTCTCATTGGCTGCTCTCACCTCTGCTTTGTGGTCATTTCTCAGAATGTTCAGAGGACTATTTGGTACTGAAAATTCAGTTCAGACTTTCATACACTCAAGGCCAGTTCTTTACCATTGAGTGACATCTTCAGCTCCATTCACATATTGATCTATCATATGCTCGAGAGAGCATGTTTTCTGCAATTTGTCTTGAATGTTAATTTTGTTCAGGACATACCTAAGATGCCACATTGTTTTAAAAAACAGTATCTTGTCATCCTAGATTGCATAGATTTTTATATTTGTATTTAAATTCTTTTATTTAACTCTGTTGTGAAATTTTTTTCTAATGATTTCTTCAAATTCTGGAGTACTCTGTGGCATATTCATTATAGTTGTGAACATTTTATTTTCTTATGTTTTTAATCTATGCTATTCTAACCTATCTAAATAAGATATTGAGAGAACTCTTAGACTGCTTTGGGGGCTGGGAACTACAATAAAAATTATCTATCCATCTAGCTTCACAAAACCTACAAAAGGGACTATTTTTTGATTGCTATTTGAGAAGAATTTATTACATAGTTCTTAAAATATCCCCATTATCTTATTATTTTATTTAAACACTGGTTACAATATTGGTCATACTAAGTTTCTGTCATACAATGTATACCATGTCCCAACAGTGCATATTTACACCCAAAAATGTTCCCATTTTCTCTCCCACCCTCCCTACCCTGCTCTCCTTTGGGATAGACATTTTACCTCTCTCTTTCACTTTCTCTCTCTTCTGTCTTTATCCTTTTAGACATTATGTTTTTTTACTATGGTTAATGAAAAGACCGTGAATATCACTTTATCTTATTTCAGCACCCACTTCTTGTCCAGAGTGGTCAATTCCATCTATCATTGTCATAATGCATTTCTTCTCTACCTTAAATGAACTCTTGTGGCAAGCTTTCATCTATGGACTGGTTCTCCAGGCTCTCATCTCTATTGTCACAGGATATCATTACTGTACTAGCTTTCATTTTTTTTTATATTCCACAAATGAATCAGATTATTCTATGTCTCTCCCTCTGGCTTATTTCACTCAGCATAATCCTTTCCAGATACACCCATATATAAACACTTTTCATGAATTCATGTTTCCTAATAGCTACATAATATTTTCCTTTGTGTACCGCATTTGTTTAGCCACTCATTTATCATTGGATCTAGGGTGGTTTCCAGAATCTGGCTACTGTGAACAGTATTGCAATGAACATAGAAATGCAGGTGGCTTTTCTGTATTGTATTTTTGGATTTCTAGGTTATATCCCTTGGAGTGATATTTATAGATAATTATAGGAGCTCAATGTCTAGTTTTTTTGAGTAATATTCATATTGCTTTACAAAAGGCTGACCTAGTCTACATTCCCACCAGCAGTGAGTAAGTCTCTTTCTCCTCATATCTGCACCAGCACTGGTTTGTTCCTGTTCTTTGTGATGTGTGCTATCATTGATTTGATTTGCAACTCACTGATGATTAGGAATGAGGGCATTTTTTTCATGTGTCTTTGCTCATTTTTTTTATTCTCCCAATTTTTTGAATGGGATTAGAATAAAGAAAACTTCACAGATCAATGGAATGGACATGAAGAACTTGAGACTGTCTTTCATGTACATGAGCAATAAATCTTTGACCAAGGGGCAAGACTTACAAACTGGAGCAAGGGAAGCTTCTTTAATAAGTTATGTTGGGTAAACTGGTCAGCTACATGCAAAATAATGAACGCAGACTTCTAGTTAATGCCTTGCACAAAGCTTAAATCAAAATGGGTTAAAGACCTTGATATTATCCTGAAACCATAAGGTTAACTGAGGAAAATGTAGGCAGAACACTCCATGACATTGAACTTAAAGGCACCTTCAAGGAAGAAACACCACTGTCCAAGCAAGTGGAGGCAAAAATAAATAATGGGACTATAACTGAGAAGCTTCTGAATCAAAGGAAATGGTGACTATTCACCTTATACCCATCTGATAAAGGCTTGATATCTAAGATATACAAGGCACTAATAGAACTCAGGAAGAAAACAAACAGACTTTTAATTCACTCTTTACATTGTCTTTTCACTTCCATTATAGGTTTCTTGAGATATTTATATGTTTTTGAAATTTGGCAGTTTTCTGGTTAAAAGAGTTAAAGGGGTAATGAGCTTGCCTTACACATGGCTGATCTAGGTTCAATCCCAAGCACCAATCATGGTCCCTTAAACATTATTAGAAGTTATCCACGAGCACAGAGAAAAGAGATGATCCAGTGCATATTCAAATAATGCACAAAAACAAATCTTAGGCACTTATATTGCTATTTCTCTGGAAAATATAGGAAGTAATAAGCAAATCAAGGATCTCACAGGGTCTTTTCTTAAGCTATAGACACATACATTTCACCCACCCCCCACTCTCTGATACTATTCCTGTAGTGGTTTACTGCGTTATGACCAGAATTTTATAATCACCCTTGGGAGAGGCTGAAGTGACACTATATTTTACTGTGGAACATTTTTTAAGAAGACTTGCAGCTCAAAACTCATTTTATTGCTTTTGTTTTATTGGTTAAAGTTTGATTATATTTTGTCTTGCAGTTCTCTAAGTATATATAATAGTAACTATATCCCCTTTAAGTTCTTTCTAAAGAGTACTTATCTATTCTTCGAACTATTCCAGTCTCCTTTATATTTGTTTACTGGTTTGTTTTTAGGTTATACCTGGCTGTGATCAGAGTTTACTCTGGCTCCGAACTCGAGGCACTAAAATCTTCTAGTGATATTTAGGGAACATGTATGCTGGCTAATCAGACCTACTGTATTGTTCTTCCAGACTCTTAATTTCTTTCAAACATAATTTTTCTTTGTTTGTTTTTGGGCAACACCTGATGACGCTCAGGGGTTCCTCCTGCTATGTGCTCAGAAATTGCTCCTGGCTTGGGGAACCATAGAGGATCGAATCAAGGTCCATCTTGGGTCAGTCGCATGCAAAGCAAAAGCCCTAACTCTGCCCTACCACTTGGCCCCCTAAAACATAATTTTTGATTAAATTATACCATATGTGTTCTGCTCATTCCCATTTCAAAATCGTGACTTCACTAAGGACATCATGTGTCTTCCAATTCACATACAAATGGTTTTATCAAAATCTTCACTGCAGAAAAGATTTGCCAATTCATTAAATTGACCTGCCATTTAAGCACTTATTTACATTATCAAGTGAATCTCAGATTTCTATAGCTGATATGTTGACCTTCAAGGAACAAGTTGAATGAGTTAAATAATACAAAATCCCCAAAATCTGTGGCTGCAAAACATAAACATTTTTTATCTGTTAGCTTTCCAATAAAACTATACGAAAACTATGTTCCATGCCATCATTATTTAATTACTTAATTAATTGACACAGAAACTGCCCAGGTGAAGGCTTCTGGTCCTGATAACTGTATGATAGGGAAGTGAATACTATAGATATTAATATCCCTGGGCCACTTGTCAATTTGAATGGGAAAATTTAATCCTACCATAACTTCTCAGAGATAATTAATTGTTGTAAACAGTATTTTTGGTCTCCATATAAATATAAAGAGATAAATTATTCAGAAATATTAATTTAAGTTCAATTTAATATTTAGATGATATTTGAAGGCTGCTGTCTTTGGTTTAAAATAATTATGTTCTATGCATGAAAGATTTTGTTATATGTTTATAGATAGTTAGCTGCAAGGTTTGATGTATGGTATAAAATACTAATTGTAAACAAGTACTATCTTTTTGTTCCTTATTTAAAAAATACCAACTTAGATGAGCAAAGTGTCATTCTAGCTAATAAAGAATTGGATGTGTCTTAGAAGCACCAGGGTTACATTTTATGAAAATAAATATAGAACCTTCCAAGCAGTCAAATTAGTTGCTAAAATATTCTTTCTTTTACCTAAAAATAAGAATATGCTGTATGACCTTAAAGATAAAAATAATACATACTATTTATTAGTCAGAAAAGTATAGTGCTCCGAGGCTTCACATTTATTGCTAAACTTCCAACACATAGACCTGTAATATGTGGAGATATATGGAATTATAAATAATTTTGGAAACAGAAAAATAAACAGCTGCTTAACTTGAATGTGAACAGAATGAATATATTCTGTATTGGCTTATACCTAGTAATATTGAGGGCTTTTCCATTTCTGTACTCACTTCTTATGGTGCTCTGAACAATGGGATTAAACCTGGAGCTCATGGACACAGATAATATGTTCTAACCCTTTGAGCCATCTTCCTGGCAACTATGATATACTTCACTTTAGAAATACTTCGTGGTATGAATAGTTTGGGTCTACTATATAGCTGATGTGAGCATTGATTTATCCATTATTTTGTTATTTATGTTTAAATATTGTACTGCAGACATAACTGGAAAGTGGAATTGCTATTCTCCACACAAAATTACTTTGTTATTATGAATGATAACTTTTGATAATAATTTATTCTTTAACATAACACAATTATTCATGAAAGTTTTATTTGATCTCTCCTGAGAGAAATTACATCATTCATCAACAATATGCTTTTCTCATATTATTCTCTGCATATTATTTATTAATCATTTTATGCCCAGACATAGTTTGATATATTATATTGTTAAATTTGTTTTTTGTAGTTTTATATGAATTTTAAATATAAATCCCTAATTCTTAAAAAAATTGTTAGTGTACTCTTTTAGTATAGATCATCATAGAGCAAAATCATCATACTGTGTCCAAATCTCTCACTGTATATTGCCCGAAATTCCAGTAATGTTACACTATCTTAATGTGATTTAATACTAAAATAAAAATTTATACAATAAGGACATTTCATTTTATGTAGGGTATATTCTGAATTTTTATATTTCCAGAGAAAAGAGAAAGACTGGCCAAGTTGAATCAAAAAATATCAAATGTTTACTAGAGATTCTTTTAACTCTGAAATGTGTAGTGGAAGAGGTAAATACTGACATTTAAAAAATACTGACTGTTGGGATTGGAGATAGATTGCAGTGGGTAAGGTACATGTCTTAAATGCAGCATACTGGCATTTGATCCCAAGCACACTCTGTGCTTTCCAAGACCACAGGAGAGATGGCTGGGTGCTCAGCCAGCAGTAATCCCTGGGCTTGGATAACCTTCCCCCAGCTATGTATTGATTGCCATGGCTCAAGTGAAAACAGACATTAAAAATGCTTATTTTGTAAAAGCAGCAAAAACCCATGAATATATCAGTCTCACAGCTGATCACACTGGAGCTCCTAGGGAGAAGTCTGAGGCAAATCAAATCCTTTGTCCCAATAGCACTCATAGAGCTCAGGCAACTGCATAAATAGACTCAACATAGAACTTCTGTGAAGCCAATGACCCAACTTCACATCTCAACTATTTTCTTTTTCTGTTTTTATTGAGACCAATGTGAATTACAAATCTTTCACAACTGTATTTCAGGCACATAGTGACATTGAATTGGGCCATTTTCACCATAAGTATTGACCTCTCTCTGCCATTGTTCCCAGCTTTCATCCCATCCCACCACTCTTAGCCCCCTCGACAGCTAGTGTAACAGATCCCTTTTGTGTATAGCTTATTGTAGTTTGGGCATCTTGATTCTATTGTCATGGACTTTGGCTTGGGTATTTAGGGCTGATAATTTTTTATTTCATCTCAATGCTCAAGAGACCACTTTACTCCTGGCACCATCTACATTAATTTTTCTTAATTTGTAGCAAGACATAGAAATATGTGTCAGAACAAGATGATTCATATTCTATGGTTCTGTAAAAAAAAGGCAGACACCCTAAAAGAAGGGAGGATAGGTGTGGCATTTTTTATTTTTTGTGCATAGTTATAGACTCTGCATATGCTACTGGAGTGATAGCTCAGTGGTAGGACATTTGACTTGCACATCGCCAACCAATGATTGACCCTGGTTCGATTCTCACTATCCCTTATGGTCCCTCAAGCCTGCCAGAAGTGATTTCTGAGCACAGAGTCAGGTGTAACTCCTGAGTGTCATTGGGTATGGCCCCAAAATGGAAATAAACAAACAAAAAAAAGAGACTTCACATTGATAAGTCCCTATTACCATGCTCCTAAACAACTACTGATGCAGTAGATCTCATCAGCTCAGCTCCACAGATCTTAAGAGTCCTGGACACCTTTATAATTTTAATACTGTCTGCCCTGTAAGAACACCATTAGACAGGAATTATCACAGAAAACACATAAACCAAACAAAATCAATAATGGAAGGCTTAACTAGCAATAAAAACTTAGTAAATCTTTAGACAATGATATAATGTCCACATTGTGAAATAATGATGATTTTCACAAATTATCCCCCTTTTTTTTTTTTTTTTACCACACCGGTGATGCTCAGGGGTTACTCCTGGCTAGGCACTCAGAAATTGCTCCTGGCTTGGGGGATCATTGGGACCTCAGGTGATCGAACTGAAGTCCATCCTAGGCTAGCGTGTACAAGACAGATACTTTATGGCTTGCGCCATCAATCTGGCCCACATATTATCTTTTAATGAAGTTTTTTAATGCATTACTTTTTAGTTGTATCGAGCAATAGAAAATAATTATGTGTACCTGCTAAGGGACACGTTTTGAGAGGTTTAAAAAATGGAGACAAAGTTGGGGGGAGGGGGCCCGGAGAGATAGCACAGCGGCATTAGCCTTGCAAGCAGCCGATCCAGGACCAAAGGTGGTTGGTTCTAATCCCGGTGTCCCATATGGTCCCCCGTGCCTGCCAGGAGCTATTTCTGTGTAGACAGCCAGGAGTAACCCCTGAGCAACGCTGGGTGTGGCCCAAAAACAAACAAACAAACAAACAAAAAACATGGAGACAATGGTGGAGAGAATGTTGCACTGATTGTGGGACTGGTATTGGAAAATTGAATGCCCAAAATATCCGTGTGATGAACAAATTATGCTTTGTAAACTATTGTGTTTAAAATAAAGTAATTATGCTCTGTCGAGTATAAAGTTTGAAATAAGGAAACTTCATATTAACAAAGGTTCTTACTTTGCATTCCAACTCAATTTAATTCCTGGTACACTAACCACTGCCAAATGTGAACCCTGAAAAAGGAGCTAAGATAAATTTTGAGTACAAAAATGATAGACGTTAGGGTAGAAGGAAAAGTGACCCACCTGGATTTGACCTTTGATGTTACATCTCTTCCTGATCATCTTCAGGAATAGTGCTGTAGAATCCCAAGAATTGCAAGGCTGACACTGGTGGATCCTGCATCAGAGAGACCAAGAAGTGATGCATTCTAAGTTCTTAGCATTACACATCAGCCAAGTTGGCTCAAAATTAAAGGTAGTGACCAGCTAGCCATTTCTGAGAACCACTAGGGTGACCTCTTTCAAAAATAAAATTGGGTGTGGGAACCATCAGCCAATGGGGAAGGCACTAAACACAATTCTCATTGAATTCAATCCCTAGCACCCCATATAATTCCTAAGCCCCACCACAAATATCCCTGAGGTTAGAGTCTGGAATAAATCTATAAGAATTTATTGCATAGCCCCATTTTCAAATAAGCAAAAATTTGGTTGGCTTCCTGATTTACTGCATGAGGTTGCAGAGGAACACCTCAGCAAATTTAAGCTCATCAAGGCTCACCAGCAAGGTAGACTGTCCCCACCAACCAGGATAGTGCCAGACTCATGCCATGGGCTTATACAGGGCCTCTGAATTCCTGCATTCCTTCATACTTGGCATACTGATTTCCTGTATGAGAAATTCCCAGAACTAAATACTGCATGCAATCAAATTCTGCATGCCCGAAGGTTACCCGCTAGAAGAGATCCAAAGAAAACCACCCCAAGACACATCCTAGTCACAATGATTAATCCCACAGATAGAGATAGAATACTGAAAAGCAGTACAATCTAAAAGAAAGATTACCTTCAAAGAAGCATCCTTTAAATAAAGATTAAAAAAAAGATTTACTGCAGACCTAACAGAAGAAGACCTCAAGGCCAGAAGGCAGAGGTGGCATATAACCTCAAAAACTCAATGCCTAGAATACTGCACCCAACCAACTCACTTTCAGGTTTGAAGGAAGTAAAACTCACAAAGAAATCGAGAGATAGAGTTAATAAACCAGATTAGAAATGAAAAGGGGGAGATCACTACGGATACTACAGTTATTCAAAGGTAATCAGAGACTACTTTGAGAAACTCTATGCCACAAAACATGAGACCTGAAAGGACTGGATAAATTCTTGGAGTCATAATATTCCACATTTAAACAAGGGTAATTTACATATCTAAACAGACCCATCACTTCTGAGGAAATTAAAATGGTAACCAAAAGTCTTCCCAAAAAAACAAAAAACCATGCTCCGATGGATTGACTAACAAAATCTTTCAAACCCTTTTTTTCTTTTGGTTTTTGGGTCACACCTGGCAACACTCAAGGGTTACTCCTGGCTCTATGCTCAGAATTGCTCCCAGAAGGCTCAGGGGATCATATGGGATGCCGGGATTTGAACCACTGACCTTCTGCATGCAAGGAAAATACCTTACCTCTATGCTATCTCTCCAGCCCCATTTCTTTTTTGTTTTTGGATCACACCCGGCAACGCTCAGGGGTTATTCCTGGCTCTGTGCTCAGAAATCGCTCCTGGCAGGCACTTGCGGGACCATATGGGATGCCGGGATTCAAACCACCAACCTTCTGCATGCAAGGCAAACACCCTACCTCCATGCTATCTCTCCAGCCCCTTTATTTTGGTTTTGTGCCACACCTGGTGGTCTTCAGTTACTCAGGAGTTACTCCTGGCTCTACTCAGAAATTATGGGATGCCAGGAATTGAACCCGAGTCAGATGCTTGCTAGGCAAAACCCTCTCCACTGTACTATGGCTCCAGGAACTACTATAAATCCTTTCCAGGCTCTTTCATAAATTGAAAAATTAGGAACACTCCACTTAGTTTTTAAAAGAGAATGTCACCTTGATACCAAAACAAAACTAGATGCTGCAGAAAAAGAAAACTATAGACCAATATCTCTGATAAATACAGATACAAAGAATTTCAACATAATTCTAGCAAATAGGATCCAAAGCCTTTTCAAGATAATACACCATGACCAAGTAGGTTTGAATCTAGGAGTGCAAGAATAGTCTAACATATGGAAATCAATCAATATAATACACTGTATCAAAGAAAACCAACATAATTATATCAATAGACGCAGAGAAGGCATTCTATATATCCACACTCCTTCTTGATTAAAACTCTCATCAAGATGGGAATTTAAGGAACTATTTTCAATATAGTCAAGGCCATCTACTATAAGCCAATGGCAAATATTATTCTCAATGTAGATAAACTAAAGGCCTTTCCTCTAAAATCTGGTACAAAACAAGGATGCCCTCTCTGACCACTCTTGTTCAACATAGTACTGGATGTTCTTGCCATAGCGATTAGGCAAGAAAAAGATATCAAGGGCATCCATATAGAAAAGGAGGAAGTCAAGTTCTCACTTTGCAGATGACATAATACTATATTTAGAAAACCCTAAAGATTCTACCAAAAAGCTTCTAAAACAATAAATTTATATAATAGAGTGGCAAAAAAAATAACTTGCAAAACATAATGGCCTTCTTGTACACCAATAATGATAGAGAAGAAATAGACATTTAAATAGAAACAACCCCATTCACATTAATGTCACACAAACTAAAATACCTGGGTGTCAACTTAACCAAAGAGGTGAAGGACCTATACGCAAACTACAAAACCCTGCTTCAAGAAATAAAAGAGGACAAATGAAAATGGAGATATATAACCTGTTCATGAATTGGGAGGATTAACATAATTAAAATAGCATTACTCCACAAAGCATTACACAGATTTAATGCACTCCCTCTAAAGATACCCATGATATTCATCAAAGAAGTAGATCAAACACTACTGAAATTCATTTGAAACAAGAAACACCAATGAATACCTAGAGCAACTCTTGGGAAAAGGAATATGGGAGGAATAAAAAATTTTACCCAAATTTAAATTGTGTTACAAAGCTATAGTCATTAAAATGGCATGGTCCTGAAATAAAGACAGATTTTCAGATCAGTAGAATAGAATTTAGTATTTAGAGAAAGTGCCCATATACAAAATCATTAAATTTTTGATAAAAGTGCAACAAATGCAAAATGGATCCAGGAAAATCTCTTCAACATGTTGTGTTGGCACAACTGGTCAGCCACTTGAAAATAGAACAAACACAAATCTCCATCTAACACCATGCACAAAGGTCAAATCCAAATGGACTAAGGACCTTGATATCAAACCTGAAACAATAAGGTATGTAGAACAACCTGTAGGTAAAACACTCCATGACATTGAGATTAAAGGCATCTTTAAGGGGGAAACAGCACTCTCCAAACAAGTGGAAACAGAGATACACAGATGGGAATATAGTAAGCTGAGAAGCTTCTGCACCTCAAAGAAAATAGTGCCTTAGATACAAAAGCCACCCACAAAACTGGAGAAACTATTCACCCAATAACCATCACATAAAGGGCAAATATCCAAAATATACAAGACACTGACAGAACTTAACAAGAAAACAAACATCTAAACCTATCAAAAAATGGCAGTAGAAATAAACAGTTTCTCAAAGAATAAATATAGATGGCCAAAAGGCACAAGAAAAAATGCTCCACATCACTAATCATCAGAAAAATGCGAATCAAAACAAGAATGAGTTACCATCTGAAGCCACAGAGACTGGTTAACACCACAAAGAACAAGATCAGTTCTGGAGACATTGTGTGGAGAAAGCAACTCTCGATCACTGTTGGTGGGAATGTTGTCTAATCCAGCCTTTATGGAAAACAATGGAAATTCCTCAAAAGACTGGAAATTGAGCTCCCATATGATGTTCCTATTCCACTCCTAAGAATATACTGTAAGAACACAAAAATACAATACAAAAATACCTTCTTACATCTATATTCGTTTCAGAGCTATTTACAATAGATAGACTCTGAAACCATGTTGCACTTCGAAATATGAATGGCTAAAGAAACTGGTACAGTTAAATATAAATATGTAGGTACATATATTCAGTGTATGTAACACACTGAAGATTACCTTCTGCATTTTCTCCTTCTCCGTGGTCTGAATTCTATACAATTTGAAACTCAAAAATTATCTTCTTTATTTCTTTTTAAAATGTCACAACTTTTATGGCAGCTAAGAAAATGACATGCATGTTGTTGCTATTATAATACATCATAGGTTGAAAGGTGCAATAATCATTCATAATTGTTTTAGTAATAGAATATGTGTCAACATAGTAAAATTGTCAAACAGTATTTTAGTATTGATATAAAAATAAATTTTACCATGTTAACTCTGCAACAGAATTGGGTCCTCTCATATACCGAAGATGCAAATTTTGACGTGATAATAATTTAGTTGCAAAATTCAAGATTAGAAAAAAATTTAAGATTAGATCACATACAATGTTGATATATTTATTTTATGCCTTTCTAGGTTTCTTTGAAATAAACTTTTCAGAAATTAAAATCTGCGCAACTTTTATTAAGTTCCATTATTTTATAAGTACTAATTTATCCTAGATATTTTTAGTTTATACTTTGAAATTTGTGAAGTTTGTTTTTTTTGGGGGGTCACACCCATTGGTGCTCAGGGGTTATTCCTGGTTTTGCTCTTTCAGAAGTCATTTTTGGCAGGCCCAGCAGACTTTCTGGGATGCCAGAGATTGAACCAGGGTCAGTCATGGACAAGGTAAATGCCCCACCACTGTGATATTGCTTCCACTATAAAATTTATAAATATTTATATTTTGAAAAATATCTTGTCTACTTGATTGAAGATTCAAGAACTGGAAGAGAAATGTTTACCCAGACATTAGTTTGATCCTGACATGACTAAGTGTTGACAGATAACATTGTTTTTGCAATTTAGTAAATCAGAATATAGAATATCATATGAATAAAATTAATAGCCAGTTAGAGTAGAACTTCAACTTTAAAGAGTATCCTTGAACAAAATTTCACTTACAAATGTACCCACAGATTTTCTTTCATTAATGCTAAGGTTGAACCAAGGCCTGGCTATATGTTAAAAAACAATATAGATTCTGAGCACATAACAATTTAGACTCATTATCTTATGTCTCGTTTTAGTGACATAGAAAAATGGTCACAGACTCAAGAAAAATGCCAAAACTCAGGCAGAAAGGTAGTAGCTCATGTACATAAATGAAAATAATCAATATAATTATAATATACTGCTTGCTTTTTCTCACATACTTAAAATAATTCCAAACATCAGTAAATACATCTTAATATGTAAACTATAATAAGCAAAAATGAGTTTAAAGAGACTAAATGACACTTAAACTAATTATTTAGAAGTACATATCTCCACATTTATCCAGGATCATCAAGCCTGCAGGAATGACTGCTTGGGCAAAGCGATTTAAATGCAAGACCATTTAAAAGCAATAACTTGAAAATATTCAATGAAATATAGACTTTTTTCCTTTGCAATCTGTAATTAAAATGCCAATTTTATCTCAGCAATCTATGCAAATTTACATTCAGAATGAGCAAATTAAGTTTTTATGACAGCCTAGAGTATTTATTGTTTCTTTTTAATGTTTGGGTATTTTTAAGTGAAAGAAAAAAGTGTTAAACCAGAAACCTATTTAGAAAATTGCTCTTGGAATTGGTAATAAATAAAGGTAGTTTTGTCAGGTGACCTGAAGGCCATTATTCAAAACCAATACAATATTGGACTCGGATGCCTTGCACAGTAGCTTGTTTAAACACAGGAAAACCAAAAGCACTGAGAATGAATTTATTTTTCAGTGGTCACAATGTATATTCTATAAAGGCAAAATCTGACAAAAAGGTGTTATATGTACTAGATGAAAAACAAAAATCATCAAAGATTTTCCAAGTAACACTCTCTTCCTACTCATGTATTACTTTCCTAGCGATAGCAACTGGGAAAACTCATTAAATTATTGGAATTGAGCCTACCATTACTTTGAATCTCAGTTTTGTTCTAAGCCTTTTCTGGACAACATGAGAGTCTGAGAAAGAAAGGTTTTTGAAATGCTGTTTTTAGAGCTGAGTATTTTTTTTTATAATAAATGTAGCTGTAAAACACAAGTTTCATTGTATTCCCAAACATTTCATGGGTAGGGAGCCATGTAAGGAGAATTATGTTTGATAGATTTTTTTTTATATTTTAAGAAGATGCTTTACACATTTATGGTCTCCCATTTTCGGTGGTAAAGGTTTCCAAGTAGAGTTAATACCAATTATCTTGGTTCAGTAGTAGGTACATGTAGAGATGGCAGGATGTAGATAAATTGAGGGAAAAAATAATAAACTTATTTTCAAATAATAAAACAGAAACTTTACGTGCTTTGGATCTGTGAAGGTGATCTCTCAGGCTTATATTCTTCCCTAAATATCCCTCTCTTGCTTCTATGTTTTGCTTGCTTTAATTTTTACACTTATTTTTTCCTGATTTCACTTTACAGTATGTGTTCCTTTTCTTTTCTTCCTACTCAAATCTCCTTAAGTAGATTTAATTCAACACAAACTGTTTCTTCCTCACTATTTTTTAAAGTAAATAAACATGTATAATCTTCTCTTTTTTTGTTGTTGTTGTTTTGTTTTGCTTTTTGTTTTTGGGCCAGACCTTGTGGCTCTCCTGGCTCTGTGCTCAGAAATCACTCCCAATATGTTAAGTCTTTTGATTTTTAAACTCATTTTAAATACAAGAAATGGAATCAAATGTAATGGCAAGTATAAAAAGTAACTTAAGAAAGATGAAAGACAAATTCACATTCAAATCTACTTGATTCTGAACTTCATGTTTTGGAGATTATTCTACATGGACCAATTCTTTCTCTACCCACAAACATAGGCAATTCTCCCTGAGCTTATTTCTTCCTTATAGAAAAAGGAATATTTTAACTTTCTCATGAGTGAATGAGAACACCTTCATGGGATTTTGGTTTAATGAACAAAAATAGAAAAGGCATTATTCCTGTCTCCAGATCAAAATTTGAAGATTCAGATTCCGATAATAACGTGTATGCTTTTTTGTGTATAAAATGTGTATAATAATATATAATAATATTTAATATAATAATAATGTGTATGCTTTAGTCACCAATTGCTGCCACCTTAACAGGTGGCATTGGCCCTACCATCCCTATCACTGTTTACATCACTTTTTTATTAAGTCATTTTATTTATTTATTTTTAATTAATATTTTTATTTAAGCACCATGATTACAAACATGTTTTTTAGTTGGGATTCAGTCATAAAGAGAACACCCCCCTTCGTCACTGCAACATCACTTGTCCTGCAGCCAAATAGAGTCAATTCTTCTCTTTCTGTGGCTATGTGAGAGATGGAAATGGTGAAATCACCATCTAAGGCTAGTTGTAGTTTTAAAGTTAGGAAATTGATATGTTAATGTTTGAAAGTTTTAAAGGCATTGTGAATGGAGTTTGGAAATATAGGAAAAGCTGGAAATGGTAACCTTGCACTATATTAAGTATACAGTGACTTGGCTTTGAGTTAAATTGCTGGCTTGGTATCAGAAAGAAGAGCTTTTAACTTTGCTCCTAAGAAAGAGAACAGGAAGAGGGAATGAGGGTCAAAAAACACTGGGGAGTCACAACTGACCAAAAGGCTCAGTTTGCTCTGGAAACATCATGCCTTCCTTGACCAATTTCAGCTGCTCTCCTGCCATTTTAGAGGGTCAGAGAAACAATAAGTTGATCAATTAGGTAATTGTGTGTGTGTGTATATTCTGGTGATCATCAATCTGTTTGTGTCAATGCGTCTCTCTGTAGGTATGGAACACTGGAATGTTAAAGTCAGGGGCCAGAGCTGTGGCACAGTGGTATGATATTTTCCTTGCATGTGACTAACCTAAAATGGACCTCGGTTCAATCCCCCCCAACCCCTGGCGCCCCATATGGTCCCCCAAGCCAGGAGTGATTTCTAACTCATAGTCAGAAGTAACCCGAGCATCAACGGGTGTGCCCCAAAAACAAAACAAAACTAAAACCAAAACAGAACAAAAAGACAAAAAAAAGTCAGGTTTAAATCAGAGTAAAAATCCTGCAGCTGCATTAGCAGTAGAACTCAAACTAATAAGAGTATATCCTAGGAACACAAAAAACACAACACAAAAATGCCTTCTGCACATCTATATACAATATACATTGCAGTGCTAGTTATAATAGTCATAATCTGGAAATAACCAAGTTGTCCTTCAGCAGATGAATGGCTAAAGAAATGGTGGTATATATACACAATGGAATATTATGCAGCCTTCAGGAGAGATGAAGTCATGACATTTTCCTATACATGGATGTACATGGAATCTATCATGCTGAGTGAAATAATTCAGAGGGAGAGAGATAGACGCAGAATAGTCTCACTCATCTATGGGTTGTAAGAACAACAAAAGACATTATTGTAATAATGCCCAGAGATGAGGGCTGGATGGACTGGCTGATAATATGAAGCTTACCACAAAGACTGGTGAGTACAGTTAGAGATATAACTACACCAACAACTATTAAGACCATGATAGTGACTGTGAGGAATAGAATGCCTGTCTTCAAAACAGAACAGGCAGGGGTTGGGGTAGGAGGGAGATAAAGGGCATTGTGGCAGGAAGGTTGCAATGATGAAGGGGGCGTGTATGTTTTTTTAATAACTGAAACCCAACTACAAACATGTTTTTAATTATGATGCTTAAATAAAGATATTAATTTAAAAAAAAGAAGTCAGAATAATATGCAGCTCACCAATTTAAGTGCTTTGAAACCTCATTGGAGCTTGTAAGCAAAAGAGTTTCAAAATAAAATGTTGTACCTGCACAGACATTGAAATTCTCAAGCTTTATTATTAAAAAATCAAAATGGTAGTAACGTCTGAAATTCTCTTGAGCTTCAAAACTTGTGCTGTCTAAAAAGGGGGTATAGGTAGAGCTTTTAGCTAAAGCAAAACAAATAATATGTACCTTAAATTCAACTGTGAAAAAATTGTAATTCACATTAGTCTCAGTAAAAATTATAAAAAAAAAAGAATAATAACAAGGAGAAAAAAATCTGTGAGTCAGTGTAGGGCTTTATTTCACAGGTCGTAAAATTTCCAAGAGAAATTGGGATGATTTCAGATGAACAGCTATAAAAACTATTAAAATTAAATAAAAGATATGGTTTCATTATTTACAAATATAGATGGTTCAAAGGTTCCTTTATTCTGCATTGTTTCTATCGTTTTGTAAAAATCAAAGGCTTCTTTCTATATCTATATGTATGTTTGTTTTTTGTATTGGATTACTCGAGATTGTAACCCAGACAACTTGTGAGTTGAAATATTTGTGGTAAATAAAAACAGCTTCAAAGAGTTTAACTAAAAAACAGGTTTAGTGTATTTCAATAATTATAAAATTGGATACAAAACTTATCCTATAAATGATTATGGATTAGAATTTACTCCTTTTATCTAAGCAGAGAAACAAATATTTCAAGAGTTTTTGAACAAAGTTATTTGCTCTAATTAATGATTCCAAGTCAGATATACTTGGAAAGGCAACGGATTAAACCAAAATTGAACACATCTAGGAATATTTGATTTATGAGACATTTGGTTTTCTTTAAACTTCTGGAAATACTAGCAAAAACTAAATAATGCCTTATTTCAGACATCCTAAGAGCCACAAACCAGAGCACTTTGCCTTGATAAAAATTTAAAAAGCTTTCCTGCTGGATTTCCAGTCCAGCCTCAGAACTTCTTACTTTAAAAAAATTCACTTTAACATTCAAGCATCTAGAAACAGCCATTTTCACTTAAGTGGTTTCTACTAATGGAAAATCAGGTAAAAATCGGAGAACTTACTGATAAGCTTTTTCAAACTATAATGTTAACTGGTGTCTCCAGAATATGGAAATGCATTCTATTATTGATAAAACTACCTGCCTTGAGGTTTGATTTTATTCTGACTGTAACTTCCCAATACACTACAGACATTGTGACCATTCACATGCAAACACTTAGACCACACATACATATTCATAGTTGATTTGCACTGACTGCTTCTCTGACCCTCAAAAATTGGCAGGAATGGCAGGAAAAAGCTCTATTGATACCGAGATGGAAAGCTAAATGATGGATAAGACAATAAAACCAAAGACAGTGCTACCTTCCCATGTTCAGCTTTTCTAATTCTAAGAGAAGCAATAAACATTTTCTTAGCACACGGAAGTTTGTTTTTGTTTGTTTTTTAGTGTGTGCGTTTTTAATTGCAAGTTCTTCCATAGCTTGGAAGGAGAGAGTTAGATTTCAGAATTTTGCTTGGCTGAAGCATTCTGATTACACGCAAGTGGAAAGGAAAATCTGCTGTGGCATTGCTGCAAGCAGCTTCTGTCTTGCAGCGCCAGTGTGATTTCCTCAAAAGGTCCGCTGTGGATGCCTTTTTCCCCTGCGTGGATGGTTGAGGAATTTCCAAAGAGACACCTGGCATTACATTTTTAACCAGTATTTGACTATCTCTCCTTTGTGTATATCAGGCAAAATAATGGCCTCTATCAAATAATTTGGCTCAGAAATTTCAGCACCAAAGTTTATTTGAGAACCCCTTTTTCTAGATATAGCCAGCCCTAAAAGCAAAGACAATACTTTTTTTTTCTCTCTTTTTCAAATATGTCCTTGAAGCTGCAGTTTCTGGTAATCAAGGGCGTAGCCAGAATGCAGATCTTAACTATTGATCCTCCTTTAGAAATAGGGAAACTCATTTTTGGGGATTTGGCTCCTTCCTTTACTTACCTCTACAACAATAGAGTCCAGCCCAGAAAGAACGAGTTTCTAAATATTTCCTACTCCCTCCTAATCCTAATTTTGCATTTAAAGTAAGCTTGCAAAGAGTTACCTTGGGTTGTGACCTTCTCTCTTGTAACCTAGAATTTTTACAGTCACACCCTTAGGTATTGTTACTGTTGTACTATGCTTTGTGATTATAATTATTCTTCACCTCTGGCTAATTTTACACCCTATAAATTCCCCTGCTCAAAAAATTAAATTTGTCGCACTCTGCCAGAAGATGTGTTGACCCCAAATACTTTGTGTGGTTTCATTTATTTCATATTTTATATTTCTCCATATGCTGGTTCGGGCAACCCACTCTCCCTGAAGTGGATTCACTGAAATTACACTGGCGCTGCAAGACAGAAGCCGCTTGCAGTATGGCACAACTGACAACTTTCTCCACACAAATAATAGCAAAACAAACAAACAAAAAGAATCCCTAATCATGAAGTGGAGGAGGAGTGTATGCATAAGTAATGTCATGGAACATTCACATCATGACTTTTTATCAGTGTAGCTTTAATATGGCTGACTTCTTAAAAATGAACTTTAGATAGATAGATAGATAGATAGATAGATAGATAGATAGATAGATAGATAGATAGATAGATAGATAGATTTAATCACCATAATTACAAACATGTTTGTAGTTGGATTTCAGTTATAAAATAGAACAACCCCCTTCACCAGTGCAACTTTCCCACCACCAATGCCCCATCTCACTCCTCCATCACCCTCTGCCTGTATTCGAGACAGATATGAGATTTCTCTCACTCACTTACCATGATAGTTGTTAATTGCTGTTTTAATATAAAATATAAAGTCTAAAGTCCTCTGGTCTGAGTGAAGACTTTCTAGGCAAGGCATGGCCTGGTACCTTGAGCCCCTTCAGCTAACGGTTCTGAAAATGCAAGGTAGTAGCAGCAGAGAAATAATTCACAAGCCATCAGTTAAAGTTTCATGGGAGTCAGCCAGCGTTATTCCAAGGCCTTATCTGCCATATGCATTTCCTCACATGGCTTCTATGCTAAGCTTTTTCCAAGGAGTTTCCTCACTGCTGCTTCTCTGGCTCTCTGCCTCATGCTGCTCTTCCTTTCCCCAAGTCAGACTCTTTCTTCTCCTTATTCATAATAGCA
This sequence comes from Suncus etruscus, assembly GCF_024139225.1. Lineage (NCBI taxonomy): Eukaryota > Metazoa > Chordata > Mammalia > Eulipotyphla > Soricidae > Suncus > Suncus etruscus. The sequence goes on from NC_064854.1 coordinate 3,500,713, forward strand.
TGTCCTACCCCAAGTGTGGGCGTGTCTGATTCTCTAGGTGGAAATAACACTAACATGAAGCCCAGGCAAGGGCCTCGAGGAAAGGGATAGCCCACAGTTAATGCAATTATTTCCCTAACTACACTCACCATTCTTTGTGGTAAGCCTCATATCATGGACCAGTCCTTCCTGCCCAAATTAGCATTTTCTTAGTTTGAAACAGGGACATTTATCCTAAATGCACATTGGGTGGACATGAGTTAAAACTACATCCACAAGCAAAGTCATCTCTTTTAGTAGATGATATAAATCTTTTGTAAAATCAAATATATATATTATACATTTCTATTATACACAATGAATGTTTATTCCTGATTCCACACTCAGGAATCACTCCATAAGTTTGGGGAATCTTTTCGGATGTCAGAAATAGAACACCAGGATTCTGTATGCAAAGTAAGCACCCTGTTCTCTGTACTAGTTTTCCTCAGATGGTTTCTCTTGTCTTTCAGAAGCTCTGCAGGGAGGTAGGGACAAGAGTAATGTGAGCAGAGGGAGTCCAGCTAAGAGACCAACACATAATTAGCTAATTTGATGGATAGCTTTTCTTTTTAGCTTTTCTCCAATTTACAGAACAAATGCTGTAGTTGTTTACATGATTCTACTATTTTTCATAATATTATTTATTTTAGATAATAAATAGTGACAAATCTGAATTATGAACCCCCTAGTCCAAAGATAATTAAGTTTCCTTTTCTATATTTACTATATTATGAATTTATGCATTTTGATTGAAAACTATTTCTTTTTAGCTTATCAATAACTATTAAATTCCACTAATTTATGAAGGTTTCTCTATCATTTCAGCAATCTCCAGGTTATGAATCTTACTATTAACTCAACTATTTGTTCCTTTAAAAAAACATTTTTCAGTACTATGCTCTTGCCAGATGCCTTATTTTATGTTTATACTTTTTAATCTTATTTTTTCCTATACAGTAGTCATCTATTCCTAATTGTCTATTCTCTATGATTCCTTCTGTTGCTGAGAGAAGTTTTGTATTTGAAGTCCCCCTTACTCTTCATTAAACATAATTCTTTTATCATGGATGGATAGAGTGGGGCTCTACTTATGAAATGCAGTGGCTCTGCATTCAAGAGTCACACATGGCACCTTAGAGAAACATATTGGAAACTTGTTATCAAATCCAGATCTACCTCATCCATGTAAATGTCCTACCAATTGACTATTGCTCCAGCCCCCAAAAGACCTTTTGGAAAGTAGATTTGGAAATCTCTTTTATAGCTGATTTCTCCCTGCCCTTTCCAACCCAGGTAATATTTCAATGACTTAAAGTAAATTGTCAGTAGAATATATCTTTCTCTGTATATGTAAATGTATATCTACATATATATGTATGTATATGATTATACATATATCTATATATAGATATATTTATATCTATATATCTATATATATCTATATATCTATATCTATATCTATATATATATATCTATATCTATCTATCTATATCTATCTATATCTATATATATCTATATATATAGATATAGATATAGATATAGATATAGATATAGATATAGATATATATGGTTAAAGGAACTGGGCCAGTAGAAAAGAATGACCCAGCTGCTGAAAGTCCCCTATTATGTCTCCATGGGCAGGACTCTTGCTTTATAAAATCAGGTATTTGTCCCAGGATTTCAACACTCTGTACTCCTCAGGGAGACATCTCTATATTTAAGTGTGCCAAGGGGCAAGAAAAGTTTCTCCACATTCCTCAAATGCATTTGTCTTTGACTTAGCTTAGGAATAGACAACTGGGGCAAGGTAACCAATAATGCAGCCCTGTTTTTCCTGAAAAGGTGACATGCAAACAAAAGGTAGCAGGTATTTGGTCTCTGCAGCTCAGTCTGAAGTGGAATCTGATCTCCATCTGAAGGGTGGGGGAGAAAAATATGTGATCTAGATTTTATTGATGTGGCTGTAAACTTTTGTGTTAAAATACCCTAATTTGTTCCAAACATTTTTTATTTTATTGTTTTTCCTTAGTAATATTAACGGATGTTTTCAAAATCAGTTCCGTTTTTGTGGCTATCCCGATTGCACTGGGAATAAATCAGCAAGTCTTTTACACAATATGATTAAATCCAATTTATAATTCATTGCTTTACTTTTGAGGAAAAGTCTAAACCTGAAAAAATATGCTGGTGAATAGAATTTCAGGTTTCCTTTCCTCTGAGTATATGACATAAAAGAAATAGACCCATATTTCTTCAAACTCATAACTATCCAACATCTGAAACTAATAACACCCTTTCCTGGTAGTTTGTTCTGGTAGTTTTATTCCCTCAACATCAATATCAAATTTTATATTTTGTATTGAAATTACTAAAGAAGTTGATGAACATGATTTAAAAGGAAAACTGTAGGGATCCAAATGCAGGATAGATTTCCATATTATAAATATTTCATATCCTATATAAATTAATTAATGGCAGTTAAGATCAAGTAGCAGTTGAGTCTACCATA